>NC_053161.1:55719254-56030088 GCF_016835505.1 Polypterus senegalus
TGTTAGGTTCTTATATCATAGATTTTTTTTCTTTCCCAAGAAGATCAACCAAATGATTTAAAGCCTAAAATGGATCATTTTCAATCTGTTGCATTTTTCTCTCAAGTGTTTTGTTAAACCAAACAGTGCATGCTGAATCCACATAGGTGTAAACAGACACACGTTAGATGGAGAACTGCTATAGAGAGCCATTAAAAACATTGAAGCAATTAAGGGTGGGGAACCTTAACAAGTGAGACCACTAAAATGAAGCATCAAAATGTCACTTGAGCAGTAAGTACTTCATCAGCAATGATTGACTTCTCATTAAGAAACTGGGTTGGAACAAAAACCTGCAGCCTTCTAGGACTAACATTGCCTACCCCTGCCCTAAACAATATAGTATAATAACTACTTACATTGTACTTTCATTGTATTAGGCATTACAGTAATGCAGAGATGATTTACAGTATACAGGAGGATCTGTGTAGGTGATATGCAAACACTATGCCATTATATATATTGAACTTAAAGGCATCCACAGATTTTGGTATCCACAGTGGGTACTGGACTTACTCTCCTACAAATATGGGGGACAACAGTACATATACACTCACCTAAAGGATTATTCGGAACCATACTAATACGGTGTTTGACCCCCTTTCGCCTTCAGAACTGCCTTAATTCTATGTGGCATTGATTCAACAAGGTGCTGAAAGCATTCTTCAGAAATGTTGGCCCATATTGACAGGATAGCATCTTGCAGTTGATGGAGATTTGTGGGATGCACATCCAGGGCACGAAGCTCCGTTCCACCACATCCCAAAGATGCTCTATTGGGTTGAGATCTGGTGACTGTGGGGGCCATTTTAGTACAGTGAACTCATTGTCATGTTCAAGAAACCAATTTGAAATGATTCGAGCTTTGTGACATGGTGCATTATCCTGCTAGAAGTAGCCATCAGAGGATGGGTACATGGTGGTCATGAAGGGATGGACATGGTCAGAAACAATGCTCAGGTAGCCCGTGGCATTTAAACGATGCTCAATTGGCACTAAGGGGCCTAAAGTGTGCCAAGAAAACATCCCCCACACCATTACACCACCACCACCAGCCTGCACAGTGGTAACAAGGCATGATGGATCCATGTTCTCATTCTGTTTATGCCAAATTCTGACTCTACCATTTGAATGTCTCAACAGAAATCGAGACTCATCAGACCAGGCAACATTTTTCCAGTCTTCAACTGTCCAATTTTGGTGAGCTTGTGCAAATTGTAGCCTCTTTTTCCTATTTGTAGTGGAGATGAGTGGTACTCGGTGGGGTCTTCTGCTGTTGTAGCCCATCCGCCTCAAGTTTGTGCGTGTTGTGGCTTCACAAATGCTTTGCTGCATACCTCGGTTGTAACGAGTGGTTATTTCAGTCAAAGTTGCTCTTCTATCAGCTTGAATCAGTCGGCCCATTCTCCTCTGACCTCTAGCATCAACAAGGCATTTTCGCCCACAGGACTGCCGCATACTGGATGTTTTTCCCTTTTCACACCATTCTTTGTAAACCCTAGAAATGGTTGTGCGTGAAAATCCCAGTAACTGAGCAGACTGTGAAATACTCAGACCGGCCCGTCTGGCACCAACAACCATGCCAAGCTCAAAATTACTTAAATCACCTTTCTTTCCCATTCTGACATTCAGTTTGGAGTTCAGGAGATTGTCTTGACCAGGACCACACCCCTAAATGCATTGAAGCAACTGCCATGTGATTGGTTGATTAGATAATTGCATTAATTAATAACAGGTGTTCCTAATAATCCTTTAGGTGAGTGTATTTTAAAGTAATGCTGTGGGGAGTTTAGGGAAACCTTATATGGAAATGGCATTTATTTATTTGTCCAACACCTTTATCCAAAGCAACTTAAAATATTTGAGATACAATTGGTTACATTTCTTTCTCCAATTGGAGCACAGGCAGGCAAAATGACTTGCTCAGGGTCACACAGTGTCAGGATTTGAACCCACAACCCCAGGGTTTAAGGTCCAAAACCTTAACCACTGCACAACACTGCCTGTCTATGTAAATAGTGTTTAGACCATTAAAAAGAATACAAGGCTGAGGGTGTCCTTTTAAGAAGGGGCTGTAATTATGCTTAATGTTCAACCCAGAGGACCTATAAAGGACTGTTTTCAAATATAGCTGCAGTTATTTAGACATTTGCCTCCTTTTTAAGAAGCATCTCCTTCTTAATTTCTCACAAATGAATAAGTAAACACGGCATTCACACAGTTTGATATGCACATTTAATTTGAGTTGTTCATATATTAATTTATAGATGTCTCAACCAATATAAGCTTGTGTCAATCAAAATCTAAATATCGCGTATGTTGACAGAAACAATATCCAATATATTAAATCGGTCCTAAGGGAGATTTCTTCCAAAGGCATAGCATGCTGTCACAAATTTATTTGTACACTATGGCAAAATTGTGAAATAATAAAAGAATTTTTAGTTTACAGATTGCATCAATTTTAACTTCTCTTAATAATATGTCAATTTCAATAAAAGCAGGCATTTTTCTTCCTGTACTGTTTAGTAATGTAAATTTACAATAATTTGTATAATTCATTTCATGTTGTTTATGACATTTTCTATATAAAAACTATCTTTTAAACAATAAACTGTAAAGTAACAAATGATTCTACAATCTTGCATAAAAAAATCTATGTACCTAATTTAAACTTACAGTATTGTTTTTAAGCATATCCTATATATCATTCTACCTAATAAGAAAAAAGTTAATTTTATACTGGATTTTAATTGGATTTGAAAACATTTTTTGATGGGTCAGATAATGAGTATGTGTGGCTGTTAACAAAATAAGAGTAAAAAAGACAGAAAAAAAAATCATTTTCTTCTGGCCAGAGTAATAGTGATAATGCTGCAATCAGAAGATTCACAATTCAATTCTAGGTGCATTGTTCCCAGCAAAAAGCAACCATCACCAACCTCCATATACTGTAGTTAGTCTTACCTATGTGTAATTTTGAGAGAGAGAGTGAGAGAGGCATTATAGACAACTCAGATAAAAGCAGTTTGTAATGAATCTTTATTTTTACTTTTGCAGAATCATTTAATTTCAAGAAAAAAAGTTTTGACAATGACTTTTGGCTTTGTTGCCTGGTTTAAATAACACATTTGGTGCTGACCTTAGCAAGTATATCAAGTGTTCAGGCTACAACTCTTGTTCATCAACGGCGGATTCCAATTGTTCAACCATTTCAATACGAGTCATGAACATTTTCTTAATGTCTTCAAGCTGAGCACCATGTGCTCTAAATTTATTCTCAGACTTTCTTGCCTTTTTATTTATTTTTTTACATTCAGACTACAACTCTGACCAGTCTTTCTGAATGTTCTTAACCATATCCCATTAATTAATGCTTTTAATACTAACACTGTGAACACTATCAACTTCCTGGGTATTTGTAACCTAGTCCTTGGTCTTTAACACTTGCAAATAACGGCACACAAATAAAATGAAAACCAAGGAAAGGCTCAGAATGAAAAACAGGCCAAGTGCTATACAAATTGACTGAATAAGTATAAACACAGCTACTTTAAGATCACATTAATCAGTGATGGTCAATAAATGCTGCAAGGCTGCTAAGCAAACAAAAGAACCTGCTTTCTAGTATTCCAGCTTTCTAGTATTCCACTGATTAACTAATAGACATGAGGTTTATTATACATACTGAATAATTTTCCATTAATTGGCTGTTCTTTTAAAGGTTTTAAAACTCTCCCACAAGATTCAAGTTTGGTTCAAGGTTGCTTTATGTAGTCATGTTTACACAAGAAAACATGAAATTTGCCTTCTCAGTTGCATCTAATAAGACAAAAAGAAATTAAACAAAACAAATAGAGACAAGACAGGTTAAGGTAAGGCCGTTTGACAGTGCATATTTACACAAAAATGGTTACAGGTTACATATCAAACCTTAATAATTTTCTCCGATATTCCTTATTAAAAAGTCGTAAGGTACAGGGAAGAAAGGAATTTATGGAGCGATTTGTGTGAGTTGGGTTTTCAAAGCGACTATCCTTCCTGATTTACTGAAGTTCTACATTAGTAATGGATTGTTGTCATCAGTTGAAATTATTTCTAGTTTCTTTAGCTTTATCCTCTGACGCACACTTGATTGTATTTTGGTAGTAGGTGAACAACAACGTGGGCTTCTCTATGATGTGATAAGTAGGAGCTAGGGATGATTCCAAACACTTGTCTAGGGTTTTGTCCCCTCTAGTATTAATATTCACGTACTGATGGTAATGTGGTTAATAATGATTCCAGATTGCATAAATTCAAGTCACCCATCACAAGTTTGAAACAGCCAGGTGATTTGATTTCTAGTTTCTGAATAGTTTCAAGACCTGTTTCAGCTGCAGCTCCCCCATCAGCATGTGGCGATATGTAAATTACTGTCACAAATAATTGATTGAATTCTAGTGGTAAATAGTATGGGCGAAGACTAACGGTGAGTAGTTCAATATTTGGCGTGCAGATGCGGTATTTTATAGTGATATTCTTGCACCACCTTTAGTTAATGTAAAGGCAGACCCACCACCCATCTGCTTACCAGAATCTTGGTTTCTGTCTTACCATACACAGTCAAATCCATCCACTTTAACAGCTGTATCTGAGTCGGTATTCTTAAACCAGGTCTCAGTAAAGCACAACAGACAGCTTTCTTAGTACTCGTGGAGGTATTGTGCAGATGCTCTCAGCTTGTCCAGTTTATTATTAAGATGTCTTAAAACTTCTCCATCTCAAACATACTCTAAGACCACCACTCTTTCCTCGCCTTCTGAGTTTCAAAGCTTTTCATTCGTCCGGCATATTAGTATTACACGGAGAATAACTGGTAGCTGGTCTCAGTGATATCAGTGCGTCCTGGCTCTAAACACACACCTAGGATTTCTTGTGCAGGTAGAGCGTAAGTATCTTGTTGGATTACAAAGGCGATAATGATCAAAATAAAAAAAAAAAAGTTTGCAAATGTTATAAAGCATTTTATAGAGCTAAATACTCACAAAAAATTAAAAGAAAACAAAAGAAACAACTTTTTATGACTTACAAAAAAAAAACAGGCACAAAACACGGAAGGATCCACTGTGAGGTCTCCCACATCTACAAGGTTTCCTTACATCATACAAGGTTTAATTGCTTTTAAGTGTGAAACAATAAACAACAACAAAATGCCTATGGCTCCTTTACAACTTGGCACATAAAATTTGTTAATTAACAAAGCAATTAATTAGCTCTTATCTGTCATTCACAGTTCCACCCCTAGGACTAACTTTCTTAAAATACAGGGTATGGAAGTACTTCCTATGGTTTCAGTACATGAGAGAATAGATGAACTGCAAACCACAAAATGAATTCAATTAATTACGGTCATGAATAGCACACCTAATCAAGCACAATTAAACAAAATGCTAGTCTTTTTATTTTAAAATCTTTATTTTTTGTCTTTTAACCTCTAGCAATGGCATAACTGGAGATAACAGTAGCTTTCTGCCCATCTTTGCCCTAAGCAATATGCCTTATGTCTTACAGATTTCAAGAAGAAGCAACAAAATTCCTCTTGAAAATGCCACCATGCAAAAGACAGGAATCAGCTATATACATTGTGAAATACAAATCATACATTTAGAAGGAAATAAAGAAAAAATCATAAAAAATAAATATACATATTGATAAGCATAAACAATTCCCCAGTGTATGCTGGGAAGGTATAAAATCATCACTATGTTCTTACCAAATGTGGGAATATTTTAACTTGGTGCATGAGAGTATTCATGGCACCAGACAGTCAACCAGGTTCTATTATTATCTGCAGGCTAGTATGGCTCTTCCTCATCTTGGAAGGTCACCTTTGGGACTTTTACTGTTGTTTTCAACTATGGCAGCAATTATAATCCTAACATCTTGACTACATGAGAAAATATTCATATCAAAGAATTAATATTAAATAAAACAATCCATTGAAAAATACTGAATTAATGCTTAAGGTTGAATCTATTGCACTACCCAGAGTTGAGTAGCCAACTACACATTGCTGTCTTCTGTCCCACTGAGGGACAGTTTGTACTTCACACTCAGAACACATATGCATCATGGCTTCCACACGTTTCCAGTGTTCTTTTGACATGTCCTCTGAGTACGTCGTCAGAAGTTAACACAAAGCGTAAACGAGTTGCAGTACCAGAAGAAAATATGGGTGGCATGTGTGTTCAGGCTTTGGTACATGACATCAGTGTCATTGCTTACTATCAACATGTAACAGCAGGCTTGCAGCTCCAGCAGGATAAATTTGTGTGCTTTAATATTTCACGAACAAACTTAAATGCTGAGATATGAATATCTTTACGGTGCTTTTCTTCTTCCATTTCTCGCAAAGGCAATATGAGCATTGCATATTCCCCATCATAATGACGCAATACATTTTAAGGTCTCACATACCATCTTCTGTGTCGCTGTTGCTGTCTTTTTTTGTTTTCACAACACCATCATAATGCAAAGAATTTTTATTTTTTACACCTTTCTTCCCTCAACTCACAACACAGCAAAACAGGATGTTGTTTTCTCACTGTGATGATTTCTTGCACTGCGACCTGGTGGAATCCTCCAGATTTACTTGAAATATGCACTCAAGTATAGTCAGTAAACTGATTCTGTAGCAGCAGTATCCTCGAGCACTTACGTCGCATAGCATTAAGTACATCCTCGGTCACAATGAACTTGACAGTTTTCCTTTATGCTATGTATTCATCCAATGCACAGTCCACTTAACACAAAACCCTTGTGTCTGTATTTGTTGTGGCACTGTGGGAACCTTATACTGTAAGCAGCATTGAAATACAAGTAACATGCTTGAAGAAGTCTGTGGTAACAAGAGCTTCTTAGATTCAGCATTATGTTTGTGACATATCAAAGCCATTTTGTATTTAACTTTTTTTTTTAACTATTATATCCACTGTAATAGTGTTCGAATGACATCATAACACAATCCTTATTATATACAGCTGCACAGTTACTCAAGCATTTTAGCTTTGGACCCCATCAAAGTTTAGTTGAAAAGTGAGTGGGTAACCCATTTAAAGGTTAATGTTATATTTATTGGTTGCACAATTCTTTATGTACAATAATGTTGGGATAGTGATTAATTTACTCATGCTTTCTTGTTCTCTGATGCTTCGCCTGGCCTTTTTGTATCTTGATGTTCTAGTCAAATTGATTTAATCTCTGTTGCTGCACTTTCTCCTACAACAGGGAACTGATGCAGTGAATTAAAACTTCCATTTTCACAGGTACAGAAATGATAACAATTACCATTAAATGCAAACAACATTGTAGTTGATCTTCAATATTTGCATGTTTACCTTGTACGAATTCAAGCATTCATGTAATTTTATTAGTAACGTCATTTTAGTTTCGCTTTCGCAATTCGCAATTTTCACACATTCGCAAGCTTTGCAACTATGTGAAGTACAGAAATAAAAATGAGAGGTGCAATGGAGAAATGGCACAATGTGTGCAAGTCTGGGGTGCGGCCAGTATTCTACTAAGTTTCTTTATCACACTCCAGTTTTATTTTAATGTATTTCCTATGCATTCATTGCATATTTTCATTTTTTTCTTAAAAAAATCAAGTTTGTGTTGTAGTTATACCTCCAAAGCGTAGTGCAAGTCTTTCAGGCTCTAAGATCAAGCAGGTGAAGTCAGTGATACAACTTAGTAAGAAAATAAAGGAGTTAGATAAGGTTCCTGCCAGAATGTCAGCCTCCACCAGCTGGCTAGAGACATCGAGGCAGCCGATCTCATTATCAATCACAGCTAGGCCTGTGCGATATATCGAGTGGCACAATATGAACAATATTTTTTAATGCATCGTTTGAAAATAAACCTATCGCGATATATTATATAATATGGTTTAATAAGCTCTATAAGTGTGTAGTGCGTTATTTCTGCTAATTGGAGCACATCCTAAATGCAGTGATTGAGATTAAACCCCACCTCCTGCTTATCTTAAACAGTAACTACAATGGCTGAGACGGAGGCAGAAACGAGTACGGCTATCAGCGATGATTTAGTGCCAAAAAAGTTACAAATGTGACCTCCGTTGTTTGGAAATGGTTTGGCTTTAGACAAAATGATACAGAACAAAACACTGTTATATGTAAACGTTGTAAGAGAGAAGTAGGAACGAAGAGCGGCAACACCTCAAACCTCTTCAATCATTTGAAAACAAAAACACGTTCCGAAGTACGAAGAATGTATTAAACTTCACAAGAACTCTGCTCAAAACACAACGAAACATATCCCTGCCGCAAAACAAATTACACTGGCGGCAACGTTCTCTCATTGCATACCGTATGAAAAAACAAGCCCCAAATGGAAGGAAATAACAGCTGCAGTAACATATAACATTGCAAAAGATATGGTCCCTGTTGCCACTGTCGAAAAATACGGATTTCAGAAACTACTGAGAATGATTGATCCCAAATATGTAATTCCCAGTTGGAAATACTTTGCAGATGAAGCGCTGCCGAAATTATATAACGAGGCAAAGGAGAAAATTCTGAATCAGCTTCAGAATGTTCGCCACTTCTCCATCACATCCGATCTGTGGACTAATCGTACCATGCAACCATACATGAGCCTAACGGTTCATTTTATTGAAAACTGGGAGATAAGAAGTGTTTGTCTTCAGACAGGATTTGCACCAGATGACCATACCAGAGAAACAATTGCGCTGGGGCTCAAAGATGCGCTTAAATCGTGGAAATTAGATGACGCATGACAAGTGTGCATTATCACGGATAACGCTGCAAATGTGATTAAAGCTGTTGATCTGAACAAATGGAAGACACTGCAGTGCTTTGGTCACCGGCTGAATCTGGTGATTGGTATGGCGTGTATGTGCGTGCTAGTAATGTGTCGATCACGAACAAAACGGTTCTTTGAGCCGGCTCTTTTAAGTGAACGGTGATTTGGAACCATGTCTGTGTAGTGTTTGTAGCGAAACACTAAGTGCAAACATCTAATCATGGGTAAGAACACTGCTAAATTTGGCTGAATTATAAAAGGCTGGAGTGGGAAAATGAAGAGGCGTTTGGGAGCCAAAAGAGCTGATTCTTAGTGAGCTGTGCAAAATGACCTGGCTCACTAAAAAGAACTGTGGTGCCCATCACTAGTGCGTGCGTGTATGAGAAATGTTTGAAAATAAATAATAACACGTAATAAATAAAAGAAATTTGTAATAATAAATGTAAAGTGTGTGTGTGCGCATATGAGAAATATGTTAAATTAAATAATAAACATGCTAAGAAATAGTAAATAAATGTAAATAATAGTGTGTATGAGAATTGTAATTTGTGTTGGGTTTTAGAGAGAAGCATGAGAGATCTCCGCATTGAATGGGCAATTGGCGTATGCAAAAGAATTGTTGCAAGTTTTTACTTCAGCTGGAAAAAAAGAAGGGATTTGACCGCAACACAGAAAGAACTCAATCTGCCTTCCAATCAGCTCATAACAGAATCCCCTACAAGATGGGGGTCAAGGGCAGCAATGATACAGAGAGTGTTGGAACAAGAGAGGGCCATCACCCAAGTTCTCTCATCTGACAAGAAAACCAGACATCTGGCACTTACAAGGTAGGACATAGATGAACTAGAGTCAACTGATAAAGTTATTCGACCCCTCATTAAATTTACAGATGCACTCTCAGCTCAGTCCTATGTTACAATCTTCTATGTTAAGCCAGTGCTACACCTTTTTCAAACCAGCATCTTGGCTCACCAGCCAGAAGACACAGAGCTCTCTATGTCAATTAAGACCAAAATTCTTGATTATCTGAGAGAGAAATTTGATGACCCTGCCACCCAGCAACTACTAGACATTGCTTCTTTTTTGGATCCACGTTTCAAAAGATCATACATTCCTGAGGGAAAGTATGAAGAGGTCAAACACAGAGTTGTGTCTGAAGTGGAGACCCTTCAACATGATGAGACCAGTGCCCTGCCTGATTTAGCTAGGGAACTTTCAGAAGCAGCTGAAGCATCACCACCACCAGCCATTAAGGAGAAGCGAAGACTTGGTAGCTTTTTTAAGAGGCCAACATCTTTATCGACATTGTCTGACAGAGTTAAAATTGAAGCTGAACTTTCAACCTACCTACAAGCAGCTGAAACTGACACTGAGACAAACCCACTTGCATGGTGGAAAGAGCATGAACCAATCTTTCCAACTCTCAGTCGCCTTGCAAAAAAATATCTCTGCATACAGGCCACTAGTTCGCCCTCAGAAAGGGCATTCAGCACAGGTGGCAACATAGTGAACTGCCACAGGGCATCTTTAAAGCCAGAGGCAGTTGACAGATTTGTCTTTCTTGTACAAAATTTGTGAAATTGTGTTACCTGAATGCATGTTCTTGCTACGCTTTATTTGTGTACAAAACATAGCTTATAAAGAGCATTTTGAAACATTATTATTTTAAGTTTTTTTAGGCAAACCTAGTAAAGTAGATAAAGCATCTACTCCTACATCACCTAATATTCAGACAACTGATTTTCTTGCGTAAATTTTTTGATATGTTTCTTGCATTAATGAGTATATTTTGGTTTATGACTATGATGTAAAGTTGTAAGTTTGCCATTACATGTAAATAACTAAAGAGCAATATAAATGTGTGACTTTTTTTTTAAGTAATAATGGATTGGAAAAAAATATAGTTGCATATCATATATTGACTTTTGGACCAAAAATATCGCAATTTGAATTTTGAGCCATATCACCCAGCCCTAATCGCAGCCTCAAGGTTAAACGTCATCTCCACACTGCTATGTTCCCATATACTGAGACCGTTAAGGAACTCGAGCACTGCATAAAGCAGACATCACTGACAGATTATTACAAGCCATGAGCATTCTTCACGATTTCCAATGCAATCCCCAGCCATAAAGGACAGAGTACCAGAGGTGATGTCAAGACCTGGCCAGTCTCTGCATCTTCTGAGCAACTAAAGTTTATTATATTGAGATGTTAGCACAAAAGGTCACACAATTCTATGGAATGACTAGTGAGAAAAAATGTTTTGCAAGTTACCAGTTTTATTTTGTGTACTGCATTTTATGGGTTATTTAATGGTTACTGTGTTATAAACATGCCTCTTATTATAAATAAGCATTTGTTTTAAAGAATTATATGCAGAGAGGTTTATTTTGAGCAATACCTCGCAAAAGATTGCAGTTTTTGGTGGCTGCTAGAACATATCTGCCTATTTCCCACAATTTCAATGTATTAACATTTACATCTTTGACTTTCACATTGTTTTCTAGTGATGTTGCCCCTCCAAAAAGGGAGGATTGACTGTATAAGGCAATTCACACAGCATCAAAACAATATATATTAAATATAACTGTTTTGTGCTCTCTCTGTCTGTCTGCTCATCTCTCTGAACTGATGAACCAGTAACTACTGTACTATGAAAAAGCATTTTAGGGCAAAAAAATAAAAATACTAACAAAACTGCTAAAGACATACAAGAGTTCTGGAATAAATAAAGTAAAAAAATAATAAAAACAGGTATTCCAATTAAGGTTTAAGATTAAGGTAAAATTAAAGAAAAAGTAACACTTGAGAACACATTACAAATGTATTTTTTATGAAAATCACTTCATAATAGGTTGGCTCTGAATTGTTAACAGGCTGCCAAACTCAAAGCAGCAAAGATATTATCAGCAAACACTGTAATAATAGCACAAAAAACCAATTTACAATAACATATAATATTATAACCGCCACCATACATGCTGCTTTTACTTGCTTTGTCCTTCCTTCCTTTCAGTCTTTTATCAAGTGACATTCTAAGTGCTCCATAAACAACTGTAGCTATTCTACAATCTGGCGTGGACATAGCATATTTCTACAGGGCTTTCCAATTCACTGAATCATGACTCACTCAAAGCCTTTCATTTTCTATGCTGCACTAGACTACCACACTTCACTGCATATTTTGCAATGCATAGAAAAAGTTCATATGCTCTTCCTAGACAGTTGATGGAACAGAAAACAGTCTTAAAAACACATCACATGCATTGTCACACTTAATGCAACCGTAAAATTGTTCACTTTTTTTCTTCATGAATTTGGACAACATACATTGTAGAATTTTAATACCACTTTACACAGGGTAACAACAAGGAGGCAAAATGTACAAAATTAGATTTATTAAATAAAAAGAATAAGGGAGGAATGAGCGAAGCAAACATAAAAATGACAATAAAAACAGAAACGATAAGGGCGTAACGTTGTACTGAGTAACTGTGGCTTTAAAGATCTAGTATCTTCGGTTCGAATTCCATGCCTGGTTTTTATAAGGGTATAATGTATAAGTATATACATTCTCCCCATGTCTGCCTGTTTTTTTTTTTGTTTTTTCAGGTTAAGTTCCATATGTCAGGCCTACATTCATATTTACTCTGTGTGAGAGTTACTGTGCCTGAGAGAGGAGTACTTAACACAAAGGATGTCTTGTCTCAAGAGATAGTGAATATTTTTCATGTCCCCACAACCCACAAATGGATTGAGTGGGGTGAGAATGATATGCCATATTATTTAGCACAACCAGTAATTTCTCTGGGTCTATCTACAGTACATCACTTTGATTAAGTGATAATAGAGTACCTGCCTACCTTCAAGTAACACAAGCATCTCCAAACTCAGCTGCCTCGTCCCAACATCTCCACACTCAAATGTTAGTCACAGTCTCTCCATAATCTTAGCCTCTCTCTTAATCTTTTATCTGAGCCACTGCCTTACAGTAAGTCACTTTTCAACACTGAGCACTGTAAAATACTTTCATTAAAAAAAAAAAATCTCTTCAATTTGTTTTTTTTAATAGGAAAATGTTTATACATGTTAGGTCCCTATCAGTCATGAACTGAAAATGTGATAGTGATTTAGTAGCTGACAAAGAACAGTGGTTAGTGTAAATTAATGAGAACAGATTGGTCACTAAATGTTCAGATTTTTTTTCTACACAAAGTGGTATCCTATTTAAAAAGTAAAATTCATTTTAAATTTAAATTTAAAAAACAATGAATCCAATTTGATATAGCATTATATTATGGAGAACACCATCCTTCACCCGGCTCAGGATTAAACAGGCTTAGAAGGTGGATTTGTCACTTAATACAGTAAATACAGAAATATAGCATAACTTACATGTATTTTTTGCAGCAGGAATAGAAACAGTTTAAAGGACTTG
Source organism: Polypterus senegalus (assembly GCF_016835505.1). NCBI lineage: Eukaryota > Metazoa > Chordata > Cladistia > Polypteriformes > Polypteridae > Polypterus > Polypterus senegalus. The sequence goes on from NC_053161.1 coordinate 55,732,561, forward strand.
CTTAGGGTCATACAGTGAGGCAGAGGTGGGTATTGAAGCTGAAGCTCTGTACTACACCATTCTGACTTCATTGAGTAACTTAACTTGCTGTGTGTAAAGAAACCTATGACTCTGATTAAGATCAACTCTCTCTTCCCTCTTTACATCTACTGGCTAGAGCTAACTGGACATGCCTTGCTGAAATAGAAGTGAAGTGAAGTGAAAGTCATCTTTAATTATTGTTACAGCAACAGATATTGGACTTCACCTATTCAAATATTTCTATCAATTGATGGATGTTATTACCAGGGTTACTGCACCCTCCTTTCTCACTTACAGTGATCAACCAGTTGCCTACTCATGTTGTTTGCCACATACCTCTATTAGATCTCCTTATCACTTCAACAAACACTTCTTTTTCTTAATGTAACAATATTTTCATCATGTTTGATCTATTTCTGATACTGCTCCTGCTCTTCTAGTAATAGTTGTAGTAATAGTAATAGTATTAAAAGTACACGTACTGAATAGAGGCAAATTCGTGCTTGCATGTCTGACCAACATTACAACATTCCATTAGCCCCCTGGATCCAATATATATTGTGAGGTTTCTGAACTCTTTTAGGACCCCCATCCCCCTCCAATGGGAAAGCACACCGGAGCGTGACTGACGTGTCTATGGAGGACTGCTTGTCCATGGCCAAGGTAACCAGAGGTTCACAACACAGTAGCAGAGTGGTGCAGAAAAGACTACACGCCAACTGAGACTGTGCTCTACACACCTGTTACTGATGGATGATGCAAGGGAGATTATAAATGGAAGGAACAGTATAACTAAGACACAACTATTCCTGTTTGCTGTGTCTGTGTATAGGAGAATGGTAGCTCCCGCTGCAATAAATAAACCTGCTGTTCCTGTTTCAAGCTGAATAAAGCTGGTTTTGCTAAAGTATTGAGACTCAGCCTTGTGTTTTGGGGTGCAAGACAGTGACTCACGTGTCATAATATTCATGAAGTAGAATGAATAATTAAATTACTTCATTATAAGCCATTGGAGGCTTCAAAATATTATTCTAGTTGCCCTGTTATTATTCTTTAGAGGTTTTCATAAAAGACTTCAAGGAAATGTTTTATGTACTTGTTAGACCAGAAGTAACAGTAAATAGGTTGCAAGTGCTCAAATTCTGTATTATGAATATTATTGACTATGTCCCAACAGTCCAGATAATGGCAGCAGATATTGGACAGGAGAAAGACCCTTTAGTGTCCTTATTTAAGAAGGGTTTCTCATAAGAAAAAAGGATGAACCCTAACCCTAACCCTAACCCTTAAAGACGATTTTAAGGTAAACACACAAATAGAAGAAAGAAAATAAGAACAAAGACAACAGAAAGCAACTAGTGTTAGATTGTTTACTTAAAAGAAGGATTTAATATAACCCATCGTGTTTTGGAGCACTAATATTATAACCATAAAGCATGTGAGATAAGTGATAGAACACATCTGTTTTGATCATGGAAATGTGGGATTTTTTTTTTTTTTTTACTGGACTTTTGTCAGATTTTCCTCCCCAAAACATATAACAGTTGTTTTACATTTTGTATACATTTCAATGGGTTATCAGCTATGTCCTCTTCAAAAAGGTCTGACACTGAAATGTCAGGGTCTATGAAGAAGGCTATCCACTACTGAGGTCTCCTCTAGAGTGGAAACCGATAATTCTTCCATGGGTGCCTTTTATGAAGACATAAAGAGATTTATGCAGAATCATCTTGGCACTTTGTCAAAATCCCTTTGGTAAAAGATTGTCGTAATCCACTGTGACACAGCTGAAGTTAAGGTGGAACAAGAGAAAAATCAGTAAGAAATTTGGAGCTTTACTGAATTTGGTAAACCAGCATTAAAAAAAAATCCAAAAGCTTAAAAAGCAAGTTATATAATGATCCTATACATTAATTAGGAGTATTGGAACCAAAGAAATAATATCTATCTCATTGGCATCAAGGACATTGTGAACAAAGGAGATCTAACACAGTTTTTAGAAAAACTGTTGACAAAAAATTTTCCAGACTTGAAAGATTTCTCTTTAATAACTGAAAGATGCCACAGGATTCATACATCTAATGGGAACTCATCCGACCCAAGGACTCACAGTACATTTAATAGCTGTTCATGAATCCTGAAAATTCCCCAATTTATTCTTCAAAGAAGGAGTTCATCTTTTCCCAGATTTTAATCCTTTCACAGCGCAAGCATGAAGGGCTACAAGTATATTCATATTATTTCTTAAAACTTTATTTTGTAAAAACTTAAGTCATTATTTCTTCTTTGTTTTAGGATTATTATTTCAGCTCATCATGGGGAGGCTATCAGCTGATCGACCTCGGTTTAGCTTGAGGACAGCTCTGGTTATTTCATGTCTTTTCCCAGATTACCGAAGGTGGACTTCTTACTGCCTTATGATGGTTTGGCCTTCTGGAGCCAAATTCAAAAATACACATATACCCCACTTGGATCTAGTTTTAACTGGTTTATTATTAATTTTTACTTATGTGGCACTATGCCCTTTTCTATCATTCAGGCACTTCATGCCTTGTTATGATGTTTTTTTCTGTTGGCTGGGTTAGAAGTAAGATGCAACGCACGCAACTTGTACACAACGTCTTTTCTTTTGGGGTATTTTTCACTCTCGGGGGTATACTATATTAGAAAATAACTGGAAAACCACAAGGGTACAACTGGGAATTTAATAACTATTGGGGATTGAAACTTGAGAAATCAATAACAGTTTGTATCTAAACCAAACCATTTAAAAAAAAATCTTGACAGTTATGCACTAGAAGAGATACATGAGAGAAATACTTTTGAAAGCAGAAGCAGTCTTGGACACTGAATGACCTGTGGAGCCAACTTTTAGAGTGCTGTGCAAGTGACATTGAATGTGACTTCTGGGAACTGTAACTTGGGACAGATGGAATTTGGTTTATTAATACGATTAAAATCCTATAGTCACCATCTTCTGCAGTAATTGTCAGTAATTCTGAAATATCTCAACTTTTTCAAGTTCATTGCGGTGTGAGACAGTGGTATCTTTAATCCACTTTCCTTTTCAATCTCCCTTGAACTGTTAGCCATTTTTTTCTGTAAAAAAGGCAATGAAGGATGGGAAATCACTCTGCCACTCTTTAATTACACATCATTAGACAAAAAAATGTTCTTATAATATCTTACTTTTCCTGGGTGATATCTCCTAAGCCACACCTCATGTATTCGATTTTGTCAATGCTTATGAAGTTGTTTCAGAGTAGAGAATTATCTTGCCCAAATCTGCCCTTTTCCCTTTAAAATACCTTTCTCAATGCTTATCTCTCTCTTCTTCCATCCCTGTGACTATCCATCCATCCATCCATTCTCTTCCGCTTATCCGAGGTCGGGTCGCGGGGGTAGCAGCTTAAGCAGAGAGGCCCAGACTTCCCTCTCCCCGGCCACTTCTTCCAGCTCTTCCGGGAGAATCCCAAGGCGTTCCCAGGCTAGCCGGGAGACATAGTCCCTCCAGCGTGTCCTGGGTCTTCCCCGGGGCCTCCTCCCGGTTGGACGTGCCCGGAACACCTCACCAGGGAGGCGTCCAGGAGGCATCCTGATCAGATGCCCGAGCCACCTCATCTGACTCCTCTCGATGCGGAGGAGCAGCGGCTCTACTCTGAGCCCCTCCCGGATGACTGAGCTTCTCACCCTATCTTTAAGGGAAAGCCCAGACACCCTGCGGAGGAAACTCATTTCAGCCACTTGTATTCGCGATCTTGTTCTTTCGGTCACTACCCATAGCTCATGACCATAGGTGAGGGTAGGAGCGTAGATCGACTGGTAAATTGAGAGCTTTGCCTTACGGCTCAGCTCCTTTTCACCACGACAGACCGATGCAGAGCCCGCATCACTGCGGATGCCGCACCGATCCGCCTGTCGATCTCACGCTCCATTCTTCCCTCACTCGTGAACAAGACCCGAGATACTTGAACTCCTCCACTTGGGGCAGGATCTCTCCTCCAACCCTGAGAGGGCACTCCACCCTTTTCCGGCTGAGGACCATGGTCTCGGATTTGGAGGTGCTGATTCTCATCCCAGCCGCTTCACACTCAGCTGCGAACCGATCCAGAGAGCTGAAGATCACGGCCTGATGAAGCAAACAGGACAACATCATCTGCAAAAAGCAGTGACCCAATCCTGAGTCCACCAAACCGGACCCCTTCAACACCCTGGCTGCGCCTAGAAATTCTGTCCATAAAAGTTATGAACAGAATGGTGACAAAGGGCAGCCCTGGCGGAGTCCAACTCTCACTGGAAACGGGCTCGACTTACTGCGGCAATGCGGACCAAGCTCTGACACGGTTGTACAGAGACCGAACAGCTCTTATCAGGGGGTCCGTACCCCATACTCCCGGAGCACCCCCCACAGGATTCCCGAGGGACACGGTCGAATGCCTTTTCCAAGTCCACAAAACACATGTAGACCGGTCGGGCAAACTCCCATGCACCCTCAGGACTCTGCTAAGGGTGAAGAGCTGGTCCACTGTTCGCGACCAGGGACGAAAACCACACTGTTCCTCCTGAATCCGAGGTTGACTATCCGACGGACCCTCCTCTCCAGAACCCCGAATAGACTTTTCCAGGGAGGCTGAGGAGTGTGATCCCTCTATAGTTGGAACACACCCTCCGTCCCCTTTTAAAGAGGGGACCACCACCCCGGTCTGCCAATCCAGAGGCACTGTCCCGATGTCCATGCGATGTTGCAGAGGCGTGTCAACCAAGACAGTCCTACAACATCCAGAGCCTTAAGGAACTCCGGGCGTATCTCATCCACCCCGGGGCCCTGCCACCAAGGAGTTTTTTGACCACCTCGGTGACTTCAGTCCCAGAGATGGGAGAGCCCACCTCAGAGTCCCCAGGCTCTGCTTCCTCATTGGAAGGCATGTTAGTGGGATTGAGGAGGTCTTCGAAGTACTCCTCCCACCGACCCTAACGCCCCGAAGTCGAGGTCAGCAGCGCACCATCCCCACCATATACGGTGTTGACACTGCACTGCTTCCCCTCCTGAGGCGCGGACGGTGGACCAGAATCTCCTCGAAGCCGTCCAAAGTCGCTCTCCATGGCCTCTCCAAACTCCTCCCATGCCCGAGTTTTGCCTCAGCAACAACGAAGCCGCTTCCGCTTGGCCTGCCGGTACCTATCAGCTGCCTCCAGAGACCCACAGGACAAAAAAGTCCTATAGGACTCCTTCTTCAGCTTGACGGCATCCCTCACCGCTGGTGTCCACCAACGGGTTCGGGGATTGCCGCCACGACAGGCACCGACCACCTTGCGGCCACAGCTCCGGTCAGCCGCCTCAACAATAGAGGCACGGAAACATGGCCCATTCGGACTCAATGTCCCCACCTCCCTCGGGCGTGGTTGAAGTTCTGCCGGAGGTGGGAGTTGAAGCTACTTCTGACAGGGGACTCTGCCAGCCGTTCCCAGCAGACCCTCACAACACGTTTGGGCCTACCAGGTCTGACCGGCATCTTCCCCCACCATCGAAGCCAACTCACCACCAGGTGGTGATCAGTTGACAGCTCCGCCCCTCTCTTCACCCGAGTGTCCAAGACATATGGCCGCAAGTCCGACGACACGACCACAAAGTCGATCATCGACCTGAGGCCTAGGGTGTCCTGGTGCCAAGTGCACATATGAACACCCTTATGCTTGAACATGGTGTTCGTTATGGACAATCCATGACGAGCACAGAAGTCCAATAACAAATAACCCTGTGACTATCTTGGTTTTTAATCATGCACATGCATGCTTCTCCCTATTGTCTTCACATTCTGTATTTCACTTTCTCAAGACTGATGTCACTTCTTTCTAAATGCAATCCTTTTATATCTTGCGCTTTAAAGTCCTGGCACTGGCTATAAATGATTTTAGGTTCTATTTTTATTTGATACTCAGATACACCCATTTTTCATAATAAGGATTTGTGCATCGGTGGACACTCCATTTTTATAGTATTAACACTCTGGGAGAGATTTCTGATGACACAGGACTTTAGACATATTATGCACGAAAGTCCAGGTTTCACCTTCCTTTCTTTTCTTTTCTCATTTAGTTTCAACTGAGGCCAGAATTAGTTCATACCAGTACATACTGTGCGTAGTTTTCCTCTTTCCCTATCCACTGTTTCCTGGACCTTTCTACACTCTTGGTTAAATCTAGCAACAATAATTCTCTCTGGGTACCATCATTGTCAATCTGTCAATGACCTTTCATGGGAAATCCTCCTTTTCTGTTCCTGTTGACTCTGAAAATGTCTTCCTATAAACTAATGGATTATGGAGAATCTGGCTGGAACCTCAGGTAATGGCTTTTGGCCATAAAGGTTGTGGATAACTGATTATTTTGGGGCTAGTGATGATGTTTTCGTTGCTTACTTTGTTAGTCTGGCTGTGGCCAGTATTTTTTTTTTGGTCATTTAGTTACTTTCTCCATTTATGTTTATAATTATTTCTTACAGAGTTGGGGTAGGGTTGTTTATTTACAATTTGTTTATAGAAAGACTCAGGGGCAATAAACTGGTAAATGTTTTAAAATTTCAATTTCATAAAAGTTCTATATTATGTTTGGGATATGAAATCTAAAATCACAAACTCAAGTGTCAGCAGTTGTTTTTTGGAAACCCCCTGGAGAACTTCAGTTTGATTGTTTAATCAGTAACAACCATTTGTTTGAACTTTAGAGGTTCAAGAATCTTAACATTCGTTAAATCAATTATTCACTTCTACACTTATACTCCCAACATCTTGATCCTCCTAAGAGATCTGTAGGAGAATTGGATGCATCAAGTATAGGTGTAGGAGCTATTTCATCATAGAACAACTTTTTACCAGTGGCAGTTTGAAATGTAGGTCACTGGTGCACTGCCCCCTCAAATATTTTAAAAACTCTACTTAAAATAAGGTACAGTGAAATAAGCATGAAAAAATTGGTTTATTTGTACAACGTGCCTGGTGCCAACAGCCATTAAAAATTGGTTCCGACGTGTACTTGTTCAATTTCTGTGTGAATGAATAAAAACAAAATCTGTGTGAATACCTGCATTTCCAGAGTGAAGGATGCTGGCCAAATTGAGAGTCTATGTAAGTCTCTGATCTTTTTATCAAGCAGGTGACCTGAAATTGCCCCTTCAATTGGTTGCTTTCAGATTTATCTGGGGATGCGGCTCTCTACACCCCAGATACTCCCACATTTATTGGCAGTGAATTAGTATTGTTTTACGTTTGTTTTAATTAAATTGACTGGACAATCGTTAATGTACTATGTTATGTTGACGTCAATGGTTCACAGATCACACCCGCCATTAACGTTACATAACTACAGATGAGCAAGCGCGACTTCAGAAATCAAAGAAAATTTTGTTTTCTTTAATGAAACACCCCTTCATAAATCATTCACTTGAAGGAAAAAAGAAGGAGTGACCTGACTTAAGAATTCAGCAGCAGGCAAATGATCAAGGACATGGTTACACATAAACTCTTTCCAGCTCTTACTATGACAGACAGAGTTGGCTAACTGGGTGTGATGTAAGTAATGCCTTGTTTTGCTTTACCTGTTTACTGTTTCAAAGTGTTGGTACCAAAGCATTGTGGACAACGACGGCCATACGAGTTCTAAAACATCTTTTTGAAAAATGCAAGTGGCATGAAAGTAGCCGCAGTCATCTAGGCAACAGCTAAATAAAGGCTACAGGATTGGCATTAGAAGGCACAATGAAGAAGTGACCAAAAATCAACACATCCTGTCCAGAATAATAAATGAGATATGATGTGATTGTGGTTAGTAGAGTAGTGGTGTGCTTTGGGATAATTTTGGTTACAAAAGTGTGCCACTAAAGGAAAAAAGGTTTGGAAACACTGCTCTAGACCAGGGGTCTTCAACTAAAATCTATCGAGGTCCAGTCAGAGAAAATTTCTTGAAGCAAAGGTCCGGTCCGTCTGAGGATCATGTTGTCTAACTATTTAGTATCATGTCTATTTAAGTAGCCTAGTAGTTGTATCAACATCTGCATGTAATTAATACTAGACTTTCAAATCAAATTAGTTTAGTACAATTCATAATCCTTTTGACAATATTTATTTTCAAACACAGAACTGAACATTTATGTATGACTGCAAATATGTACTTTTTTGTTCTGTCAGTGTATAATTTCTTCTTTAATTTAATAAACAAAAGTAGGGCTGCACTTCAAAATAAGACAAAAATAAATTATGAAAACTGTGCATGCTTAAATAAAGTGCTAAACTTCAGAAGAATACAAAAGGAATGGAGAAAAAGCTTTCTGTGTTGTCCCAAAATCCAAGCAACTCTGAGGGAGCACTCCTGAGCACGTTGTTGGGCAGTGAATGTGTGGCTCAGGATCCTGGTGGACTGGTCATATTGGCCTCTGAGACTAATGATTTTTTGTGATCTCACTTCAGATTTGAGTGGGTATGTTCGTTCAAAATCTTTATGCTTCGTCTCATAATGTCGTTTCACATTGGCACTTTTTACAAGTGCCACGGTTTCTGAACATATGAGACACACAGGTTTAGTGTTTCCAGTTGGAAGTATGAACAGAAATGAGTTTGTCCATTCTGGATTAAATACCCTATTTTTGCTGTCCACTTTCCTTCTTTTAGAGAGCGCCATTTGCTCGGTATATTTCTGTCCCTTTCGCCGTGTCACTCGTCTCTTCTTTATCCAGCACAGTCTCACAGTATCTCTCAGTAGTCTTTATTTTTATCGCTACATTTCTTTCGAACGTTTCGGTTCCTGACCTTGCCTCTAACACACGTTTCACTATCTTTCTTCTTTTCGACCGTATCTCTGAAAAATCCCTCCTCTGTTTGCGTACATGGATTCGTAAAACAACGTTCACCGACTAGAATCCGCAGACTTAATTGGATGAGAGGTATCACGTGAAATGGCTTAGCGCGTATACTGTGTATTTCCTCACCATTACCGTAAAGATTACAAAAGCTGCGCCGGGTAAAAATAGAAGCCCCATCATGTTTAAATGATAACCTTTTGTTTTGGCTGTAAGTCAAGGTCCGTATGAGACAGCTTTGCGGTCCGGATGCGGACCGAGGTCCGCCTGTTAGTGACCTCTGCTCTAGACAATAGTATGTGGCTATTTTTTTTTTTTTGGCAGGCTTAGCAAAATGACTCAATTTAGGCAGAAAGTAGCCGAGACATTTTCAGACCTGAAAAAAAGGAGGACAAAATGTATATTCAAGGAAATATAGGTATCTTGATCGCAAAGGTAGAATAGGATTTAGGTTGGACTTGTTCTGTGGGGTGTAGCACAAAACATGTTGGGGGGAGAGTTATGCTTTAAGATGAGGTCTGTGGATATTAAAATGAGAATATGTGCTCAGGTGAGATAAGCCTGACAAACTTGCATAGGACTAGGTAGACTGGCAGCAAGTATAGATTAAAATTAGGGTGGGAATGACTCTGTGGCAAATAATAAACAGGGATGCAAGACTTTAGAAATATCAGGACAAGTCATTGTATGATGTGGATTTATGGAATATAATATGGCCAAGAACTAGACACTACTTAGGAAGGTAGAATAAGATTTGGATTGGATTTATGCTATGGATGTGTTATAGGTCTGTCGGAAGTCCACATTATTGGAAGATTACAGGGGTGTCAATGCGGACATTATGGTGTGGGTTTTGTCAGAATGGGGAACTAGGCAATTTGGCAAAAGATTGGGCAATACAGAGACAGATGTAGTATACAATTTGGGTGGCAAGCTCACCTATTCCTTTCCACATCTGTAGGGAAACTTATGGTGAAGAATAAGGAGACTCTGGATGTCATGGACTGAAGTTTTGAAGCACAGCAGAAATGAGAAAACTGGCATCTGATTGGGCAGCATGACGGAAAGGGTATAACAAATTTTAGCCAACATTTGTCCTATGGGTCTGGTACTGGACAGGCCAAGATGTGCATTGACACTATGATGAGGACCACGAGAACATGTTGAATGACCAGATAGATATGAAAGGCACTATATGACAGACAGACAGTGTCACACACGGTCGAGTAGGAGGCAGCTAAAGGGCCCGAGTAATTGTAATAAAAAATCCGACCAGGGGGCAGCGGAATGCACTGACTGTCTTTCTCAGTTCCCTACAGACCTTTCCTGGGAAATCCTGCAAGGTTCCGGTGCCGGCCCCTTTTCTGACGTCACTTCTGGACCAGACGACATCACTTCCGATTCCTGTCCTTTTAATGACGTCACTTCCTTTATGGGCCTTTAAAGCCTATCTCTTTGTCTTTTATAATCAGTTCTGTTTTAGACTCTGTTCTATGCACATCATGTTACTTAATTCAGCTTTTGCAGCCGGGGAAAACAATATACGGGTGGCTACCCCAAATCTTTATGATGTCTTGGACTCTTTATTGTGACAACAGATAGACAGACAGACAGACCTTGGTTTTTATCCAGGACCCTTGAAAGCCCAGACACTCAGACTCCTCGCTCAGTCTCTCGAGAGCCCTGATCACTGCCTCCATTTACTTCACAAAGATCACAGCATCACTGGCAAAGTCAAGATCAATGAATCTTTCTTCACCAACAGATGCCCCACAGCTGCTGGAACCCATGACCCTGCATAACACCCAGTCCATGCAAGCACTGAACAGAGTAGGAGCAAGAACACACCCTTGACGAACCTTAGAATCAACTGGAAAAAATGCCTCCGCTCTACACAGCACATGTGTACAGGCCGGCCATAAAGTACAGCAACTTTAAGGAATTCCAGCACCCTCAGCTGCATCACTGGACCTGGTACTCCATAGTGATGGGCAGACATTGGAGGCTCCTACAGAACTGCAGGGTCTACAGAAGTACCCAGTTTGTGAATTCTGACCACAGACTTGTTGCTACTCTGATGATCCAGCTTGGAGGGTGGACCTGAACAGACTCTAAGATCAGGCTGTTTCAAATGTGTTTGTGAATTTCCCCTTGGGATTAATAAAGTATCTATCTATCTGTACACAGTTTGTGTGAGGAATTTTCAGACTTAACAAATCCCATTTCCGAAAAAGTTGGGACACTTTTGTTATTTTGTTATTTGTTAAGCATAAAATTAGAAATTGATGCATGCAACACACTCCAAAAAAGTTGGGAGAGAGGCAAAGTAAGACTATAAAGGTTACAGAAGTAACATTCTGTAAGGTTCCTCAATTATCAGGTTAACTTGTAGCAGGTGTGGGTATCAAGAATGGGTATAAAAGAAGCATCCACCAAAGGCTCGGTCTTTTCAAGCAAAGATGGGTTGTGGCTTTTCACTCTGTGCTGAACTTCATGAGAGAATTATTTGTCAATTTAAAAACAATGTTTCTCAGTGCAGGACAGCAAATAATTTAGGTATGTCACTATCTACAGTTAACAACACTGTGAAAAGATTCAGGGAGTCAGGAACTTTCTGTGTGTAAAGGGCAAAGGATAGAAACCACTGTTGAATGTACATGATCTCTGAGGCCTCAGGCAGTATTGCATTAGAAACTGTCATGCTACAGTGAGAGACATAGCCACATGGGCTTGGAAATACTTAGGGAAATCGTTGTCGCTTAACACATTCTGAGATGGACCAAAAGACAATGGAAACGTGTTCTGTGGTCATATGAGTCCACATTTCACCTTGTTTTTGGGAAAAATGGATGTCAGATTCTACATGTCAAAGATGAAAAAGACCATCCAGACTGTTTTCAATGAAAGGTGCAAAAACCAGCATCTATGATGGTATGGGCATGCATCAGTGCCCAGAGCATGGGACATCTGTACAGTATATAAGTGAAGGTACCATTGATGCAGATGATTATATTGGAATTTTAGAGAGACTTGCTCCCGTCAAGACAACATGTATATTTCAGCAGGACAATGCCAGGCCTTATTCTGCACAAATTACAAAAGCGTGGCTTCGTAGACATAAGAGTCTGTGTGCTTAAGTTAAATAAAGAGAAAACTGAAATTTTAGTGATCAGCAATAATGGATACAATGAGGCTATTAGAAATAAACTGGATACATTAGGATTAAAAGTCAAGACGGAGGTAAAAAGCTTAGGGGTGATTGTTGACTGTAATCTGAATTTTAAATCACATATTAATCAGATCATTAGGACAGCATTTTTTCACTTAAGAAACATAAGTAAAGTTAGACCTCTTTTATCACTGAAAGATGCTGAGAAATTAGTTCACGCGTTTGTTTTCAGTCGACTAGATTACTGTAACGCACTCCTCTCAGGACTACCCAAAAAAGATATAAATCGTTTGCAACTAGTGCAGAATGCAGCTGCTAGAATCCTAACTAGGAAAAGAAAATCAGAACATATTACTCCAGTTTTGATGTCACTACACTGGTTACCTGTGTCATTCAGGATTGACTTTAAAATTCTGCTTATGGTTTATAAAGCCTTAAATAATCTCGCCCCATCTTATATATCGGAATGTCTGACACCTTATATTCCAAATCGTAACCTTAGATCTTCAAATGAGTGTCTCCTTAGAATTCCAAGAACAAAACTTAAAAGAAGTGGTGAGGCGGCCTTCTGTTGTTATGCACCTAAAATCTGGAATAGCCTGCCAATAGGAATTCGCCAGGCTGATACAGTAGAGCACTTTAAAACACTGCTGAAAACACATTACTTTAACATGGCCTTTTTATAACTTCATTTTAATCGTAATTTAACTTAATCCTGATACTCTGTATGTTCAATTCATCATAACAACTATTCATGGTGGCTCTAAAATCGGTACTGACCCCTACTCTCTTTTCTGTTTCTTTTTCCGTTTCTTTGTGGTGGTGGCCTGCGCCACCTCCACCTACTCAAAGCTTCATGATGCTCCAACAATGATGGACGGATTAAAAGGAAGAAGTCTACGTGACCATCATCATCATCAAGCCCTTCCGTGAGAATCCTAAAGCCAAAGCGGACTGTTTCATTTATGTTAGGTAGAATGCCCAGAGGGGACTGGGCGGTATCATGGTCTGGAATCCCTACAGATTTTATTTTTTCTCCAGCCGTCTGGAGTTTTTTTGTTTTTTCTGTCCCCCCTGGCCATTGAACCTTACTCTTATTCGATGTTAATGTTGATTTATTTTTTATAATTATGTCTTTCATTTTTCTATTCTTTAATATGTAAAGCACTTTGAGCTACTGTTTGTATGAAAATGTGCTATATAAATAAATGTTGTTGTTGTTGCTTGACATGCCTGCCTGCAGCCCATATCTGTCTCCTATAGAAAATGTCTGCCGCATCATGAGGAGGAGACAACAGTGACCACGGACTGTTGAGAAGCTCAAATGTTGAATACAGCAAGAATGGGCAAAATCCACTTGAAAAGCTGCCTATAATTAGTTTCTTCAGTTCCCTAACAATTAAGAAGTGTATTTAAAAGAAAAGGGAATTTGACCCAGAGGCAAACTTGCCTCTGTCCCAACTATTTTGGAGTGTGTTGTAGGCATCAATTTGTAAATTTGTTTAGGTTTAACAAACAAAATTAAGTTTTTTGGTGAAAACACCGAAGAACCTTTTCTTTGATCTTTATCTTGTTAAATAAAAGATCAAGTGAATTACCAAATTACAGATTTTAGTTTTTAATGCATTTTTAGAAAGTGTCCCAACTTTTTTGAAAATGGGGTTTGTAGGTGCAACTGCTGAGCCTAATGTGCTGTGGGAGACCTTATGTGACAAGACCCTGAAGGTTGCTGAAGTTTATGTTGTGATAGCCCTTGAGTAATTTACAGTATACCACTAAAATGACACTGCATCTGGGTCTGCATTAGTGACACTGTCAGATTCTTAAAAGCATTGCCTATAATCTCTCTTTCTTATACAGGTCTTCTTCTGGCATTCAACTGTACATGTTCTAGTCATACCACTAGTCTAGGATAACCTGTTACAGACATATACTGTGTGGTACATGGCCGGCCATTCATCCCAGCCAATACCCCCAGGCCGCCAGATGGAACCCTCCTTGCAGCATAGAGGTGCCCCGAATGCCAGCAGGGAATTACGGACAATAGATTTTTAATGCACAGTCCTGCTGGATACCATGGGGACCGCCAGGTGTCGCTGCAGGGAGTCCTACAGACTATTTGCCTTACGCCCAGGAAGTACGTCAGAGTCACGTGGACAAAGGGAACGATGTGCTTCCTGGGTGAAGAAAAAGAAGTAATTTTATCTGACCCGGAAGTGTTCCAGGTCACATGGACAGAGAGGGTGAAATGCTTCCGGGTCAAGGAATATAAAAAGGACAGTGAAACACCAGAGCGTGGAGCTGAGTTGGGAGGCAGGGTGGCTAAGCGTCTGGGAGAGGAGGACTGTTATTGTGATTGGTTTATTGTTTATTGGAGAATTGTGGAGAGGAGCGTGCTTTGTGCATATTATTATAATAAATAATAATTATTTGGACTTTTACCTGGTGTCTGACGTGTGGTCTGAGGGTACAAGGGAGCGAGAAAGCCCTAATTTGTCACAACTGTTATGGTAGGAATGTAAAAAGAAAACCAAGTAATCAAATACATGACAAAATTAATGAATTCACATCCGCCTAAGCAGCTGATTTTAAAATGCAGCATACATCCTCATATTGTTGTCCATTTTAACTTAGAAAAGATGAATCTGGAAATCTTGATCCAAATGGCAAAAACAATGATGAAGCAAACATTTGGGTTGGTTACTGAAGGCAGCAGTATGACTGTTCTGAATATTCTGAAAAGCTTTCTTAGAGAAACATTCTGACTCCTGTTTGCAGAACATCAGCTCTCAAATTCAAACTACCTTGTGAAATAGTTTTTAAAATCTTCAACTGACCATTAAATACTAAATTCAATATCTGAATGACCCACCTTCTGTAACATGCATATCTGTAAGATATGGGAGGATACTGGAATGCTAAAAGAAAATCCACACAAAAACAAATAAACTCTGCATGTTAATTCCACAGAGGGGGATCAGTTAGGAAACATCTCACAGGAGCCATGAAACCGCAAAGCTAAACAAAGAGCAGTTGTCCAAGATGTTGTAAGTTATAAATCAATGAAATTTGTAGATGGATGAGTTTTCTGAAATGGCCAAACACAAAATAATATTTTTTGTTCATATATTTACTATTCAAATCCTATTTTGGCATTATAGTTTTAATTCAGAGTGTCTCTTCTTGACTATAGTGACAGCAAGGTATATTTTTTCATTCCTAAATTTCAATTTATATAATATTGTTATGACAGTTCTTCTGCGCCCTCCAGAAACAGCTGCCAAAATTGTCACACAAGAAGGCTTTATGCATTTTGTTGCTCTGTCTATTTCATTATGAAGTACTCTGAAAAAGTCTTTATCTACAAAGATTTTGGTGGCAATTTCAGAATGATCAATCTGATGTTTCATGCATAAGTAATCCTGACAGAGATTAAAACCCTGCCTTGCATCACCGACGGTTGATCACTAGATCACAATAGCACGCTGCTGGGCAATTCCAGGCTGCTGCTGTAAACCTAATATACAGTTCTGATAAGATTTTAAACACATTATAAACAGAAAAATCTCACCATATGCTGCAGATGTACCTACCACTCAAGCTAATCATTAGTATGGTTTCCTTCACTTGTACTTGGTAACATTACTGAACCATTTAGTGAATAAGAGATTTAGCATGGCATGTTGTATTATCTTAATCTTTATTTATCCAGGTCATTATTATATTTATGGCTGTTTGGGATATTTATTAAACTCCACTTTGCTCCTTTTAACAGTCTGTTCAGATCTCTTTGATTAATGCAATAATGGGGAAATTGTCATATAAAAATAGAGAGATTAATGAGGCAAATAAACAGAGGTACAAATCAGTCTGTTCTGGCCCACAGCAGTCAATTACCTGCTTGTTTAAAAATCATTTAATCAAAAAATTACACAAGTAGGTGAGAGACCCCATGAACTTGGCTGTATCAAAAAAAAGCAAAACTGTACTGCACTCATTTAGGTCATCCTGGTGAGGGTCACATTGGTAGCAGACCAAGTTAAGACAATAGACTTCACTATCCCCAGCTACAGATTCTAGAGCTTCCTGGAAAATGTGCAGGCATTTCCAAGATAGTCGAGAGAGAGAGATAATCCCTTGTCACACACGTTCCAGTAGGAGGCAGCTAAAGGGCCTGAGTAATTGTAATAAAACATCTGACAAGGGGGCGGCGGAGTGCGCTGACTGTGTTTCTCAGTTCCCTACAGATCTTTCCAGGGAAATCCTGCAAAGTTCCGGTGCCTCAGAAGACATCACCTCCGGTGCTGGCCCCTTTGCTGACGTCACTTCCGGACCAGAAGACATCACTTCCGATTCCTGTCCTTTTAATGACGTCACTTCTCTTACAGGCCTTTAAAGCCTCCATCTTTGTCTGTAATGATCAGTTCTGTTTTGGACTATGTTCTATGCACATCGTGTTTCATAAACCTAACTTTTGCAGCCGGGAAAAATATATACGAGTGGCTGTCCCAAATCTTTATGATGTCTGTGTTGGATTATTATCACACCCTCCACCATGTCATGGGTCTGCCACAGGACATGCCTAGAGCAGATCCAGGGGGACCTGCACAAGGGGCATCCTTACGATTTGCCTGAACTAGATAGTAAAATGTACCTGCAATTCCTCGTGCAATAGTCATTATTGGTTAGTGCAGTCTAACACAACAAGACACCTGGAAAATAAACAGGACCTAGGATCGAGGACCCCAAGTCTGTTTCATGTCTTATTTTCACAATAGTATAGTCAGCACGGTAAAATACTGTGAACCCAATGCATAGAGAAGACATTAGTTGGTGAAACAAGTACAGCAACTACAGATATAACTGGCAAACCAGAAAACCAATGTCATGAAATTCACTATTAAAAGAGAGATTGAGGATACATTGATCACCAACTTGTCAACATACTAGCGACTTATATTCTGCAAAATAGAAGAATAAAAACAAACAGATGAGTTATAACATTAAGACTTTGAGCATACAATTAGTATTACTAGCCTAAGTGGGACTGAACACAAATATTTCTCTTCCTGTCCAGAGAAGCCATCCTAATCTGTTATGACTTTCATTACATCCTCTACTATCTATTATGTTTTATGAAATTAATATTGTCTCAGTACAGTATCAATACATCTTTACATGCCCAAAGATACTGAGATAGGATCTGTGATCTGAATAAGTTAGTAAGGGCTAAGGTATTAGTGTTCCGAGTCAGAATGCCAAATGGCTTCAGTCAGGGTTCATACCATAGAAATGGTAGCTGAAATCAATTATTTCAAAATCTTCCAGTCTTTATTGCTAGGGTTTCAACAACACTCTAGGAACATGATGGAAGATTTTTTTCAAGCTTGTTTGCAGAAACCAAAGTGTGCTTTGGGAAACTGAAAAAATAGTCTGAACAATCTAGACTGAAATAGAAGAAAGGTTGCCCTTAAAAGACTACCACCACTTCCCGTGAATCATGGGCTAATGACAGAAGAAAGAATGGACAAACTATTCTACTTGCAATCATAAAAATATTGTGTTTCTACATCAAAAGATGGGACCCATCATGTGCTACTGTTCACAGGGGGACAAGCCAAGGGAATATGACTAGAGTAGTAGGAGATAGTACTGTGTGCTTTCAGGTGATTTGTCACTACTGAACTCCAAGCATGTAAAAGTAAAAATAAAAAGAATATCTTATGAAGCCCTTACAGTGACACTACCATCATCACTCATTGGGCATTGGCATTTTAACATATGTATTAAATCACATGTGTACATGGAAACAAAAAAACTGTACAAGACAGCAAAAGTTATTTTTACCAGTAGAAGGCCATATAGCATTTTTACATATGTTCATCCTTAACCCTCCTTATTATCAAGTATTAGCAACAAATTTAAAAAAATGTATTAATCCAAAAATTGAATCACTTCCTGCCAGTAAATTTTCAACAGTGTCTGTGAACCTATGGAAACCATTAATGTTTCCTCAAAGTTCACGACCATTATACAGTTGCTTTCAGAGTAACCAGAATTTTTTGTTCACAGCAATGTCAGCAGCATTGCAATACAAATTCCATTTTTAATAATAAGCTAAAAAGTGTCATAAATGGTTTTGTACTCAATACCTATTATTTTCACCATATTTATAACATGTTAGCTTTTTTATATTAAGGAATGTGTTGAATGTGTTTATGAAAACTGTAATCAATGATCAGAATCAATCTTTATGTCAAAATTAGGAAGATCAGTATGATGATAAATGTATAAAAATATCATTACACACATTAATCCTCCAAGTGAAGCTAAGCCCTCAAATTTTAACTCTCAGGAACTTTGTAGTTTTATTTCATAATGCAAATCTGTTAGAAGCACCAGAAGGAAAGGATTTGGAACAGAGCTTAACATTTTCCTGATGTACACAGTGAAATGTCATTTTGCTAGAAGGCAATAATTCATAATGACTGTTTCCTACTAAAAAGTATTAATTTTGCTGGTTGTCATGTTATTTAATATATTGTTCAATTCTAATAAATGGATATCATATAGCATGAAACTTTAGAAAATAAAGTTGTTTTACTTACAGATCAAACCTGAGGTTTTGTCTCTCTTCGAAGAAATAGTCCAAAATAAATTTTCTCACAAAGTCTGGATTTAAAGTGTTGTCTATAACTTCTGTTCTTCCAAACTAAACAACACGGAAAAATATGACAAAATAAATTACATTAAAATTAATGCAAAGCTTAAAAATTAAGTATTAAGTAATTAAGTATTAAAATTACAAATATGCAACATTTATTGAGGCAGGTTGATAATTACCAACCGAAAACTTGAAATTTGCACATTTGCAAAATTGAGAAAAAATATTGCCCAATTCATTTTCATTAAAGTAGAGCCAACACAAATGATAAATAGATTAACATAACTAAAAAGATGAAAAACACTGCCTGCTGTGATACAACACCTTTTAATGTTTTTAATTTATGAAATTTCAATTTTTAATTGTGCTGCATAATTAATTATGGTGCTTTGCCACGGTTCAAGGTGTTCATATCATTTCCAGGTGACTATTCGTATTCACAGCTGAATTTACAATGTTTTTTCTGATACAGTTAGGAAGCTGTTGGCATTCTGTAGTTGTTAAAATAACTATCTTTAGAGGAGCCCCTGATTTACATTATTATTTACAATGTAATAAACCAATTTCCAAACACTTTATTCAGTCAAGATAGAAAAAGATAAACGGCTGCTATAATGTCAAGTTCACCACTGCTCTCTGTCTGAACAAAATGTGTCTATGAAGCAACCACTTTGCAACATAGAAATCATTTTGAAGATTTGTTAGAAATTCAGGTAATTTGCTGCTTTTTATAACATCTACCCACTCACTTGCCAATATTTGCAAGGACTCTGCAGTTTATTATGTTTTTAATCTGAAATATGGGAACTTTGTAAAAAAAAAAAAAAGGAAAATGAAAGTAAAATTAAGTTCTTTTCAACAGGTAAGACTCCCACAGCAAACGAGTACCTCCATATGAGTCCACATGGGAGTTTTCAAAGCATTTCTTGGTGTGTTTTTTTAACTGCCTTCATTAAGCCATCATTTAACAGAGCATATGATCAAACCAAACATGGGGTAAAACCCTAGAAAGCTGCTTTCCAAACAGCTGTAATCACCTAACACGATGGGAGTCTGAGTGAAATAGGTTGCAATAGCTTTGCGCCTTGTGACCTGACTGCAACAACATGTGACTACAGCGTGATTAGCATACTGATATGAGTGGCCAGGGGCAAACTGCAGGCTAAGGGAGGAGAGAGAGACACAGCCTAGATGTCATCCTAACATTAGGTCAGTTGTCTCTTCAAATTTTGAATAAAGAAGAAAAGTACTGATCAAGATGCAATCTCCAGTTTATTATAAGGTCATTTGTAAACCACCCTCTTTGAAGAGATGGTATGACATGATACATACCAAAATATTTAAGAAGCATGACTTGTGTCCCACATCTCCAGTTAGCTTTCTGAGAGTCAGGAAGTGAAAATGATATGAGGCTCAAAAAAAGCAAGTAAAAAAAAAAAAACTTACAATATCTCATATTTTAATTTATTAACTTTACACCATCAAAATGACAGGCTCTAACTCTAAATATATTCTGTATTGAAAAAATAGACCTTATAAAAAGACAAAATAAATGAAAAGGAAATGAAAACTGCCATTCTAGAAAGCATCCTTTAGTTTGCTATCCCTCCACATATTGCTTATTTCAGCATCAAATCAAACATTTACTATTCAGATTTGGAATTTTAAATGTACTGTAGCTAACATCTAAGACCTGTTAAGTCAGTAACATTAATTATGTGGTCTAGTTCCTATACTCTTTCCACTATTAGTAATTAAATTATTAACTGTTATACATTAGCAAAACATTTAGAGTAAACAGATTATACAGACTTATTGATTTTCATTAACAAGATTGCTACAATTTATTAATACCAGTGTTACAATTAAGAAATTATATCCAAGAATGTTTGGATTTTCTAAAATGTGACTGGAAATCTATACTTTATAGGCATAGAGCAGATGCAGGTGATAAGTCCATCTTTCTTTTATATCCTCTGGCTGCAGATTTACATGAAAAACTCCAAAACAGGGAGCATGTAGTATGTATCTCATAGGGCATCTTCTTTTACACTAAACGAGCTTGCTCGCACCTACACAACCAATGGTCTTCTATGGCTTTTTGACAAGCTTTCCTCTTTTGTCAATAAGGTCTCTCCATTAAGCCCCTACCCTTTCAAACAAATTAAAAAAAACAATTCTGCAATTCTTCTCTGTTTTTGTTCAACTTCTGTATTATGTTTGCAATATAAAAAGGCTTCCTTTAAAATAATTTAATTTCCATAGGAGAATTATTATCAGTACATTCTCCATATGCATAATAAGGTAAGTGGCAATTAACTGAATAATAAATAATATGAATATTTATCAGCAATGTGACAAGCTGCTGAACACTGCCCTGCAAATTCCAAAATCAATGCTCTAATGATATAAATTATAATGCCTTAAAATCATAATCTTATTATGCTGCATGAACATATTAAGTATACAGTCATTAATCTATGGTGTGATACTGGGTTCTAAACTTTTTTCGTAGTGCATGACCCCCAGGTTAAAATGCTTTAAAATAAAGTTTTTTTGGCCTTACATTGTTACACCCCAAACTCATTTCTTTTTCTGAATACCAGCAACCATCCCTACCAAATATTATTTTTGGGAGGATTTTATGACAGGATAGATAGATACAGTGCATCTGGAAAGTATTCACAGTGCATTACTTTTTCCACATTTTGTTATGTTATATATAGCCTTATTCCAAAATGGATTAAATTCATTTTTTTCCTAAGAATTCTACACACAACACCCCATAATGACAACAGGAAAACAGTTTACTTGAGGTTTTTGTAAATTTATTAAAAATAAAAAAACTGAGAAATCACATGTACATAAGTATTCACAGCCTTTGCTCAATACTTTGTCGATGCATCTTTGGCAGGAATTACAGCCTTAAGTCTTTTTGAATATGATGCCACAAGCTTGGCACACCTATTCTTGGCCAGTTTTGCCCATTCCTCTTTGCACATCTCTCAAGCTCCATCAGGTTGGATGGGAAGCGTCGGTGCACAGCCATTTTAAGATCTCTCCAGAATTATTCAATCGGATTTAATTCTGGGCTCTGGCTGGGCCACTAAAGGACATTCACAGAGTTGTCCAGAAGCCACTCCTTTGATATCTTGGCTGTGTGCTCAGGGTCGTTGTCCTGCTGAAAGATGAACCGTCACCCCAGTCTGAGGTCAAGAGCACTCTGGAGCAGGTTTTCATCCAGGATGTCTCTGGACATTGCTGCAGTCATCTTTCCCTTTATCCTGACTAGTCTCCCAGTTCCTGCCGCTGAAAAACATCCCCACAACATGATGCTGCCACCACCATGCTTCACTGTAGGGATGGTATTGGCCTGGTGATGAGCAGTGCCTGGTTTCCTCCAAACGTGACGCCTGGCATTCACACCAAAGAGTTCAATCTTTGTCTCATCAGACCAGATAATTTTGTTTCTCATGGTCTGAAAGTCCTTCAGGTGCCTTTTGGCAAACTCCAGGCGGGCTGCCATGTGCCTTTTACTAAGGAGTGGATTCCGTTTGCCCACTCTACCATACAGGCCTGATTGGTGGATTGCTGCAGAGATGGTTGTCCTTCTGGAAGGTTCTCCTCTCTCCGCAGAGGACCTCTGGAGCTCTGACAGAGTGACCATTGGGTTCTTGGTCACCTCCCTGACTAAGGCCCTTCTCCCCCGATTGCTCAGTTTAGATGGCCGGCCAGCTCTAGGAAGAGTCCTGGTGGTTTCAAACTTCTTCCACTTACGGATGATGGAGGCCACTGTGCTCATTGGGAGCTTCATGGCAAAGGCTGTGAATACTTATGTACATGTGCTTTCTCAATTTTTTTATTTTTAATAAATTAGCAAAAATCTCAAGTAAACTTTTTTCATGTTGTCATTATGGGGTGTTGTGTGTAGAATTCCGAGGAAAAAATGAATTTAATCAATTTTATAATAAGGTTGTAACATAACAAAATGTGGAAAAAGTGACGCGCTGTGAATACTTTCCGGATCCACTGTAGATAGATACATTTGTGCCTGAAAGTTTGTGAACCCTTTAGAATTTTCTATATTTCTGCATAAATATGACCTAAAACATCATCAGATTTTCACTCAAGTCCTAAAAGTAAATAAAGAGAAACCAGTTAAACAAATGAGACAAAAATATCATACTTTTTTTATACATTTATTTATTGAGGAAAATGATCGAATATTGCATATTTGTGAGTGGCAAAAGTATGTGAACCTCTAGGATTAGCAGTTAGTTTGAAGGTGAAATTAGAGGCAGGTGTTTTCAATCAATGGGATGACAATCAGGTGTGAGTGGGCAACCTGTGTTATTTAAAGAACAGGGATCTATCAAAGTCTGCTCTTCACAACACGTTTGTGGAAGTGTATATCATACACTAACAAGTGCATATCATGGCACTAACAAAGGAAATTTCTGAGGACCTCAGAAAAAGAGTTGTTGATGCTCATCAGGTTGGAAAAGGCTACAAAACCATCTCTAAAGAGTTTGGACTCCACCAATCCACAGTCAGATAGACTGTGTACAAATGGAGGAAATTCAAGACATCTGTTACGCTCCCAAGGAGTGGTCGACCAACAAAGATCACTCCAAGAGCAAGGCGTGGAATAGTCAGCGAGGTCACAAAGGACCCCAGGGTAACTTCTATGCAACTGAAGGCCTCTCTCACATTGGCTAATGTTCATGTTCATGAGTCCACCATCAGGAAAACATTGAACAACAATGGTGTGCATGGTAGGCTTGCAAGGAGAAAGCCGTGCTCTCCAAAAAAAACATTGCTGCTCTTCTGCAGTTTGCTAAAGATCACGTGGACAAACCAGGCTATTGGAAGAATGTTTTGTGAACAGATGAGACCAACATAGAACTTTTTGGTTTAAATGAAAAGTGTTATGTTTGAAGAAAGGAAAACACTGCATTCCAGCATAAGAACCTTATCCCATCTGTGAAACATCGTGGTGGTAGTATCATGGTCTGGGCCTGTTTTGCTGCATCCTGGGCCAGGATGCCTTGCCTTCATTGATGGAACAATGAAGTCGGAATTATATTAGAGAATTCTAAGGAAAATGTCAGGACATCTGTCCATGAACTGAATCTCAAGAGAAGGTGGGTCATGCAGCAAGACAATGACCCTAAGCACACAAGTCGTTCTACCAAAAATGGTTAAAGAAGAATAAAGACAAGCCAAAATCTGACCTTAATCCAATCGAAATGTTGTGGAAGGACCTGAAGCGAGCAGTTAATATGAGGAAACCCACCAACATCCCAGAGTTGAAGCTGTTCTGTATGGAGGAATGGGCTAAAATTCCTCCAAGCCGGTGTGCAGGAATGATCAAAAGTTACCGGAAACGTTTAGTTGCAGTTACTGCTGCAAAGGGGGGTCACACCAGATACTGGAAGCAAAGGTTCATATACTTTTGCCACTCACAAATATGCAATATTTGATCATTTTCCTTAATAAATAATTAACCAAGTATAATATTTTTATCTCATTTGTTTAACTGGTTTCTCTTTATTTACTTTTAGGACTTGAGTGGATATCTAATGATGTTTTAGGTCAAATTTATGCCGAAATATAGAAAACTAGCCATCCCGCGGCGTACCATACGCCGCATAATCAGGTCGGTTTTTTAATGATTTTTAAGCACAGGGAGAAAATTAACATTTGAAAAATCAGTAATGTAATAAATCAGCAATAAAAGCAACATTGTAACAATGCACGGTACGAACCAACACACAATCGTCCGTAACTGAAAACTGGCGGACCGCAATTGCGCCGTCTCTTGCCAGACGGAGGGATGGGAGTGCATGGCGCGGAGTGTGGAACAGGAGGAGAGGAGAAGGACGTCCATTCAGCTCCCTCCGTCATGCTAGTCGGCTGAATTCTCGTTCAGTATGTACTGTCCACTAATGTGCCCACCTCCAACTCGTCACTTGAGTTGTTGCCTGCTTTTCTAAATATAATCTACCAAGACACCCAACCATGGTAGTAGCGAGGTGGGAGGGGGGTGTGCACAAAGGGTAGGGATGCAACCAGTGGGTCGCACTCAGGGTGAATTCCACGGCTTGCAGCCCGAATAGGGTTCAACGGCTTACCCACGCCTCTCTGCGCCGGGTAGATACATGCTCAATCTCATGCATAATTATTTATTGAATGCTAAACACTTCTGGAAAGACACGGTTGTCTAAAACGGGTTGGTGTGAGAATACAACAGTAAGTGAATGAAAAGATGGAACTCTGGAGAGAGCAAAATACAACACAATAGTGAACCCGCGGCATAACAAATGCCGTATAATTATTTATTGATGGTTGAACACTTCTGGAAAGACACAGTTGTCTAAAAAGGGAGGGTTTGAGGATACAATAGAAAGTGAATGAAAAGAGGGAACTCTGAAGAGAGCAACATATAATTGTCCGTGAGTGAAGAAGACGCATGTTTGTTGCGGACGCGAATTGCTGTATGTAGCGTGTAAAACAGTTTGCTATGGTGCACACGGTCGTGAGTCGTAACCGAAAGCTCGGTTTTTAAAGACTGCTTACTTCATTGTGTTTTAACCTCAGTTGTAAAGGATTGTTTTAAGGATCCCATGGGATACCCCTCGCAAACTGTTTTACATGCTACATATGGCGACTCACCTCCGCAAGAAACATGCCTCTATGAACAGTCAAGGTGGCTCGGAGGTAAATGAGGCCTCTAAGACAGACGAATATAAATGACGGCGTTCTTTTTGTGTCATCGCGCCCGAGTTGGTGGTCGTGGCTCTGCGAGTTGTCGTCGTATCCAATGGTCTTGGAGTTGGTGGGCGTGGCTCTGCGAATTGTTGTCGTATCCAATGGTCTTGGAGTTGATGGGCGTGGCTCCTCCCTGCGTGCGCCATAGGTGTCTTACTTGTCGGCGGCTTAGTGAATCCATGCCCTTTCCGGCGTGCTTTCCATGGGTGTCTTGCCTTAGTGAATTATATATATAGATAGATTCTAAAGGGTTCACAAACTTTCAAGCACAGCTGTAGATAGATAGACAGATAATAAAACCAGTTTCTTTATTTTGCTGTTTCAAGCACAGCTGTAGATAGATAGATAGACAGATAATAAAACCAGTTTCTTTATTTTGCTGATGTTAGGATGCTGAAAATTCTTTGTCATCTGAGAATTTCTGCAAATGACTTGACCTGGTGTTACATTTATAGTATGAGGTATACGAACAGAAGAGAAAAGGATACATAACGTGCACAATTTTTGTCTTATCTACATTTAATTGTTTTAACGTAATACCAAAGGTAAAGGCTGAAATGAATAAAGATTAGAAATCCGAAAATTTCCATATTCTTTGTAAATTAAAAGTATATAGTTCAGAGCTTGAATTTCATGAGTGGCTGAAATTTAATGATGAAAGCTTTAACTATCTTAAGATTCCTTTCTGAGCTGTACCTGCAACTGCAACAGCTTCTCTCTCCCAGTTTGGTGCCATGAGATTCTCTCTCTCACTCTTTGTTAGCGTTCCTGACTTTTTTTTTGTGTTCCCTCACATACTGCCCCATAACTCCTTGTGTGCAATACGTTTGCCACAGGTTGGGAAACACTGTTTTTTTACAGTTCTAGGTGTTTAAATAAACTTGTCAGTCTGATGCGAGGTCTTCATACAGTCTATAATGCAGAATATTTTTTAAATTGTTGAGTTCACAGTGCCATTTTCAAGGTAAACATCATTAATCAATGTGGGTTTGCAGAGCTCAGCATTTTACACTTGGAAGTCTTGTGTAAAATTTTGATGTCTTTGAGGTTAGAGCCACTTATTTTACTTGTCCCTCTGGTTGACCTCTGTGAATATTTTATATTTTTCATATGAAATTTCTTCCTTTTCGAATATATATATATACTAGCAAAATACCCGCGCTTCACAGCGGAGAAGTAGTATGTTAAAGAAGTTATGAAAAAGAAAAGGAAACATTTTAAAAATAACGTAACATGATTGTCAATGTAATTGTTTTGTCACTGTTATGAGTGTTGCTGTCATCAAGGATTTGATTATCATTATTTCTTTCAAGTTCATATTTGGAGGACGTGTTGTTTTGAAGTTACATTCCGTGCTTGTCAACCTTGTAACGATAACAGGTTTCATTCATCGAAGTGTTCACTACGCAAATCGCTACTCGTGAATGTAAGATGTTTAACAGGCATTCCCGGTATTAACTTGTGCTAAACGTACCATGGTGTAACGTAAGGGGAGCTGACTGTAAAAAGGCAAGGAGGCACATATTTTGAACGAAAAGGGAGAAAACAGCGAAGGAGCGGAAAAGTGAGAAGGAAGCAGCCAGCGGTAAAGCAAGGAAGACTTTGTAATAAGGACGGTTGGGTGCACGCATAAGGTGTAAAAATAAGATTGTTAAGCCTTATGATAATGTTCCCACACGGAGGATTTAGAGAGATGCACTGGGAGAAGTATAATCTGAACCTCTCTACAGTTTCGTTTATTTTTGGGTTGTAATGTTCATCAAATTTACTTATCATCTGGTCCAGTGGCAGACTGTGCATTTCACACCTAGGCCTTTAGTAGTCCTATGTCTGAATCAACCCACCCCTCAAAAACTAATTTATGGTTATAAAAACCATCTTAATATGCAGAAATACAGTATAAAGAGCCGCTGCATCGCAGATAGATAACTCCTGTAGCCACAATAAATGCCTTTATTGAATAGACAAACCAGGGGTGAACAAGTTCCTTTCTACTGCAGCTACACCCGCGACACATTAAAAAACATCAATAATAACTCATAAACTTGCAATATTATTTAGGAAAATCGCAACATTTTACTCACTAAAAATTCAGATTATTTGTAAACAAAATCCATCTTCCTCTCTTTCCTCAAAAACAGTTCAATTACTCTGTCGTACAGATTATCCGTGCGCTTCAGTTCCATCAAAAAGAGCCTTTCTATCGCCATCAAAGCTAATGCTGAAAGTCGAACCTGCCCTGTTGTATTTCTGGCATAAGTATTAATTCGCTTTAGGGCTGAAAATGTCCGCTCTACAGAAGCAGTGTACACGGGAATTTTCACCGCCAAATATACCAATGTGTACAGCTGCCCCATGCTCTCATTCAGATTTTTCTGATGAAGGAAGTCAAGGAGAACAGTGGGAGATTTTCCTGCAAAATCATCCATGGCATACATTACTGTCAGTTCTGTTTTTAGCCGAGATACATCAAAAAGTGCTCCGTGGCTCTGTGTTGAACTGGAGAAGGCTGCATGGGGGAAATTTTTCTTGTATTCCCAAAACTTCTGGGAGTTGAGGAGCATGACAAACATCAGTTTTTCGTGGTCTTGAAATCTGGTCTGTGTCTGGCAAATAATATTGTCCAGAATCCTACCATGGAGTTGGCGGTAGTGCACGCGAGGATCTTGCACTCTGAGCGCCTGCGGTGCGTTCAGTGGCCTCGCAGAGTTCCTCATATCGGCTTCTATCCAATCAATGGGTCTGAATATGGTGACGTTCCTGTACGCCTGTTAGAGGGCCCTACTGACACCAACTCAAAATCTGATTGGTTGAAGCAATAGTTTAATCGACATTTATTCTGTATTAGAGGATCTGCAGAATGGATTGTGAAGGCCTCTCTTCCTGGCAAAAAATGATGGCTGAAATGTGATTGGTTAAATGTTTTAATATGAAAATACATGTCTAGAAGTAGCACAACCATCGGAAAAGCTATGAAAGGAAGCGGACACACTATTTGGAATTATTTAATAAGTATTCATGGACAAAATATAATTAACATCAGTTTGTGATTCAGATTTTTTTTTAGGCCAGCAGAGAAGGCCTTGCAGGCCCTAATGGCCCACCACTCAAGCTCATGGTTAACTCATCAGGTCTTACATCACCGGTCAGTGCCTAACACAATTCTCTGCCGCTCTCTCCAATAAGATAACGGAATAATCTGACCTTAGTGTTTTCCTCAGCCTCCGGCATTGCAAGTTCTGTGTACTGTATAATGTGAACTCGTCCTTCCATGTTCTCCATGACTTTGCCAGGTCTTTAGCATCGAGGCTTTATACTCTGCGTCTTCTCATTAAACTTGTATCTCACGAATATCTTGTGTGATCTTGTGATGTCCACGGCTTTATTTAATTGTAGCTCAGAACTGGCACTTAAAAGTTTCTCTCGCACTTTCGCTGAGGGAGGTTTTCCGCAGTAGCTGCACTTATGAATATGCTAAGCACAGTCCTTCATCCGCAAATATTTACCTACTATGGGCAGGCACTCATTTATGTGGGAGGCGTGATGATGCGAGATGCAACTCCGCCTCACACGGCAACCGAACTGCAGGTTATGGTTGTATACAGTATATGGACGAAAGTAGGTTCCAGTTATGACCGTTATGCGTAGAATTTCGAAATGAAACCTACCTAACTTCTGTAAGTAAGCTGTAAGGAAAGAGCCTGCCAAATTTCAGCCTTCCACCTACACGGGAAGTTGGAGAATTAGTGATGAGTGTGTGAGTGAGTCAGTGTTTGAGTAAGTAGGTCAGTCAGTCAGTCAGTCAGTGAGGGCTTTGCCTTTTATCCATACTAATAAAAGGAAAAGCCCTCACTCACTCACTCACTCACTCATCACTAATTCTCCAACTTCCCGTGTGGGTGGAAGGCTGAAATTTGGCAGGTTCATTCCTTACAGCTTCCTTACAAAAGTATATATATATATCCCGATCTACATACTCGAATAATGGATACTTTATTCGCCATCAATGATTGTTTTGGTAAAGCCATACTCAGTGTATTCATTAGATGAACGGTAAAAGAGTAAGAGCGAGGGGAGGATGACTTATTGAGGCATGCAGGCTGTAGTGCGCGTCAACTCTATCTGAATTGCGCGATCACATTTGAAAAAATGTATCTTTTCAAGTTCTATTTAGTCCATATGTGTCAAACTCAAGGGCCGCGGGCCACATCCGGCCCGGCGTGTAATTATATCCGGCCCGCAAGATCATTTTATATACTGTATTATTGTTATTAATGGTCCGGGTATATAAAGCGCTGGTAACACAATAAACTACAGATCCCATAATGCAGCGCTTCAGCTGCCTTGCCGAACACTTACTGCGTTAATCAAGTCTAGCTTATGATGCTGCAAGTTATTGCGAAGCTAGCTCACACGATGCTGAAGAGAAAAGTTGATTCTGAAAATAGAGCCTTTAAAAACCGATGGGAGGCTGAGTATATGTTTACTGAACCCGTGTGTCTCATTTGTGGAGCTAATGTGGCTGTAATTACAGAATTTAATCTAAGACGGCACTATGAGACAAAACATCAGGGTAACCTGAAAGACCTGAATGCAATGCAGAAGATAGAGAAAGCAGAAGAATTAAATAAGAATCTGACACTTCAGTGGACGTTTTTACCCGTGCACAATCACAAAGTGATTTCAAGTGAAGCTGCTTTTATGGGAAACACAAATGCACCAGTGCAACTTGCCCCACTTTCCCTGTTGCCAAGAAATGTTGATCCAAGTCGTCACTACGGTGTTCCCAAATACGCATTTTGCTGATAAACTGAGCGCACTGAGTTTGCACGCCGCTTTGGTGACTTTGAAGAACAAAAAAAGTCCGTCTACATGCGGCTCGAACCTTGTGCATGTTTGGTAGCACATATCTGTGTGAGAAGCTCTTCTCAGTGATAAAGACTAACAAAACAGCACACAGGAGTCGCCTCACTGATGAGCACCTGCAATCCATCCTGAGAATCTCCACAACACAGAACCTCACACCAAACAGAAACGAACTTGTTGCCAAAAAGATGCCAGGCGTCCAGCTCTAAAATGACATATGAGCAAAGACAACTGAACGATTTGATTTGTTATTGCTGAAAGGAACACATTTTATTTATATTTCCAGGTTTTGTTATGCAGCATGTTCATATTTGAATTTGTATAATTTTGACAGGGTATATTTTTATGGAGAGCAAAATATTATAAGTTGTTTAAGGTTTGAGTTGATTTATTCAGAAATAATATTCCTGTCTGTTTTTACCATTCCTACCAAAGATATTTCTGTCGACTAAATAAAAATTCCTTCTATTTAAAATTTAAATAGAACTTGAACAAATACGATAGTTCATAATATCCACGCAGACTTGCACGTAAGAGCGGGACTCATCCGTTTTAACAAGCAGCGTACTGCACTGATACGAAATAGCTTTGTGTGTATATATGTAGATATGTATGTATATGTATATATATGTTTATATATGTGTGTGTGTATAGATATGTATATATATATGTTTATGTGTGTGTGTGTAAATATATATATATATATATATATATATATATATGACAGCAACACTCATCACTCACAACAGTGACAAAACAATTACATTGACAATCATGTTACGTTATTTTCAAAATGTTTCCTTTTCTTTTCATTGCTTCTTTAACACACTACTTCTCGCATTTCTGCGCGGTATTTTACTAGTTAGTATATATATATATATATATATATATATATATATATATATATATATATATATATATATATATATATATATATGTATATAAGTATGAAGGATAATTTTAGTCATTTTGGTGCATTTTCATTTTTGCAGAGACACAAATTCCAGTAGCATCCAATGAAGCTGGAAATATAAAGATCTAATAGAGATTTGCAACATTAACCAGCTATGGAAATAACTGTAAGACATTCAGAAATAATAAAGGATGCAGGAAAGAAAAAGAAACTAGCTGAAATAAATTGGGGTGATTCTTCACTTTTATATTAAACTAGCAAAATACCCGCGCTTCGCAGCGGAGAAGTACTGTGTTAAAGAAGTAATGAAAAAGAAAAGGAAACATTTTAATAATAACATAACATGATTGACAATGTAATTGTGTTGTCATTGTCATGAGTGCTGCTGGCATATATATATATATATATATATATACACACACACACACACATATAAACATATATATACACATATATATACATATACATACATATATACATATATACATATATATACACATATACAAATATATACATATATACATATATACAGATATATATATATTTATACACATATATATATACATACAAGTAGTGTGTTAAAGAAGTTATGAAAAAAAGGAAAAATTTTAAAAATAACGTAACATGATTGTTAATGCAATTGTTTTGTCATTGATATGAGTGTTGTTCTCATATATATATATATATATATATATATATATATATATATCTACAGATTATATATATATATATATATGTATGTATATATATATATATATATATATAGATAGATAGAGAGAGAGAGAGAGAGAGCAAAATACCCGCGCTTGGCAGCAGAGAAGTAAAAACAAAAGGAAACATTTTAATAATAACGTAACATGATTGACAAAGTAATTGTTTTGTCATTGTCATGAGTGTTGCTGGATATATATATATATATATATATATATATATATATATATATATATATATATATATATATATATATATATATGTATATATATACAGTGGTGTGAAAACTATTTGCCCCCTTCCTGATTTCTTATTCTTTTGCATGTTTGTCACATAAAATGTTTCTGATCATCATACACATTTAACCATTAGTCAAATATAACACAAGTAAATACAAAATGCAGTTTTTAAATGATGGTTTTTATTATTTAGGGAGAAAAAAAATCCAAACCTACATGGCCCTGTATGAAAAGTAATTGCCCCCTTGTTAAAAATAACCTAACTGTGGTGTATCACACCTGAGTTCAATTTCCGTAGCCACCCCCAGGCCTGATTACTGCCACACCTGTTTCAATCAAGAAATCACTTAAATAGGAGCTGCCTGACACAGAGAAGTAGACCAAAAGCACCTCAAAAGCTAGACATCATGCCAAGATCCAAAGAAATTCAGGAACAAATGAGAACAGAAGTAATTGAGATCTATCAGTCTGGTAAAAGTTATAAAGCCATTTCTAAAGCTTTGGGACTCCAGCGAACCACAGTGAGAGCCATTATCCACAAATGGCAAAAACATGGAACAGTGGTGAACCTTCCCAGGAGTGGCCGGCCGACCAAAATTACCCCAAGAGCGCAGAGACGACACATCCGAGAGGTCACAAAAGACCCCAGGACAACGTCTAAAGAACTGCAGGCCTCACTTGCCTCAATTAAGGTCAGTGTTCACGACTCCACCATAAGAAAGAGACTGGGCAAAACGGCCTGCATGGCAGATTTCCAAGACGCAAACCACTGTTAAGCAAAAGAACATTAGGGCTCGTCTCAATTTTGCTAAGAAACATCTCAATGATTGCCAAGACTTTTGGGAAAATACGTTGTGGACTGATGAGACAAAAGTTGAACTTTTTGGAAGGCAAATGTCCCGTTACATCTGGTGTAAAAGGAACACAGCATTTCGAAAAAGAACATCATACCAACAGTAAAATATGGTGGTGGTAGTGTGATGGTCTGGGGTTGTTTTGCTGCTTCAGGACCTGGAAGGCTTGCTGTGATAGATGGAACCATGAATTCTACTGTCTACCAAAAAATCCTGAAGGAGAATGTCCGGCCATCTGTTCGTCAACTCAAGCTGAAGCGATCTTGGGTGCTGCAACAGGACAATGACCCAAAACACACCAGCAAATCCACCTCTGAATGGCTGAAGAAAAACAAAATGAAGACTTTGGAGTGGCCTAGTCAAAGTCCTGACCTGAATCCAATTGAGATGCTATGGCATGACCTTAAAAAGGCGGTTCATGCTAGAAAACTCTCAAATAAAGCTGAATTACAACAATTCTGCAAAGATGAGTGGGCCAAAATTCCTCCAGAGCGCTGTAAAAGACTCACTGCAAGTTATCGCAAACGCTTGATTGCAGTTATTGCTGCTAAGGGTGGCCCAACCAGTTATTAGGTTCAGGGGCAATTACTTTTCACACAGGGCCATGTAGGTTTGGATTTTTTTCTCCCTAAATAATAAAACCATCATTTAAAAACTGCATTTTGTGTTTACTTGTGTTATATTTGACTAATGGTTAAATGTGTTTGATGATCAGGAACATTTTGTGTGACAAACATGCAAAAGAATAAGAAATCAGGAAGGGGGCAAATAGTTTTTCACACCACTGTACATATATACATACATGTGTACATATATACACACATATATACTATGGGGTGCCAAACAGGCAAATAAATTGATTTTGTGAATATATAAAGTCGGCGTCAGAATATATAAAATCAAAAATTGAATATATAAAGTCATCGCTGGAATATATAAAGTGAAAACTTGAATATATAAAGTCAGCGTCGGTATATATAAAGTCAGCGCTGGAATATATAAAGTCAAAACTTGAATATAGAAAGTCAGCGTCGGTATATATAAAGTAATTCCTGATTATATAAAGTCAACATCGGAGTATATAAACTCATTCCTGAATATATAAAGTCAAAGTCAAAATCTATTGATTGAAATGACTCTGAACTGAACTGTTAACAAAAAAGTATTCAGAAAAATAAATAAAAAAAACACTGTTCGGTTAATGTTTTGAAAATGATGCATGTGCCCTGCCCAGGATTGGTTCCTGCCTTGCACCCAGTGTTGGCTGGGATTGGCTCCAGCAGACCCCCGTGACCCTGTGGTCGGATTCAACGGGTTGGGAAATGGATGGATATTTCAGCGCTTACTTTATATATTCCGACGCTGACTTTATATATTGAAGTTTTGACTTTATATATTTAAGTTTTGACTTTATATATTCTAGCGCTTACTTTATATATTCCGAAATATTCCAACGCAGTCTTTATATACTCAGGTTTTGACTTTATATATTTGGGAATGACTTTATATATTCAAGTTTTGACTTTATATATACCGACGCTGACTTTATATATTCAAGTTTTGACTTTATTTATTCTGACAATGACTTTATATAATAAAGTTTTGACTTTATATAGTTAAATGTAGTCATCATTGCATAACTTTTTCTTTACCATAGAAATTTAAAGAATAAATTAAACTTCCATTCCTAACAAAGATATGGCGACTAAATAGAACCTACTTATATCCAAATTCGAGCTATTGAGCTGTCGCCTGCCTGCCTGAATAAGTCACCCTCGCTTCGCTCTTACTTTTTTACCGTTCATTTAATCATGGCTAGTGGCGGAAAAATTATAAAATAGAAGGAGGATTACACTCAGTATGGCTTTACCAAAACAATTATTGATGGTGAATAGATTATTCATAAAGCTTCAATTGGTGATCTGTTTTTCTGTGTTAACTTCATATTTTTTCATACTTCTTCTCAAACCAAGGGGGTGCGAGGGTAAAATGAATCGGGAAGCGCTGATCAATGTAATCGGTGTACCATGAAATCATGCATTGACATAAGTTGCTCTTTGCTTGTATTGCAAAGTGTGATTAAATGCGTGATTTTTTAACGCGTTATGGAGCACATGCATCGAAGCTTCTCAGCTGTGCTTGTGCTAAGAAAAGGAAACATTTTAAAAATAATGTAACACGACTGTCAATGTGACCTTTTGTAAGTAGTGCCTAGAGGATTCAGTGAGGAGAAACTGTAGAGACAGCGTGTGTATTAATTTGTGGATTTTTCTGTGACTATTTGGTGGCAGCGTCACAAAGTCGCTTCCGTAACACTGCGTGCGTTAGCTGCGGAGCTCAGCTCAAAGCGAAATGAGGTGAATGGGAAGGGAGTTGATGACGTGACTCCCCCACCCGCCTTAACTGTTAATCCCCCACAAACACAGTCTCTTGGAATTTGCATAAGCACAGCCCTTCACCAGCAATTTTAACTTAGTTACAAAGTGATCAAAACTCTCGTTCATATCCTGCGTCCTCTCATTAAACTTGTATCCCGCATTACCCGTGGGCATGACAAACGCCAGCGGCAGCTTGTCTATGAACTTATTTTAAACTTTAGGTTTACACCTTGCTTTGTTTCCGAAGTAGCAACACTCATGAATATGGTTGTATATGTCATTCGCTCGCTTCTTATTGTTTCGCTGCCTCCTCAATTGTATAATGCATGTTTTCTTCAGCGCTTTTTGGAGCTCTTCCTGGTTTTCTACGCACTGCGTTGACAAGTCAGTTCACTTGATTACGTAGGAGGCGTGATGATGTCACATGAAACTCCGCCCCCCACGGCTTTCGAGCTCAACTCCATTACAGTAAATGGAGAAAAATAGGTTCCAGTTATGACCATTACGCGTATAATTTCGAAATGAAACCTGCCCAACTTTTGTAAGGAAGCTGTAAGGAATGAGCCTGCCAAATTTCAGCCTTCTACCTACACGGGAAGTTGGAGAATTAGTGATGAGTCAGTGAGTGAGTCAGTGAGGGCTTTGCCTTTTATTAGTATACTGTAGATTGATATTATCTAAACAGAAATAAGGAAAAGATAAATAATTTTATAATGGAAGCCTGTCACTGATGACAAATGATGTTTTTTTTCAAAAATGTTAAAATATTCAAGGGTCGAATCATGATTTCTTAAGATTTTTAACAGGGCAGTCAGAAAATGAATTAAGCTGCAGCTGAGGCCTACCCAGGCACCATCAGAAAAGGCTACTATTCTTTCTTCAGGACCTCAGATTGAAGTTATGTCACATTTTGTGTTTTTCTAATAAAATCTAATCTATATATTTTGAAATAATATGCATGAAAATACAGTATTTATATTCTTCAACAATACTTAATACATAATATTATAACCAATCAGTTTCTCTAATTACTTGCCTCCATTGGTGTTTTAAAGTTTTTTTTATTAAACAATTATGTAAAGTGACAAATAGATTAAGCTGTACTTAGTGGAATCTCAAGTACTTGGGTGGCTTAGGTATTTATGTGACTAAACACCTTCCCCAATTTGCATATGTTTATTAATTATTCTAAATCAGTACTTTCTATCAACTTTAAGTGAGGTGTAAGAGTGAATTTCCCTCTGACATTTACTTTTATTGCTGTTACCATGGTAAACTCCTCGATTAAATAAAGGTAATTCATACTTAGACTGGTATGGTGTACAACTACAGCTTTAAATAGTGCTTGGTTATAATCAAGAAAATACTCCTTCCTCAAGTTCCATAGTTAAAGGAAACATCACTAATATGTACAGGACAATGATGAGATTTGGCTTCATATGTAACATACTGTTATTTAGTATATAAATGGATGAATCAGGGTTGCCACATGTGTAGCTCCTAACAGCTAAACATACGTTTATGCTCAAGCCATCAGCATCAGGGCTGCGGCATACTTCACAATATGCTGTTTGTTTACATTACAAGCAATAAATCCTACTTTAGTTTTATTTAATGATGTGTACTTCTTTTAGAGTACAGTACTACATCTGTTGTTTAGACTTGTAAATCATATATAATCATCCTGCGCCTGAGTGCTGCAAAGGTGCTTCATGTGTGGAGAAACACACATAACAAAAAAATAGAAGAAAATATAATCAAAGAGAACTTTTACAATCGTTTGTATGCCAAGAGAAAAAATTGATACAGCTGTCTGCTTGCATATTATGCATTCCTTTCATTATCTCCATATGTATATAATGAGTGCAGTGGGTGCATTTAGACATATTGTGTTTACAAGATATGTCTCCCTGGCATTGCTCCGTTTTAATTGGAGTTAGAAACAATAATTTGCTCGGATCTCCAAAATCTGGCAGTTGTGCAACAGATTTGGACCATCAGATCACCCTCAAAGTCACAAGGCATTAAAGAGACAAAAACACATCTCATAGATAAGGGCTCATACAAAAAAACACTTTTAAAGGCTAATTATGTCTAAATGTCAAATGGTTACCCGATTAACCTAAAAATTTTTTTTTTGGGAGTGTCAGTGTAAATCAGTTTAGTTATGGCATTATGCAAATGTCTGTGATACCTTGCCCTTGCACTGGCTATTTACTGTACATGCTATCTGAAAAACTCAACTGTGTATTAAATGAGCTGTCCTTTATAATGCACAACATGTGATATGATTAAAACTGAACAGCAAACATATAATGTATATTCTCTTCAAATATTCTATAGTTTAATTTCACATAAAGGAACAATTGACATAGTCTGGTTCTGTGATGAAGCATGTTAGGATCTGGGGCGATGAGCAGTTTTAACTGTATAAATACGGCCAAGGCACTTGGACTCTGGAAGTGTGCATGGTGGTGTGGCACTAAAGGTTGATGGGGTCATTCAGGTGCAGACGTGTGTGGTTCGGTTGATTGCCTCATTAACGCTCATGGGGTTAGTAATCAGAGCACCTGCATCCCAAGCAATATAAAGTGGTTCCTGGGCAGGAAAGGTAGACAGATATGAAAAAAATATTAAAAAACAAAGACAGACAAAGAAAATGGCTAGAAAGAAACATGAAGGAGCTGATGATTTTGTGGGACTCAATGGTGCTGGTTCAGTGAGAAACTGCTCCACTGAGTGATAGCCAGAGTGGAGCAGACCTGGGTGGAAGGTACAGAGAAAGAGAGTGCAGCAAACAAGGCAAGTGCTGGTGGCCAGGAGCTATTTGGACTTAGATTACTAGAGCACCACTGGAGGCAAGAATGGGAGTACTGGAACACCAAACTACAAGGCAAGTATCCATGGCCACGAGGATAGCTGAGCCTAGATAGCCAAGTGAATGAGCAGAACTCCAACCTTGCTTTGTTTTAATGGACCAGAATTTCCTTTAATTACCTTTTATTTGTCTTTTATCCTCCACATGAACTTCTATTTTTATTGTACTTTATTTTTTACCTAATGGAAGGAGCACTGCATTTGTTATGTACTGTAAAATTACTATTGCACTTTGTACAGGTACCTTCAAATGCACCAAATGTGAAAACAATTATTTAAGAAACAGTTTGCTTGTCATTGCAATCAAACCAATGCATCTTTTAAATGGATTATAACAAGAATGTGCAGGCAATGCCTCCACCTAAGACCGAGTTTGCCCACTCGTACTCCTAACTTTAACTTTAAGGACCTGTAATAAGAAATTATCAGTGATGAGCGAGCATGCTCGGCCGAACATGTGTTCGGCTCGAGCATCACTATGCTCGGAGCATGGCGCTACTCGAACGAGCACCACATGTGCTTGTGCGCCATGCTCGAGTCTCTGCCCCGCAAGTTTCGCGGGTTGGAGACAGCCAGTCAAGGGGCAGGTAAGTACTGCCCTCACTGTAATGCCAGTAGCCATGTCAGGTGCTGGCATTACAGTGATTGGCTGGCCGGAACACGTCATCGGGTGCTATATATGCAGGCACTGTCATATAATGTTTTAGAGCACCAGCTCACCTGCAGGCACTGGCATATAATGTTTTAGAGCGTAATTTTTCCTGTAAAATTGATTTTTGGGGGGGGCTTTGGGCGTGTTTTTGTCAGTTAGTAAAAGTGGCGTACAATTAGGACAAACTGGTTCCCAGCAGCGACTTGGGAGTCCAAGATGCATCCAGACATCGTCCCCATGCTGTTCCCGGTCCATTTGGGTGGTGTTTCTGTCACTTTCTGACCTTTTCCAATGGACCAGGCACCCTCCCCTCTTCAGAGCAGGGGGTGCCTGGTTGTCTCCCATTGACTTACATTATACTCGGGTACTCGGTAGAGCACACGAACATCGCGATGTGTTCGGACCGAACACCCGAGCACCCAAACACTTTGATGCTTGCTCATCACTAGAAATTATACCATCCGTGTTGTTATATTCTATTACGTTAATAAAAACATCCATCCATTTTGTAACCCATTCATCAAGTTAAAGGTTAAATAAAGAGAGTATCCATTGAAGAAGCAATAGGCACAAGATTTTACAAATATGCAAATGTTACATTTACTTACCTCTCTCCATTCTTTGTTTCCGAGTGCTTGAGTATAAAGAACACAAACTGGAAGAAAATAATCAAAAAAGTCACGTCAGACATTCAGTTGAGAAAAACAATAATGCCTTAATTTATATACAGTAGCCAATTTTGAAAATTGTTTTATAGAAATCCATTTTCTTTGAACAAGAGTAGAGAAAACTGGTTAAAAGAGTTGTTTAAGTTTAAATAGTGAATCAGATTAATCTAAACCACTGGGCTTTTTCACAAGTTGAATTGAAAGGTCTTTTACACTATCATTTTGAGCTAGGCTTTCATTGTACAGACAGTAGGTTTTTTTCCACTTATTATACTTTACAAGATAAATTAGCAAGCTGGGTCTACTAGATGGAGGACCTTGAACAGAGTTTTCAATCTACTGGTGACTGCTAATGAGCTTTTTTATTTTTTTTATTCTGTATGCTATGTTTAAGTTGAAACATTAACCAGATAAGATGATTACTCATGCTCAAAATGGCATTGCCCCTGCCATATTACTCTCTCGACTTCTGTTTATCCAAAACAGCTGCTCTGTCTTAAATTGTTTGATATTGAACAAGCAAAAAGTCAGAAGCATGTACATTCCCATATGCAAATTGCAAAAGCAATTGTGGTAATTAAGTCGCATAGAGAAGGCAACGTGTTGTTCTCCACTGGACCAGATTCTACATTTCTATATTTGTGTTATCCATTCTACACCCTGAGCACAAATATAGTCAACTAACCAACCCGTGGCGTAGCATATGCTGAATAATTAGGACACTTTTTAAATGATTTTTAAGCACAGAGGAAAAAATAAACATTTGAAAAATCCGTAATTTAATAAACCACCAAGAAAAGTAACATAGCAAAAATGCACGCTACGAACCAACATACAATTGTCCGTGACTGAAAACCGGAGAAGCGCCGTAGCAATTTCTCCTTCCAAAGCGAAGGACGGGGTTGAATGGCGCTCGTTCAGTGCGCACTGCCCGCTTATGTGCCCGCCCCCAACTCCCTACCTGAGTCACTTTCGTCTGTGTACAGTCCACACGCACCTGTGAGTGACGTTGACTGTTAATTTTCCAAAAACGCCTCAGTCGGTTTCCACGTTGATTTTTCATTGTTCTTTGCGGTTCTGGCTGCTTTTTTTTTTATATAATCCACCAAGTCACCCGACCATGGGGGGCTTTACAAAGGGCAGGGACGTAATCAGTGCGAGCGTATGACCCGCACGTACTGGGAATTTCTCGTTCGTGGGGAACAATTGGAAGCCACGGTCTCCATCACGAATGGGGTTCAACGGCTTACCCACGCCTCCGCGCCGGGTAGACACACGTTGATCCATTCAGTGTAGCGCGTGCACTACCGGACATACAAGTGCATCACAGACCTGTTAATGCTCAATCTCACGTGGCTGAAAGCCATTTGTCCCTCTAAGAATTTGGACGCCGACCGCTGTTGGGTCGTGTAACTATTTAGCAGGCGGATTCTCGTTCGTTTTCGGAAATAACCAGCCAAATCGCTCCACCAACTAAGAACTGCCATGCACCAACACCCACATAATAGAGAAAGAGCTATCAATCTGTCAATCCTGTCCGTGTCCGGGCCGGGTGAGGTTTCCTGTGTTGAGTCAAATGAAGCGAAAGGCTCCACACCTGGTGGTGCCCTTCCGTCAATTCCTTTAAGTTTCAGCTTTGTAACCATACTCCCCCCCTGAACCCAAAGACTTTGGTTACCCGGTTGGCTGCCCGGCAGGTCATGGGAATGACGCCGGATCGCCTGTTGCAGGGCCTGCATTGGTGAAGCAGGTGAGACGGTAATGAAACAGAGGCACAGGGCCTATTGGTTTTTAAAGACTGCTTCCTTCATTGGGTTTTAACCAATGCACGGAACGAACCAACACACAATCGTCCGTGCGGCGCTCAGGGTGGAACGGGAGGAGAGGAGAAGGACATCCACTCCGTTCCCTCCGTCATGCTAGTCTGCTGATTTCTCATTCAGTATACACTGCCTGCTCATGTGCCCACCTCCAACTCGTCACTCGAGTCGTGTTCATCTTTGTACAGTCCAGATGCACCTGTGACTCACGTAGACTTTTCATTACTCTGTGCGGTTTTGGCTGCCTTTCTATATATAATCCACCAAGACACCCGACCACGGTGGGAGGGGGGTGTGTACAAAGTGCAGGAGTATCTAAGAAAACGCATGTTTGTCGCGGATGCGAATTGCTGTATGTAGCGTGTAAAACAGTTTGCTATAGTGCACGCGGCCGTGCGTCGTAACCGAAAACTCGTTTTTTAAAGACTGCTCACTTCATTGTGTTTTAACCTCAGTTGCAAAGGAACGTTTTAAGGATCCCATGGGATACCACTCGCAAACAGTTTTACACGCCGCATATGGCGATTCACCTCCGCAAAAAACATGCCTCTATTAACAGTCAACGTGGGTCGGAGCTGCATGTGACCTCTACGACAGACGATTATAAATGACGCCGGTTTTTCTGTGTCGTCGCGGCTCTTTGAGTTGTCGTCGTATCCAATGGTCTTGGAGTTGGTGGGCGTGGCTCCTTCCTGTGTGCGCCATAGGTGTCTCACTTGTCGGCGGCTTAGTGAATCCGCTTTCCATAGTTGTCTTGCCTTAGTGAATTATATGTATAGATGACAGTGAAATACAAACACAACCAGCCAAATCATACCTAAATAAATGGTATAGGCATAGACTGACAGCAGTGGAAAAAAAGATACCAAAAATACATATCTTCTCTTGGCTTAGTTTAGAAGCCTATTGCAATGATTAGCGCAGAGAGAGTTAGGAAAAATTATAAAAAGAAAATAGAGTATTTAAGAAGACTGGGATGCATTTTTGGAAAGGAAGATGTTATGAGGGTTGTCAAAAAGTTTCCCTTTAACAATGATATTAAAAAAAGAGATTTTAAATTTTTCACACAGCTTTAACGATCATATTGTTAATGACAGACTTGTATATTATCGAAGAAGAGCTTTAAAAACAATTGCAAGCATTAGCATCTGGGGCAAGAAATTAATCACAGCAGTTTGACTCTTTAAGCAGAAATTCAAAAATATGTTACTCTTTGGCACATTTTGTTGTAGGTAACATCGCCTCTACTTTACCTCTAAAATTGCTTATGTATCCCAAAATGCCATAACTGACAAAATCAAGTTGAAAAGTATTTTTTATATACTGTGTGCATCCACCCTGACACAATTGCAATGAAAAGGCAGGAATAGGACTTTTTGTGTCGAAACTATAGTGTTCTGAGAAGTGAGCTCACAATAGCCAAAGCAATGGACCGCTTATGGAACACATTAATAAAAACACAGCATGGGATACATTCAGTAGTGCAGTCATGATTGCACAGTTGCCCAGAAAAATGAAACCAAGGTGAGTCACTATATGCAGTAAGAACATGAAAAAAAATGTTTACCAAAAATGAAATAATATAACGTGGGAAATGTCATAAACTTGGGTAGGAGGGTGGTACGGTGTCCAGAGCTTCAGCCTTACAGCTCAAAGACTTTCTTCGATTGCTCTGTGGCACTTGTACATTATCACTGTGTTCTTTTTTGTGAGTAATGTAGTTTCCATATTTCAGTAATGTGCAAGGTTAATGACTCTGCTGTGTGCGTTTGACTTTATCCTTGAATTGACTGGTGCCCCATTCAAAATCAGGTCTAGTTTTTACCCCAATTCTGCTGATCTGACTTTGGGCTCCCCACAACTGTATATTCAAAAATAGTTAAGAAAACAGATACAGGAAAGATGCAGGATACGCATGGTTGAAACTCCTAACACAAAATGAACCAAAATAAATTACAGCAAGACTTGTATTAATCACATAACAGGGAAATATACAAAATAAAAAAGCTGTAAAACACTCAACATGATTTTAATTGCTTTTCTTCTGAATATATTATATTTTATCATAACAAAAATAAATTCCTTCTGACAACAAAAGCTATTATGTCTTATATGCAACACAGAACAAAAAAAGCAGGAACAGAGTGGGCTGATGAACAAAAATAAAACACAGTAGTGAATTCATGCTGTGAAAAGATTCTTTCCAGCAATGTTGTAAAAACCCACAGCTGAAATGCAATATCCGTGATATGCAGGACAGTTTCACTAACACTTTATATTGACATGCCATTTACTATCAGAAACATGCAGTCTGAAGTCATTTTATTAACAGTTTTGATTTATTTCTCTTAATTAACATCTCAGCCTTAATACTGTCCAAAACTGAAAAGAAAAAGGACCTTTAACAGGGCAATATAAAGGAGGTGTGCACTAGCTCAAACTCATTCATACAGTATTACTGGGTAATAAAATGTCCGGTAGGAGAACCACTTACAGTTTATATTCCTGTTTATATCCAGTAATTCTGTAAGGTCTGCATGACTGAATTTTGCTAAACATTTACTATTGGCTGCTGCCAGGTCTGATAAGCAAAAGCATTAACTCTTGTGGATTAGCGGATACATATTTAGTTTTTATCCAGATTTCTTTCTATTTGTTGAGTAGGAAATATATGATTTGAAGCCAAGCAACTTTTGATCTAATGGAAGGAATTTGAAATTTGAAGTATAATTTAAAATAAATACATGCTAAATTTTGTTTTCCATCAAGTTTGTACTAAATAATTTGTGTTTTTTTTTTCTTTCCTGTCTAATAAAAATATTGTTTACTTTGAAATTTCAAACTATTTCACAATACTTCATGTCAAAAAGCTTTGCTAAAATTTCTCCATTCTCTTTCAAAGACAGGAAAATGCAGTTCACTTGCATTGACACTGAAGGGGAAAACCAGTATTGCACACTTTTCTAAAGCTATTTCAATTATTAAAAATAAAGTGACAGAAAAAGAATATGTTTCACTTATATCATAATCCACACACCTAAAGTAGAAAAACCTAAAGAAATTTGTAACAAAAGGAAGCAGAAGAGACCTGTAGAAGGATACTCTCCATATTTCAGACTTAGAATATTCACTAAATGCTGACGGCATGCTATA
Source organism: Polypterus senegalus (assembly GCF_016835505.1). Taxonomy (NCBI): domain Eukaryota; kingdom Metazoa; phylum Chordata; class Cladistia; order Polypteriformes; family Polypteridae; genus Polypterus; species Polypterus senegalus. The sequence goes on from NC_053161.1 coordinate 55,777,168, forward strand.
CGCTGCTTTTGAACAATTAATCTGGTCAGGGTTATTGGTTTATAGGGTCATTAATTGCCTAAATGATCTGCTGTTAGAAAAAATTTTACCACACTATAAAATTTTGTGTGTTCTTTCATTTTTATATCTGTTCATGCAGTCTAATTCATTCAAAAATTTTTGTAATGTCATAATCTCAGAGTTACATTAATCTTCATAAAAACAAATATATGCTTTTTGTAATTGCCAAAGAAATAGACAATAACATTGTTTTAAAGTAATATGCTTTTCATTAATAGAGAACACTTTTTAGTCATGCTAGCATATGAGCTAGCATCTAATTTATTAAAAACTATTAATTATAATATGCTTTTTAAAGGGGGTAGGCATGTTTTGAAAATAACTTGCAATAAACTAGCAACTCATTTAGGGCTGGTTTTCACATTGGGTCTAATGCGAATGGCATAATCAAAAGCACTCCTGTTTTATAAACTGATAAGCAGGCTCGAAAATAGATAGACAGATGGATATATACTGTAGACAAGAATGCAAGTTATTTACAGAGTGGCAGTTTGTGACAGAGTAGATAACATAATGTACTACAGATGACAATTCCATCCATTGACTCACAGCGTGACACTGAACAAGGTAATGAATCTACTTGCACTCTAACAACAGAAACAAATCATACACAGATACTGAAACCAAGTGGCTTAGGATGATGTTCACAGCAAAAAAGAAATATATCAAATAAAATCTTTGTATAAATACACATGATGAAAACAAATGATATTAAAATGTATAGAAACTAAATACAATCAACATGCAGTACCAAAAGTTTCTTTTATGAGACCAAACTAAAGGTTTTCAAGGGAGTCTATTTCGGTCATGTCTTTCAATACAAAATAATTAATAAGGAGCAATTCAAAACAGGGCAGCATGGTGGCACAGTGGTAGCGCTGCTGCCTCACAGTAAGGAGACCTGGGTTTGCTTCCCGGGTCCTCCCTGCATGAAGTTTGCATGTTCTCCCCGTGTTTGCTTGGGTTTCCTCCGGGCGCTCCGCTTTCCTCCCACAGTCCAAAGACATTCAGGTTAGGTGCATTGGTGATCCTAAATTGTCCCTAGTGTGTGCTTGATGTGTTTGTGTGTGCATCTGCCCTGCGGTGGGCTGGTGCCCTGCCTGAGGATTTGTTCCTGCATTGCGCCCTGGGATTGGCTCCAGCAGACCCCTGTGACCCTGTGTTAGGATATAGCAGGTTGGATAATGACCAGGTACTAGTTTGCTGTTTTACATTTTAATTTAAAAATTGATGCAAGTTATATCAATGTTTTATGTTACTGCCCACTCTTCCATCCAATTTCTAAGTCATCTATTGAGTTCAATGTTAAGAGACCAGAGCCTATACATGCAGCATGCAGAAGAAGACAGGATCCAGCACTGGACAGAGTGGGTGCCTGCTGGTGGGCACGAGCACATGCAGACCAGGTTCCACTCATAGCAGGTCAGGTTAGAATTTCCTGCTAATGTAACATACAAAAAAAAAAACACAAGAGATAAGGCAAAAGCATATGAACTCCATTCAGGTAGTCCAAGGGAGGATTTTCATACTAGGGACTTCACAGTTGTGAGACGCCAACCCTATCAACAGTACTGCTGTACTGCAAACATGTAATTGCATGCTAATTTAATGAAAGTCATCTATAATATTTAGGTGGGAGTGTTTCTCTTTCTACATTGTCACACACGTGCGATTAGGAGGGAGCTGAGTGGACCAAGTGGAGGTAATTACCGCCAGGCCAGGGGGTGGACAGGTGCACTAAACCAACTTCTGTTATCTCTGCAGGCCAAATACAGTAAAACCTGCCTGATTTAACGTCACTTTCAGTTCCTGCGCCACAATGTATGTCACTTCCGGTTCTGGCGCAAGATGACATCACTTCTGGGCTTTTCCTCAGTCAAATCAGTTCAGTCTGGAACTTGACCTATGCACATCAGTGCTCATTACAAGACCCTTTTTCTGTGTGTTGAGACTATTTCTTTCACAACATATAGGAAAGAAATCCTAACATATTACATACATAACTGGATATACAGTGCCTTTCAAAAGTGTTCAGACCCTTGATCAATTCTCTAATTTTATGGAATTACATATCATATCACATTTACAAAATGTGTAAATTATATTTCTTGAAAATGTTATTTTCTGTTGTAAAAAATTTTCCTCAGTATTCTAAATCTATGTATAAATCTTTCTTCACTAGCCAATTCTGAATGTATGCATCTTTATGTTTTCCCTTCTCAAGTCCATTTACAGTTAGGCATTACAAGTGTAAATTAGCCATACAAAATCATGTCTTTATGTGTCTTTATTTCCATGTTTCGTCTAACATCCAATTCCATCTTGTCTTGTCTATCTTGTATATGCTTCCTGTGTAAGAGGGAATCAATGAAGACCTCAGTGTTAACATTAGCAGTGCACTATTTGTAATGTATGTATTAATAAAACACATTTCATTTGTCATTCCAAGAGATGGTGCATCACAAACATTTGTAGCAATAAAATTATTTCTTAATGAAAAATGGAAAAGTATGTACACTTGATGAGCCTCAATTAGAGTAAAACATGTCATGCACTCTTTGTATCATTTGGCAAGTACTATATATTATGTCTATGATCTGCTTCTTGCAAATGAGAGGGTGTGGTGGATGTCTGCCGACTGGCTCACCAACCACAAGCAAAATCAGTGAATTAATTCAATGTAAGTCAATTTTCGTTTATTACAAGACATTTCAAACAATTCTTTTGTCTTGTATAGTTTTCCTGCATTGCATTAAAAGTTGCATAATTAGATCTGGACCACCCTATATATATATATATATATATATATATATATATATATATATATATATATATATATATATATATATATATATATATATATATATATATATACAGTCCCTGACAAAAGTCTTAAGCTTGTGTACAAATTGACCTGAAGTGCCGCTAAAATATATTTCTAATCAAGATTTTGTTACAAGAAATTTTAATCCCATCAGCTTTTGTAATAATGTTTCAGTGCAAAACGAAACTGACAAAAAGTATTCTAATATTCACAGCTTGGTAAAGCCCATTGAGTCAATTTTTGGCAAGACATAAGTGTTGTTGCTTTGTCATATGAGCTTCACCTGTGACTAATAATGGATCAATTAGGACTCAGGTGTGTATAAAAAGAACCCCAGTACACTAGACCTTCACATCAACTGCAACTAGACCTCTGCAAACATGCCTAAGATTCACCCTGAGACTAAAGTGTTGATTATCAAGAGGCTGAAGACCAAATCCACTGCTGATGTGGCAAACACCTTCAATGTGTCTCAGCGTCAAGTTCAGAGGATAAAAAAAAGATTTGAAGAGACTGGAGACGTTTTTGACAAGCCCAGGTCAGGAAGACTCCGCAAGACAACTGCTCGAGAGGACCGTTTGTTGGCTCGTAAATCCAAGGCCAGCCCATTTTCCACTGCAGCAGAGCTCCACGAGACCTGGTCACCTGAAGTTCCTGTGTCAACCAGAACAGTTTGTCAGATTCTGTCTCGACATGGCCTCCATGGTTGAATCAGTGCCCATAAGCCAACACTAAACAAAAGACAATTGAAAAACCGTGTGGCGTTTGCCAAGGCCCACAGCCTGCTAAAAGGATAGACGCTAGAAAAGTGGCAGAAGGTGGATTTTTCAGAAGAATCTTCTGTTGAATTACACCACAGTCACCGCAAATATTGCAGGAGACCTACTGGAACCCGCATGGAGCCCAGAAAACAGTGAAGTTTGGTGGAGGCAAAATCATGGTCTGGGGTTACATCCAGTATGGGGGTATGCGAGGGATCTGCAGGGTGGAAGGCAAGATCAATAGTCTAAAATAACAAGAAATCTTAGCTACCTCTTATATTCCCAAACATAAAAAAGGCCAAATTCTGCAGCAGGATGGTGCTCCATTGCATACTTCCATCTCCACATCAATGTTCCTTAAAGCGAAGAAGATCAAGATGCTCCAGGATTGGCCAGCCCAGTCACCAGACATGAACATCATTGAGCATATGTGGGGTAGGATGAAAGAGGAAGCATGGAAGACGAAACCAAAGAATATTGATGAACTCTGGGAGGCATGCAAGACTGTTTTCTTTGCTATTCCTGATGACTTCATCAATAAATTGTATGAATCCTTGCCAAACCGCATGGATGCTGTCCTTCAAGCTCATGGAAGTCATACAAGATATTAAATTTGGATCTCACAGCACCACTACTTAATTTGCTGATATATTTTTGGATTTGCAGTAAAGTTGTTCATTTTGTGTCTTGATTAAATGATAAATCTTTTTTCGGTGAAACTAATTTATTTCAGTGCATTAAACATAATTTTGGAGGGCTTTAGCTTTTCATATGAGCTATTTCTAACACCAGTTGATTAATTAAAAGTCAGGTTAATAGCAGGAGTTTCTACAAAATAGAAAAGCGACAAGACTTTCGTCAGGTACTGTATATATATATATATATATATATATATATATATATATATATATATATATATATATATATATATATATATATATATATATATATATATATATATATATATACACACACAGTGCATCGGAAAGTATTCACAGCGCATCACATTTTCCACATTTTGTTATGTTACAGCCTTATTCCAAAATGGATTAAATTAATTTTTTTCTTCAGAATTCTACACACAACACCCCATAATGACAACATGAAAAATGTTTACTTGAGGTTTTTGCAAATTTATTAAAAATAAAAAAACTGAGAAATCACATGTACATAAGTATTCACAGCCTTTGCTCAATACTTTGTCGATGCACCTTTGGCAGCAATTACAGCCTCAAGTCTTTTTGAATATGATGCCACAAGCTTGGCACACCTATCATTGGTCAGTTTTGTCCATTCCTCTTTGCAGCACCTCTCAAGCTCCATCAGGTTGGATGGGAAGCGTCAGTGCACAGCCATTTTAAGATCTCTCCAGAGATGTTCAATCGGATTCAAGTGTGGGCTCTGGCTGGGCAACTCAAGGACATTCAAAGAGTTGTCCAGAAGCCACTCCTTTGATATCTTGGCTGTGTGCTTAGAGTCGTTGCCCTGCTGAAAGATAAACTGTCACCCCAGTCTGAGGTCAAGAGCGCTCTGGAGCAGGTTTTCATCCAGGATGTCTCTGTACATTGTTGCAGTCATCTTTCCCTTTATCCTGACTAGTCTCCCAGTTCCGCCCACTGAAAAACATCCCCACAGCATGATGCTACCACCACCATGCCTCACTGTAGGGATGGTATTGGCCTGGTTTCCAAAAAACATGACGCCTGGCATTCACACCAAAGAGTTCAATCTTTGTCTCATCAGACCAGAGAATTTTGTTTCTCATGGTCTGAGAGTCCTTCAGGTGCCTTTTGGCAAACTCCAGGCGGGCTGCCATGTGCCTTTTACTAAGGAGTGGCTTCCGTCTGGCTACTCTACTGTACAGGCCTGATTGGTGGATTGCTGCAGAGATGGTTGACCTTCTGGAAGGTTCTCCTCCCTCCACAGAGGACCTCAGAGCTCTAACAGAGTGACCATCGAGTTCTTGGTCACCTCCTTGACTAAGGCCCTTCTCCCCCGATCGCTCAGTTTAGATGACCGGCCAGCTCAAGGAAGAGTCCTGGTGGTTTCGAACTTCTTTCACTTACGAATGATGGAGGCCACTGTGCTCATTGGGACCTTCAAAGCAGCAGAAATTTTTCTGTAACCTTCCCCAGATTTGTGCCTCGAGACAATCTTGTCTCGGAGGTCTACAGACAATTCCTTTCACGTCATGCTTGGTTTGTGCTCTGACATGAACTGTCAACTGTGAGACCTTATATAAACAGGTGTGTGCCTTTCCAAATCATGTCCAATCAACTGAATTTACCACAGGTGGACTCCAAATAAGCTGCAGAAACATTTCAAGGATGATCAGGGGAAACAGGATGCACCTGAGCTCAATTTTAAGCTTCATGGCAAAGGCTGTGAATACTTCTGTACATGTGCTTTCTCATTTTTTTTATTTTTAATAAATTTGCAAAAATCTTTTTGAGGAAAAAAATGAATTTAATCCATTTTGGAATAAGGCTGTAACATAACAAAATGTGGAAAAAGTGATGCGCTGTGAATACTTTCCAGATGCACTGTATATATATATATATATATATATATATATATATATATATATATATATATATATATATATATATATATATATATATATATATATATACCTGTATATATATATATATATATATATATACAGTGGAACCTCGGTTTACGAGCATAATTCGTTCCGGAAACGTGCTCGCAATCCAAAGCATTCATATATCAAAGCGAATTTCCCCATAAGAAGTAATGGAAACTTAGATGATTCATTCCACATCCCAAAACTATTCATATAATTATGATTAATACAAAATATAAAGTAAAAATACATAAAACAAATTAACCTTCACTTTACCTTTAAAAAGAATCATGGCTGGTGTGAGTGAGTTTCTAAACTCATGTGGGATTCCACCCAACAGGACGACATGCGGAAGAGTGTCCCAAAGCAATCGCAGTCGCCCAGCGCTGTAGCAGTTCGCCGTATAAGCGCATCAAAAAAGATCACAGACATGCTATAAGCGCCTGCCATCAATTGGTGATACATGGAACATTATAAAGATCCCGCTACAGCGCTGTTGCTGTTTCAACCTGAAGGCAGCTGGTGTTGTTAAAGTACTGAGACTCAGCTTTGTGTTTTGGGGCGCAAGATGGGGACTCGCACTTCACAGCACACACACACACACACACACACAGTCACAATGCTGTAGTAAACAGTATCGCTGGATGTTGACTGGATGTTGATATGAGTGAGGCACACAGACTCAGGCGGAGAATAGAAGACAATTGCCCTCAAGAGAGAGAGAGAGCTGCTTGCTGCAAACAAAGAGATAAGGAGAGAGAGAGAGGCAAGTGCGAGCGAGCGAGCGAGATAAGGAGAGAGAGAGACGCGCGGGAGCGAGATATAAGAAGAGAGAGAGAGAGAGAGACGCCCTGTGTGAGCAAGAGAGATAAGGAGAGAGAGAGAGACGCGTGCGCGTGAGAGAGAAAAACCATCAGCTCAGTTGTGTTCATATGAAGCTCAGCAGACAAAGTGTATCCATACTGCTCGTATTGCAAGACATCGCTCGTTTATCAAGTCAAAATTTATTAAAAAATTTTGCTCGTCTTGCAAAACACTCATAAACCAAGTTACTCATAAACCGAGGTTCCACTGTATATATATATATTGTCACGCACGCGCGAGTAGGGAGCCGTAGGGAGATGGACCTTAATACGTTCGGGAAGACATACGCCAGCAGGGAGTGGCGGGGTACTAACCTTTCTCTTTTTGTTTCTTACAGAAGAAAAGACGCACCGCCACCATGAGCCTCCCTCCTACAGTTTCCCACAGTACGCTACTTCCGCCCTTCCTCTGTCCACTACTCATGACGTCATATATCCTATTTTCCACCACGGCTCCCACCCAGCATTCCTCCACTTCCGGCCCCTCCTACATAAATGTCAAATTCATACTGAATGTTTTTTCATGTACTTTGACCTGCATATTTCATTTTGTGGATTATATTTCAGTATACGGGGCCGGAAACCCCAAACCTTTATGCTGTTGTCTGATTTCTATATATATATATTATATATATATATATATATATATATATATATATATATATATATATATATATATATATATATATATATATATATATACAGGGGTCCTCGGGTTACAACGTTTCGACATACAATGTTTTGAGTTTACAACGCTCACTCCCATAAAAACTTAAAAAAATTGAGACATGAGAAGGAAAAAAGGTAAGGATTTTATTTACACTCATTTTTTCTGTTACTACAGTACAGTGTACAGTATAGTATATTTATATCCTTTTCCTTTTTCTGGGGCATAGATTTAGTGTTTTTATGTTCTGGATTATGATTTTGCAAATGTGTTAAGATAGGTAAGTTACTTAGGCTAGAGTGTGTTTCGACTTACACCAAAATTCAGGTTACATCACTGTTGTAGGAACGGAACTGTGTTGTAACCCGAGGACCCCCTGTATATAAATATATATATATATTATATATATATATATAGTGTGGTGGACTGCCAGCATTTCAGTCTGGCCAAGACCAACCTGAACAGAAAGGAGGAGGAAGAGCAGGCTTTTTAGGACACTACCTCCCCCAGGACGCTAGATGGCAGCTCTCCTGGACGGAAATGGTTTCCCGGATTCCCTCAGGGCATCATGGGACATGGAGTTCATTTCTTCAGCCCTGTTGGGTGCTGTGGGTGCAGCCAGGAGGAGCTTACCAGGAACCAGGGGACTCCTACTGTTATTATGATGCGGAAGTACTTCAGAGGCACGAGGACAGAAGCCTGCAGTACTTCCGGGCTATTTGAGGATGAGATGATGTGCCGTTTGACCCAAAGAAGGAACACTTCCGGGTCATGAACTATATAAAGGACCTTGGGAAACCCAGCAAGAGAGAGCTGGAGTTGGAATGTTGGGTGACTAAGCTGCTGGGAATGGAGGATTGATTAATTTATTATAGTTGATTATTGTTGTGATTATTATTATTATTGGAGAATTGTGGAGTGTACAGTGCTTTGCGCACTTTATTTGAAGAAAATAATTAAAGAATTCTTCTTGGTGCTTCCTCTGTTATAGCGCGTCTTTGTGAAAACAGCAGTGTCAGATGCGGGAGTGGGGTGTGTTTGGGCTCGTAAATGCGGCTGAGATAATAAAACTGACTAAAAAAAAAACAAAGCTAACCTTTATAAGTATCATAAATTACACCGGCTGTTACAGACTGAAATCAAATGTATGTTTTTATTCTAAAATAGTAAGACTAAGAGCAGTTTACTTCTCAAAACTGAGTGGTGCAGGATCGAACTCGCAACCTTTTGATTCCCAGTCGGCAGCTGATTCTATTGCGCCACAGAGGCAGTCATAATAAATGGGTGTCAATGTCGCATGTTAAGTGACTTTTGTTTCTGCAGTTATATTTTTGAATAAAAGCGCAATTGTTGTGTTAGATTTGTACCTTTTGTGAAAGTATTTCTTTGATATTTGGACTTCAGGCTTCATACATTATATAGTTTATGCCTACATTTTGTCATCTACTACTAGAATATAAAAAACGTTTCTGTTTTAACAATGTATTTACACAGATTACTGTAGAAACGGAACAGACATGAAATGCGTGTGTTCCAAACAACGATCTATTATTTCCATTCTAAAACTCCACTTCACTCCCAGAAAATCAATCAAGGCATGAGTTGGGAGAAGTTTGTGCACGTTCTAAGTCGGTGGGGGGATGGAATAGCCGGCTGCTTGCAATCTGAGTTTATCAGCACATTTAGAGGACAAAGGACGCTGGCGAAGAGGTGTGAAGGGATTTAAGAAGCAATTTAAGGTGGGACGGACTGACGAGTTTTTTCGTAGGCTCTGGTAATTCTAGTGTTACACGTGTGTCCTGGATATCTGTCTGGTGGGTTTAACGGGGCAACAGCGCCTCTAGTGTCCACAATATATGATCTATACTAATAAAAGGCAAAGCCCTCCCTCACTCACTCACTCACTCACTCACTCACTCACTCACTCATCACTAATTCTCCAACTTCCCGTGTGGGTGGAAGGCTGAAATTTGGCAGGTTCATTCCTTACAGCTTCCTTACAAAAGTTGGGCAGGTTTTATATCGAAATTCTACGTGTAATGGTCATAACTGGAAGCAGTTTTTCTCCATTTACTGTAATGGAGATGAGCTTCAACGCCGTGGGGGCGGAGTTTCGTGTGACATCATCACGCCTCCCACGTAATCACGCAGTACATAGAAAACCAGGAAGACCTAAAAAAAGCGCTGAAGAAAACATGCATTATATAATTGAGAAGGCAGCGAAACAATAAGAAGCGAGCGAGTGACATATACAACCATATTCATGAGTTCTGCTACTTCGGAAACAAAGCACGATGTAAACCTACACTTTAAATTAAGTTCATAGACAGGCTGCCGCTGGCGTTTGTAATTTAGTGCCTGCCCATATAAGGCCGTCCGTCAGCGGCAATCCAATAGCAAACTCCCACTAAATATTCACGGGTTAAGGACTGTGCTTATGCAGAGGAAGATGAGATGGTCAGGGTGGTGTTTGGTACAAACTCAGCGAAACTGCGAGAGAAAGTTTTAAGTGCCAGGACTAAGGTAACATTAAATACAGCCATGGACATAGCAGGAGATGGCACCAGCACAGCTGGGAAACTTCGATGCATGTACACCGAGCGGCTCACGTGAACTGGCGCAGTGCACAGATAAAAGCAACAGTTCCAAAAGAGCTGAACAAAACCAAATTACACAATTGAAAAGGCAGCAAAAATATGAAGCGTCTGATACATACAAGCATATTCATAAATCCAAAACAAAGCACACGTTGGAAAAAGTCAATGTCCCGCTAAAGGAAGACAGTGTAAAAAAACCGTGCATGCAGTGTGTCAGGTCTCAGATAAAGAAGAAGACGAGCTGTTTATTGATGCAGTAAGAAACGAATCGATGAATGAAACCTGTCATCTTTACAGCGATTGACAAACACGGAATGTAACTTGAACACAACACATCCTACAAATACGAACCTGATTGAAAGAAATAATGATAATCAAATCCTTGATGACAGCAACACTCAGTAACACTCACAAAACAAATACTGTATATTGACAGTCATGTTACGTTATTTTTAAAATGTTCCCTTTTCTTTTCTAGCTTTTTAACACACTACTTCTCGCTGCGATCGCGGGTATATATATATATGTATATATATATAACCCGATCTACATACTCGAATAATGGATACTTTATTAGCCATCAATGATTGTTTTGGTAAAGCCATACTCAGTGTATTCATTAGATGAGCGGTAAAAAGTAAGAGCGAGGGAGGATGACTTATTGAGGCATGCAGGCTGTAGTCTTGGCGTCAACTCTATCTGAATTGCGCGATCACATTTGAAAAAATATATCTTTTCAAGTTCTATTTAGTCCATATGTGTCAAACTCAAGGGCGCGGGCCACATCCGCCCAGTGTAATTATATCCGCCCCAGATCATTTTATATACTGTATTATTGTTATTAAAGCCGGGTATATGAAGCGCTGGTAACACAATAAACTACAGATCCCATAATGCAGCGCTTCAGCTGCCTTGCCGAACACTTACGCGTTAATCAAGTCTAGCTTATGATGCTGCAAGTTATTGCGAAGCTAGCTCACACGATGCTGAAGAGAAAAGTTGATTCTGAAAATAGAGCCTTTAAAACCGATGGGAGGCTGAGTATATGTTTACTGAACCCGTGTGTCTCATTTGTGGAGCTAATGTGGCTGTAATTACAGAATTTAATCTAAGACGGCACTATGAGACAAAACATCAGGGTTAACCTGAATGCAATGCAGAAGATACAGAAAGCAGCATAATTAAATAAGAATCTGACACTTCAGCGGACGTTTTACCCGTGCACAATCACAAAGTGATTTCAAGTGAAGCTGCTTTTATGGGAGACACAAATGCACCAGTGCACCTTGCCTCACTTTCCCTGTTGCCAAGTAATGTTAAACCAAGTCGTCACTACGGTGTTCCCAAATCGCACTTTGCTGATAAACTGAGCGCACTGAGTTTGCACGGCGCTTTGGTGACTTTGAAGAACAAAAAGTCCGTCTACATGCGGCTCGAACCTTGTGCATGTTTGGTAGCACATATCTGTGTGAGAAGCTCTTCTCAGTGATAAAGACTAACAAAACAGCACACAGGAGTCGCCTCACTGATGAGCACCTGCAATCCATCCTGAGAATCTCCACAACACAGAACCTCACACCAAACAGAAACGAACCTGTGGCCAAAAAAAGATGCCAGGCGTCCAGCTCTAAAATGACATATGAGCAAAGAAAACTGAATGATTTGATTTGTTATTGCTGAAAGGAACACATTTTATTTATATTTCTAGGTTTTGTTATGCAGCATGTTCATATTTGAATTTGTATAATTTTGACAGGATATATTTTTATGGAGAGCAAAATCTTTTGGGATATTTAAAATCTAAGTTTATTTTTTATATAAAATTACATAAGAGTAAAGAAATGTGAATGTTTGTTCTTTTAACGTTTACTTTATTTCTAACCTGTATAATTTAGACAGGATAAATTTTTATGGAGAGCAAAATATTATAAGTTGTTTAAGGTTTGAGTTGATTTATTCACAAATAATATTCCTGTCTGTTTTTACCATTCCTACCAAAGATATTTCTGTCGACTAAATAAAAATTCCTTCTATTTAAAATTTAAATAGAACTTGAACAAATACGATAGTTCATAATATCCACGCAGACTTGCACGTAAGAGCGGGAGTTATCCGTTTTAACAAGCAGCGTATTGCACTGATCTGAAATAGCTGTGTGTGTATATATGTAGATATGTATGTATATGTATATATATGTTTATATATGTGTGTGTGTATGTATGTATATATATATGTATTTGTGTATGTATGTATGTATGTGTGTATGTATTTATGTGTGTGTGTATATGTATGTGTATATATGTAGATATATATGTATATATATGTGTACATGTTGTGGCAGTAGGGGGCAGTAGTGCACCCTCGAACCCTCAGGTACGACTCCTGTCACCAGGTAACAGTCCAAGACCTTTTATTATTTTCTTACAGTGCACCAAGCACCTTCCACACTCTTCTCAAATACACACACACCAATAAACTCAATAACCACACAATAACCTCTCCTCCTCGCCCAGACACTTTGCTCCTCTCCCACCCAGCACAGCTCAGTGTCTGGACTGAGGCAGCGTCCTTTTATAGCCCCTGACCCGGAGGTGTTCCTGTCCCAGGAGTCCACAGTTCCCTACTCCTTCGGGTCAGGGCAATCAGTCCATTACTTCAACCGGGAGCACGCCATACCTTCCTGTCACATGACCGTGGCGTACCCCGGGTCATAAGGCAACGGAGCCCATAAGTCCCCACAGCGACTCCTGGTGGCGCCCAAGGTATCCAGCAGGGCTGTGTATAAACACCACAGAGTCCATAAGGCCCTGCTGGACCTCGGAGCACGATCCCGCTGTCTGGAGAGCTCCTCCTGTCGGCCTGGGGGTGCGGACCGGCCTCGGAAGCCGGCAGTCTTCCACAATGTATAGATATGTATATATATATATGTTTATGTGTGTGTGTGTAAATATATATATATATATATGACAACAACACTCATCACTCACAACAGTGACAAAACAATTACATTGACAATCATGTTACGTTATTTTCAAAATGTTTCCTTTTCTTTTTCATTGCTTCTTTAACACACTACTTCTCCGCTGCGAAGCGCGGGTATTTTGCTAGTATTATATATATATACATATACAGGTAGACCCCAGGTTACGTACATCCGACCTACGACTTATTAACGGGGCAGCAGCTGCGACGCATACGCTTCAGTTACAGTCGCTCCGTCATCTTCAGCCTGGGGACGCTGAAAGCAGTGGCTGGAGGGGGGCGATTTCGCTGCTCGCACAGTGTAGTGTCCCCCAAGCGGCTCCTGGCGACAAGAGGTGACCCGTATCCATAGTCACTGGGGCCACAGCTATTGTTTGTGTGCAGAACGGAGGCTTGATGGGGCAGATTGCTGCCCGCTCACTACGCCGACGCAGCTACTGCTCCAGACTGGACACAGGCTGGATGGAGCGGAGAGGGGCATTTCACTGCCTGCCCATCACACACTGCTGCCCTGTTCATTCTTACTGGGAGGCTGGTAATGCTGCAAGCGATGACAAGGTTGTCGCTGAATGGAGGCCATTAAGGGTGAACAGGGCGGTGGGGGGTAGCATTGTAGTGTACAGAGGATGGCTGCCTGTTGAATGGGGGAGGTGGTGGGCGATTCACTGGCCATGTTTGTTGTCGGTGGGCATGTGCTGCAGGCAGCATACTGTAGTGGATGTGACTATGTGGTGGGCGAGTGATGAACCCACCCCACCGTCCCTATTCATTTTCAATAGCGACCCGGTCATGTCGATGGAAGTGCTACGAATGGCGCGACACTGGATTCTTCAGCCGGAAAGGTATGGCGGGGACGGTGAGTACAGCCGACCCCGTACAGAATGAAGGAGACTCTGCCAAAATTGGCTGTGATGCTAACGATCAGCATTGAGTAGGCAGTTCTCCGACAATGGATGCGGCAGGGAGTGCTGTGCACAAAGTGAGGAGGGAGAGATCGCAGGGGCTGGCAGGACAAGGGCTGATGAGTGTCCTGGGTCCTAGCGCCCTAGGAGAGATCGCAGGGTGCTGGTAGGAGGGGGGAGCACAGCATGTGAGAGGCACAGGAGTATGCCAGGTGGCGGCGTCCAGGTGGCGTCTCCACCCCTATTCTTGTTTGGATAACGGGACCGGACCCTGGTGCCTCAGGAGTAGGACCCGCTTCGGGAGTAAGCTGCCCTCGCGGGACATGCCGTTCCTCCAGAGTCTTTGCTGGCAGTGGGGCACTGTCAGAGGTGGCTGGGTTGGCGACCTGGCTGTGACACCCAGGAGGACCAGAGGAGGGCTTGCGCCTTCCCCAGACCATCTGGGGGCAACTGCCCTGGTTCCTTTGGTCACCGCCAGGGGGCGCCCCCATGCCTTTGGAGTCCTGGACTTCCTGGTGTGGCGGAAGTGCTGGGGGGGAAGAGGAGCAGGGACACCCGGAGTGCTTCTGGGGATACAGCCGGCACTTCCACCACATGGGGGCGTGTTGGTGGGAGATTGCTGGGAAACACCTGGAGCACATCCGGGTGTGAATAAAAGGGGTCACCTCCCTTCATTCGAGGCGAGAGTCGGGAGCGGAGTGGACTGAGCTGAAAGAATGGAGGCAAGGAGGCGGCCTGAAGGAACTAAGGCATTGTGTGGTCCGGACTTTGGGGGTTTGTGGTGCACTTGTTGACATTATATTATTGTAAATAAACGTGTAGTGGGAAAATGAACGTGTCTGTCTGTCTATGTCTGGGCCAGCCTCCACAATAGATATATATAAAATGAGCAAAGTGGTTCCACTCTCTCCGGGTTGGGAACAAATTACTGCCTAAAGTGGAGAAGTTCAAGCATCTCAAGGTCTTGTTCACGAATGAGGGAAGAATGGAGCGGGAGGTTGACAAATGGATCGGTACGGCATCCGCAGTAATGCGGGCTCTGCAACAGTCCGTAGTGGTGAAGAGAGAGCTGAGCAAAAAGGTGAGGCTGTCGATTTACCAGTCGATCTACGTTCCTACCCTCACCTATGGCCACGAGCTTTGGGTAGTGACCGAAAGAGCAAGATCGCGAATACAAGCGGCCAAAATGAGTTTCCTCTGCAGGGTGGCTGGACTTTCCCTTAGAGATAGGGTGAGGAGTTCAGTTATCTGGGAGAGACTCAGAGTAGAGTCGCTGCTCCTCCAGATTGAAAGGAGTCAGTTGAGGTGGTTCGGGCATCTGTTCAGGATGTCCCCTGCACACCTCACTGGGGAGGTGTTCTGGGCATGCCCCACTAGGAGAAGGGCACGGGGCAGACCCTGGACACACTGGAGGGATTATATCTCCCAGTAGGCCTGGGAATGTCTTGGGGTCCTCCCAGAGGAGCTGGAGGAGGTGCCTAGGGAAAGGGAGGTCTGGGCTTCCCTGCTTAGGCTGCTGCCCCCGCGACCCGACCTCGGATAAGCAGTGGATAATGGATGGATGTGTGTGTATATATATATATATAGTATATATATATATATATATATATATATATATATATATATATATATATATATATATATATATATATGTGTATATATATATATTTATATATATATATACACTCACCTAAAGGATTATTAGGAACACCTGTTCAATTTCTCATTAATGCAATTATCTAATCAACCAATCACATGGCAGTTGCTTCAATGCATTTAGGGGTGTGGTCCTGGTCAAGACAATCTCCTGAACTCCAAACTAAATGTCAGAATGGGAAAGAAAAGTTGATTTAAGCAATTTTGAGTGTGGCATGGTTGTTGGTGCCAGACGGGCCGGTCTGAGTATTTCACAATCTGCTCAGTTACTGGGATTTTCACGCACAACCATTTCTAGGGTTTACAAAGAATGGTGTGAAAAGGGAAAAACATCCAGTATGCGGCAGTCCTGTGGGCGAAAATGCCTTGTTGATGCTAGAGGTCAGAGGAGAATGGGCCGGCTGATTCAAGCTGATAGAAGAGCAACTTTGACTGAAATAATCACTCGTTACAACCGAGGTATGCAGCAAAGCATTTGTGAAGCCACAACACGCACAACCTTGAGGCGGATGGGCTACAACAGCAGAAGACCCCACCGGGTACCACTCATCTCCACTACAAATAGGAAAAAGAGGCTACAATTTGCACGAGCTCACCAAAATTGGACAGTTGAAGACTGGAAAAATGTTGCCTGGTCTGATGAGTCTCGATTTCTGTTGAGACATTCAAATGGTAGAGTCAGAAATTGGCGTAAACAGAATGAGAACATGGATCCATCATGCCTTGTTACCACTGTGCAGGCTGGTGGTGGTGGTGTAATGGTGTGGGGGTGTTTTCTTGGCACACTTTAGGCCCCTTAGTGCCAATTGGGCATCGTTTAAATGCCACAGGCTACCTGAGCATTGTTTCTGACCATGTCCATCCCTTCATGACCACCATGTACCCATCCTCTGATGGCTACTTCCAGCAGGATAATGCACCATGTCACAAAGCTCGAATCATTTCAAATTGGTTTCTTGAACATGACAATGAGTTCACTGTACTAAAATGGCCCCCACAGTCACCAGATCTCAAGCCAATAGAGCATCTTTGGGATGTGGTGGAACGGGAGCTTCATGCCCTGGATGTGCATCCCACAAATCTCCATCAACTGTAAGAAGCTATCCTATCAATATGGGCCAACATTTCGAAAGAATGCTTTCAGCACCTTGTTGAAGCAATGCCACGTAGAATTAAGGCAGTTCGGAAGGCGAAAGGGGGTCAAACACCATATTAGTATGGTGTTCCTAATAATCCTTTAGGTGAGTGTATGTATATATATATATATATATATATATATATATATATATATACATACGGATATATGTACAGTGGAACCTCGGTTTACAAGTAACTTGGTTTACGAGTGTTTTGCAAGACGAGCAAAAATTTTTAATAAATTTTGACTTGATAAACGAGCGATGTCTTGCAATACAAGCAGTATGGATACACTTTGTCTGCTGAGCATCATGTGATCACAACTGAGCTGATGGTTCTTCTCTCTCTCTCCTTATCTTGCTTGCTTCCTCGCCCAGCGCGTCTCTCTGTTTACAGCGCGTCTCTCTCTCTCCCCTTATCTCGCTTGCTCGCCCAGCGCGTCTCTCTGTTTACAGCGCGTCTCTCTGTTTACAGCGCTCTCTGTTTACTCTCTCTCTCTCCTTATCTCGCTCGCCCAGCGCGTCTCTCTGTTTACTACAGCATTGTGACTGTGTGTGTGTGCGCTGTGAAGTGCGAGTCCCATCTTGCTCCCCAAAACACAAAGCTGAGTCTCAGTACTTTAACATTAGTTTTATTCAGCTTGAAACAGCAACAGCGCAGTTGTTTATTGTAGCGGGATCTTTATAATGTTCCTTGTATGACCCATTGACGACAGGCGCTTATAGCATGTCTGCGATCTTTTTGGATGTGCTTATACGGCTGAACTGCTACAGCGCTGGGAGACTGCGATTGCTTTGGGACACTCTTCCGTGTCTTCCTGTTGGGTGGAATCCCACATGAGTTTAGAAACTCACCCCAGCCATGATTCTTTTTAAAGGTAAAGTGCAGGTTAATTTGTATTATGTATTTTACTTTATATTTTGTCTTAATCATTTTTATATGAATAGTTTTGGGTTGTGGAACGAATCATCTGAGTTTCCATTATTTCTTGTGGGGAAATTTGCTTTGATATACGAGTGTTTTGGATTGCGAGCATGTTTCCGGAAGTATATATATATATATATATATATATATACAGTATATTATATATATATTATTTTAAAGTGTCAGACAGCCGTCGCCCTTGCCAGGATGCCTTCTTAATGGCAGGACCTGGGGAGAGAACATACAAGGGTCATGGGAGTTGGGAGTTCAGCACAGCCCTGTTGGGTTCTGTGGGTGCCACCAAGTGATGTTGCAGGGACTTCAGAGCTCTACTTTGTCACACTTCTGCCTCACCCGGAAGTGTTCCCGGACAATGCGGCCAGCGGAAGTACTCCTGGGTACAGCATAAAAGAAGCCCACTGCCTTCATTCAAGGATCCAGAGTCAGGGGGGGAAAGGGCAACGATTGCTGGAAGAAGTGAAGGCAGGAGACAAAGAGAAAGAAGAAGAAGAAAAGAAAAACATTTCTGTGTGCATTATTGTGCTTGCTGGTACTGTGTTGACTGTGGAGGTGGAAAACAATTGAGAATCATTTCCCACAGCTAAATAAAAGCCTATGTGTTTTAAAGAACTTTCGTCTGTGTCTGGTTATGGGAGCTGGTTTTATTCAGATAGAATAAAAAGGATGGAGAAAGAAGTAAATCCATTATGGAGTATAGTAAGGAGCTGTATTACTGTATATCTCCTTTTAGTAGAGATACTTTTTTCTTTTTTTTTTAGCTTCCAGGGAAGAGGAAATGAGGAAGGCATAAGTGAAGGTTTATGGATGTGGTGAGAGAGGACATGCAGGTGATGGGTGTAACAGAACAAGATGCAGAGGACAGAAAGATATGGAAGAAGATGATCCACTGTGGCAACCCCTAACGGGAGCAGCCGAAATAAGAAAAAGTTGTTTATATAAGCAAAAGAGACAATGTTAAACAGATTTTGCCACACTATATGCAAGTGTCACCTCAGGCCTGCAACAGTAGGACATAAAACTGTTTTAGTTATAAAGTGGGCCCACTCCAAGAAGGAAAAGTATATAAACCCTGGGATTGCATTTCATAAGTGTACTAGTTGTTCAAATAATTTCAAAAGGACCACTTAAATTTCTATATTGTTCTCTCATATTAAGGTCTAAGGATGTTTTTTGTCTAGTAAACCTGTAAATAGTTTTAAATTGCATTGCATCAATTGCATTTAATTGAATTTCCTTAGGGCTCTGTAATTAGTTACCAGTATAGCAACATAATTTCAGATAAATTATTCATAGGTAAAGTGAACTATGAAAGCCCCTTTCAAAGAAATTATTGAAAGGGTACTACAAAGTGGAGTCACAAAGTGGGATCTTGTATTTTAGAAGTGATATGATATAGCATTTGTTTGTTTTCATAGCTCATATTGTTGAATATATTGTGTTGAAACAGGAGACTATGATTATTGTATATGTAAGAAGGTTATACAAGGGCTGCATATATTTTGATTTGTGATATCATTAATCAGTAGTGCTAGGAGTAAACTGACATACATTGATTTAAAGTCCTGAGAGCTCTAATAAAATATATATTGTTTATATTGAAATATGGCTAATATTACAAGTACAGATCTGCATGCACGGTTGTGCAGCTGGCATAGATGTGAGGGAACAGATCCCGCCTATGCAGTATGACTGAGAGGTGTTGCTGCTGACACAGAGACTGCATTTATAGAGGACACAATGCACACTATTAAGGTGTGAAGCCGAGTTAAGGTTTAATACTTTCATGAACTGTATGATTGTGCTTTGTGAATGTCGTCCTTCCTCCTGACACAGTACTTCCTTTTGGCCAGAATTCTTGGAATACAGTGGCTGCTAGTGAGAATATTCACAGTGACAGAGTGTGGTTCAGGTTTGACCCCCCAGTGATGACAGTGAAAGACTGCCTCTGAAAAGCAAAGAATATTTAGGACTAAGTCACTCTAGTTGTCCCGAGTTCATTATCAGAGCTGTGGATCAATCATTAGCTAAGTCCCCACAGTCTTATAATGAGAATAAAGTCTATCGTAGACTTTGCTTATTATCAGGATGCCTGCCTACTCCAGTGGGAGAGGAATGTTTTGATAACTGGATTGAACAAGTACAACTCTTAGTAGAATAATGTGACTGTTCTTACAGTGAGAAGAAAAAATGTAAATTATGCAAAGTATGAAGGACTTGTTACAAATTATATAGGCTGTGAAGGTTATGAATCCTGATACTGGCCCTTTGGAAAATATAGAGGCTCTGGAATCTACATTTGGGGAGACAGAATCTAGGGAAGAACTCTATTTTGAACGTATTTCAACAGGAATGTAGTTGTCTTCCAAAGGGGCTTGTGGGACCCTTCTTCAGTTGTTGCTGTGAAGATTAGTGGACACATGTGCCAAGCTTTATTTGATAGTGGCTCACAAGTTACTATTGCTTTCGAGAAATGGTACAGAGTATCAGAGAGAGGTACCCATCCAGCCTGTTAGTAGATTGGCCATATAAAGGGTTAAGTGACTCAATATATCCCTACAAAGGGTATGTTGTGATTAACTTAAAGATTCTGAAGAACTGAGTGATGTTGAAGCCAATATGTCTGTTTAGGCATTGATTTGTCATAAGTGTTGTGGTCCTGACCAGGTTCTAAATATTATTGAAAATGGCAAGATTTTTACATAAACTGGCTTATTTATGCAAAGAAAGAGATGTAATTGGCAATGCTCACTCACAGTGGGTATACCCTCTGCGCTATCAGGCCTATATAAAGCAACTGCATCAGGAAAAGCAAATCCAAGATAAATAGGATGGAAAAGTAATATGGGGTGGTCCCAGACCTTTAACTATGGCACCAACAATTGAAAAATGTGTTACATACTGAGTTAGTTATTCTTATAAATAGAGAAAAAGCCCTATTCTAGATTCTAGGTAGAGTCACCATCTACATTAACATTACCCACTGGGGTTATAGTGTAGTTGGTTGTGTTTTCGTCTTCTCCTTTTGATTCTACAAGTATCACTTTCCCTATTCAAAATAGATCTAATAAAGAATTACAGATTCCTGCAGGGGCTGTAATAGCTTATTT
Organism: Polypterus senegalus; assembly: GCF_016835505.1. Classification (NCBI taxonomy): domain Eukaryota; kingdom Metazoa; phylum Chordata; class Cladistia; order Polypteriformes; family Polypteridae; genus Polypterus; species Polypterus senegalus. Next base: position 55,798,256 of record NC_053161.1, read on the forward strand.
ATTCCATACAGATGCTGTAACTGAGCCTAGCTGCAAAAACATTGAACAGCCTAACCTAGGTGTTTTGGAGAATCCCCAAATCCATAAGTTTGGAAAAAGTGACTGTCAGAAATTGACTCAGTGGGTCAATGTATTTTCTCTGCACGAATGGGATGCTGGACTGGCTACAGGGGTGGAAAATCATACCAGACTTAGATATGCAAAACCTGTCCAATAGAGAACTTGTTGATTTTATACAGCTGATATTGATGATGCACAGAGACTTATCCAGCAATTACTGTCCACTGGAGTCATTAAACAGTCTCACAGTCTGTATGTATCACCTATAGTGGTAGCCAGGAAGAAGGGGCCATTTGAATGTGTATTGCTTATCAGACTTTGAATAATAGAACTATTCCAGATCAGTACACCATGCCCTGCTTTAAACTGTTTGGCTGGAAGGATGTGCTTTTCAGTATTAGAACATCGCTGTGACTTCCACCAAATTGCTATAGCTAAAGAGAATAAGGAAAAGACTGGTTTTATTTGTCCTTTAGGATTTTACCATTTCAAAAGTACTGTATGTTCCAGGCACCACCTACATTTGAAAAGCTCAGGGAGAAGGTGATGGAGGAAATGAATCTGCTGCAAGTATTTGTTTATCAGGATAATGTGATTGTATATGGTAGAACACTTGAGAAACATGAGGAGAGTCTTTTGAAAGTCCTTGATCAATTGGGAGAATGTGGTTTAAAAGTGTCCATTAAAAATTTCAGTTTTGACTAATCCCAGTAACGTATGTTGGACATACAGTCATGTGAAAAAGTTTGGGAACCCCTCTTAATTCTTTGGATTTTTGTTTATCATTGGCTGAGCTTTCAAAATAGCAACTTCCTTTTAATATATGACAGTGACATTACGGTTATTGGATTAACAGAAAATATGCAATATGCATCATAACAAAATTAGACAGGTGCATACATTTGGGCACCCCAACAGAGAAATTACATCAATACTTAGCTGAACCTCCTTTTGCAAATATAACAGCCTCTAGTCCGGGGTGCCCAATACATCGATAGCGATCGACAGATAGATCAGAAAGGTAGTGCAGGTAGATCACGTTGCATTCAAAAAAATTTTTTTAAATGTTAGTCTATCATATATCCTCCCTATGGCATTTGCCACTTGATTGACATACAGGGCGGCCAGTCTGAGATCACTTTTCTTCTAACACACTGGTCATCCCGCACGCATATTCAAACGCGTGAGCTACTGCAAAACTCTGGCTATATAAGTGATCTAGTTAGCCTTCCAATTTATATCGACTAAACAAGGGAGAGGTTATGGGCTGGATGTGGAATTGGAAGAGAATTTTTTTCTCTCACAATGTCACAATCGAAGTGTGTCTGTCTGATCTATCAATCTATCATTGCTATTCCAAAGAAGAAAAATGTGGAAAGGCACTTTCGAAGTGTCCATAAAAACTACGAAACTGACTTCCTTCCGAAAAGCGATCTGAGAATGAGAAAGGAGAGGGAACTAAAATCGCAGTTAATCGGACAGCCGTCATTTTTCACTCCGCTGAATTCACAAGCAAAGGCAGACACACTGAAGCATTGTTCCAGGTAAGTCACACGATCATTAAGCATAAGATGTCCTTCCAAGATTTAGAGATGACAAAAGATGCCTTCGTTGAGGCAGATGGCTAGGGAGAAATTCCTGCTGAGATTCCAAGACCCCTGGCCAGAGAAAAAGGAGTTTCTCCTTGTCATTAAACATGCAGAATACAAGCAACTTAATAACGATCAATGGCCGCTAGACTTGGCATTTTTTTTCCGATCTGACCAACATGTTGAATGAGCTTAATATACAGCTGCAAGGAAAAGAGGAAACTATGGTCAATATGATTAACTTAGTTAATGCTTTCAAACGAAAAATACAACATCTGTCCTCCAAGCTGCAGCGCCTTGATTTGGGGAACATCCAAAACCTTGCTTGACAGCATACGCTACACAGAGCAGATTGAAAATTGTCTGTCAGACTTTATCTAATGGAAAAAAGTACCCATTCGAGTGTTGCCCAGTGTAGCGGAGTAAGTAGCATTTCTTCTTCACAAATGTACTCAGTACATGTACAACTCGGTTTACGACCAAAAAGTTTGCCAAACTTTTGCCTCGGTTCACGACCACACACTAGGTATACGAACAAGCCAGTTTCCCTTTCGGTTTGTACATGTTCAGTCTCTCCCTGTGCATTTCCTGTGCAGCGAGCGAGCAAGAGAGAGAGAGAAAGCGCAACACACACACACAGGCGCGCACGTGCGAAAGACACACACACACACAAAGGCGGCGCGAGACAGAGGCACACACAAACACACACAGGCGCGCAAGACAGAGGCACACACACACACACACAGAGGCACTCGAGACAGAGGCACATACACACAGAGGCGCACACACACACACACAGAGGTGTGCGAGACAGAGGCACACACACGAAAGAGACAGACGCACACACGAAAGAGAGAGAGGGTGAGCGAGCAGGCGAGAGAGGGAATGCTGGACGCATAATGTAGAAAAGGCTTGTTTTTGTTTTCAGTTCTGTTTACAGCGATCGGTTCATAGCGTGCATTGTGGCAATGTTACTTTTCTTGGTGGTTTATTAAATTATGGATTTTTCAAATGTTCATTTTTTTCCCTGTTCTTAAAACTCATTAAAAAAGTGTTTTTAGCAAACGGATCCTAGCACTATAGCGCAAACTATTGCAGTGTTAGTTTTCTCTGTTGTTCAAGGTTTTCTCAGTGTTATTCAATGTTTTTACATTTAGTTTACTATTACGCTGTGCATTCTATGGTATAGTTAACTATATTTGTGCTTAAAAACTAAAAAAATATATATTTAGATAGATAGATTTTACATACAGTTCGTACTATCTATCTACGGTCTGGAACGGATTCATTGTATTTACATAGAATCCTATGGTGGAAATTGCTTCAGTTCACGACCAAATTGGTTTTCAACCAGAGTTTTGGAACGAATTATGGTCGTGAACCGAGGTTCCACTGTATATATTATTTTTATATACCACATTTTTAATGTAGTTAGATCTTTTTGACCTGGTCATTTTAAAAGAAGCTCGAAAGCCGAAAAAGTATGGGCATCCCTGCTCTAGATGCCTCCTATAGCCTTTGTTGAGTGTCTAGGTTCTCGATGGAGGTATTTTTGACCATTCTTCCATACAAAATCTCTCCACTTCAGTTAAATTTGATGGCTGTCGAGCATGGACAGCCTGCTTCAAATCATCCTATAGATTTTCGAGAATATTCAAGTCAGGGGACTGTGATGGCCATTCCAGAACATTGTACTTCTCCCTCTGCATGAATGCCTTTGTAGATTTTGAACTGTGTTTTGGGTCATTGTCTTGTTGGAATATCCAATCCCTGCATAACTTCAATTTAGTGACTGATGCTTGAACATTATCCTGAAGAATTTGTTGATATTGGGTTGAATTCATCCAACCCTCGACTTTAACAAGGGCCCCAGTCCCTGAACTCGCCACACAGCCCCACAACATGATGAAACCTCCACCAAATTTGGCAGTAGATAGCAGGTGTTTTTCTTGGAATGCGGTGTTCTTCTTCCACCATGCAAAGCGCTTTTTGTTATGACCAAATAACTCAATTTTTGTCTCATCAGTCCAAAGCACTTTGTTCCAAAATGAATCTGGCTTGTCTAAATGAGCATTTGCATACAACAAGTGACTCTGTTTGTGGCGTAAATGCAGAAAGGGTTTCTTTCTCATCATCCTGCCATACAGATGTTCTTTGTATAAATTGTGCTGAATTGTAGAACGATGTACAGATACACCATCTGCAGCAAGATGTTCTTGTAGGTCTTTGGAGATGATCTGTGGGTTGTATGTAACCATTCTCACAATCCTGCACATTGCCGCTTCTGTATTTTTCTTGGTCTACCAGACCTGGGTTTAACAGCAACTGTGCCTGTGGCCTTCCATTTCCTGGTTACATTCCTTACAGTTGAAATTGACAGTTTAAACCTCTGAGAGAACTTTTTGTAGCCTTTCCCTAAGCCATGATACTGAACAATCTTTGTTTTCAGATCTTTTGAGAGTTGCTTTGAGGATCCCATGCTATCACTCTTCAGAGGAGAGTCAAAGGGAAGCACAACTTGCAATTGACCAACATAAATATCTTTTCTCATGGTTGGACATACCTGTCTATGAAGTTCAAGGCTTAACGAGCTATTCCAACCAATTTGGTGTTGCAAGTAATCAGTATTGAGCAGTGACAGGCATTCAAATCAGAAAAATTACAAGGGGACCCACATTTTTGCACAGCCAGTTTTTCACATTTGATTTGATTTCATAAAACTAAATACTGCTTCACTAAAACTCTTCTTTCGGAAAACACCCCAGTACTTAGATGTTCCTAGGAAATGAAAGACATACCACTGTTATCTTTTTTGTTGAAAGTAGAGTAAATTATTATGCAGGCTGAGAGGTTCCCAAACTTTTTCATATGACTGTATAGTCTCTGAAAAAGGAATAGCTGCTGATCCAGAACAGATTGAAGCAGTTGCTAAGTGGAAGCAACCCAACAAGGATCATATTTCAAAGGTATTATCACAGATTTATAAATCACTACCCATCCATTGTTGGACCCATGACTGAGCTTAATAAAGGATAGCCACCTACTAAACAAAGTCGAAAGCATGCCCGCATTGACAAGAAAAGTTACTTAAAAGGGCTTAAACTTTTTGGAGGACGGAGTCAGAAATGTACTGATGCTTTCCAACAGATTATCCACTGCCATACCAATGCACCCATACTTGCCTTTGCAGACAGTACTAAACCTATATTCTGCATGTTGATGATAGTTATAATGTACTGGGAGTAGTGTTAAATCACGAAATCCTGAAGGACTCAGACCAGTAGCTTTTGGAAGCAAGAAGTTGAAATCATCTGAACAACACTTCCCTGCATATCAGCTCAAATGTATGGCAAATTCCAAGACTACTTGTATAGAGCTCATTTTACAGTAATGACCAATAACACTTTAACATATGTATTAACTACTGCCAAGCAAAATGCTATGGGTCGACAATGGCTTGCTGTTTTAGCTACTTTTAATTTCAACATTCAATATAAACTTGTACGAAACAATACTGATGCTGATTTTTATCAATGCATCCATGCTCACCTAAAGAAGGGAATCGATGGAAAAACACCACTGATAGGAATCAATGCTATATTTCAGCAGACTAAAGCAAAAGAATATATAGAACATCTCTTTGAACTTTGGTCAAGGAGGTCTACCTTGGTCTCTTCTGACCAAAACATTTAACCATAATGCAACTGAGTCACTATCATGCTTTTTGGCAAACTCCACCCCTCAACCAAGCCCCCCCTGCAGGCTTTGGATATGGTGCACACTTACTCCAGTCTCAGGTACTAAACTCTGTAGTTCTACAAAGTGATTGTTAGCTGTTCGGTATCTTCTCTCAAAACGTATTTCTCGTTTGCAGAGATTTTGATTGACAGTCTTTTATAGGCAGTGAGTGGTCTGACATAGATTTCACTTCCTGACAACTGAACCAAAAGTGTCCACTGGGACATTTGGATGTTATTTTTTATCATCTAGTAGTTCAAGCATTTGTATCATTTTATGTATAACACCTCTGGAATGCTTTTTAGTCTTCAATTTCACATTTGCTCTTAGGATTCACTGCCTGAATTCTGATCCCTTAACCGTAGAGCAGTTATGCACAAAATAGGGCAGTGTTTTTAATGATTCGCTGATGGAGGCAATTGTAAGGTAACTGTGTCCTCATTAGAAGTTGTTTTTCACTAATGTAAACTTAAGAGGTTTCACAACATAAGAACTGGTTACTTATATAGTGTATTTGCGTTTCTCCCTTTATAACATTTTTTCTAACACAAAACAATTTCACATTAACCAAAAAAAATGAATTTGAGCTGTAGTACTGTAAAATAATGTGGTCAAGGACATTTGTGGTAAAATGCACCTTGAGGTCTCTGCCAGTGTTCAGTTTTAAAATATAAATATATATGGTTCTACATTTACTTGGTTCAATTGGTTTACTCGTTAGCAGTCTGGGGTTTGCAATTAAGGCATCTGCCCCCACAGGGATGAGAAGATAATAAGTTGAGAAAGACTGTGAGTTAAAAAATAAACGGAAATTATCTAGAGGTTGAGAGAGAAAAAAAAAGAAAGAAAAGGAGAAGTGTCAGGATCATGGGAAAGCTGGTGCAACAGTAAGGAAGCAGGTGGTCAGGAAGTAGCCCTGAGCAGAGCAGTGGTGTTCTGGGGTAGAGTTGTTTCTGCTGAGTGCCCAGAGTTACAGATGAGACTATCTGCTCCATTTGAGCTCCCACTGAAGGCTAAGGGATGGCTGTAGGAGAAAGGATCTGGGCTTGCTGGAGGAAACACAAGCCAGAATAAAGGGTTGACTGCAACTCTCAGAGGATGTCTCCTCTTGCTGAGGAGACCGTAATGGGTAATCAGAGGAGACGTCAGTTTTGATGGACACTTATATTATGATATTATTAGAATTATGTATTAAATGATTTATTTGAAGAAACACTGCACTTCTGTTTTGAACATTGTTTTGAATAAAAGCACTAAGCACTTTGCATCAACCCTTGCTGCGTGTGTGTGAGTGTCCTCATTCTCCAGTCCATCCTCAGTACATGACAATCAATATCCCAGGTTCAAGGGAGTGGTGCTAGCTGCTGGTAACACGGGTATCACAGCATTGCTCTGTGAGAAATCTGGAATAGAGTCATTATGTGCAGACATTGCCTCAGATGTGCTTTTTTCTTTTGTACAGTTTTTATATCCATTTGTCAATGCTTCCATTTTCCAATACGCCTTGATAGTATTTGGATTGCTCAAGTATTATTTATGGGTTTTTTTTCATTTCTATTGTTGTTGATTTACTTTATTTGTAGTACTATCTTATAAATGTACAGGTAGCATTTTTTATGTGATGGTTTATATAATGAGAAATGCATACTTCATTTAAAATTTTAATTTTTTTTTATTTGTGTTATTCCTTCTAGTATAATAAAATAATTTGTCATGAAAAATTATATTTATGAATAACCTTTACAGAATATATATGATTCATATCTTGATTTAATCATGTTTTAATTAAGTAAATTATAAAAGATGTATAAAAACAGTACATCAGTCATATGTACGCAATTGTATACATTATTTCTGTAATCCTATGAAATCTATCTTACTGTAAATTATTACACATATTGTGGATTTTGTTTCTACTCTGTACGTTGTACTTATGTACATTCTAGTATTTGTATTTCATTATATACTTTTTCAAAGAAAGATGTAGTTTTACCTTTAAGCAAAGAAAAAGAGAATAAAGGAAAGACGTCTTAAAACCTTTGAATACAGTCTAGGCTTCAGCTTTAGAGACCATGGCATCCTTTTCTTTTTTTGTAGTTGTCATTTAAAAATACCAGGAGAATACAAAAATGACTAGCTGCACTGACAGAAGGAATAGCAGTCAGTAGCTTTGATGCATAGCCCCTAAATAACACAGTAGTGTGAAACAATTCAGTACAATTACAACAGTCATGGATTAACGTAGGACAATACAATCGTGGTTTCAGTGTGGAAGAGAGAAAAGGAACACCTTCAGCTGGAATCTGAATTATGAAAGCTTAGAAAGGGTACTTTAGAGACCCAAGTATTCAAAACTAAAGGATTTTCAAGATTAATGCAGAAAGGATTTGAAAGGAGAAAGCTGGCTTTAGAAGGTGCCAGTTATCTCACACTTTTTAATTTGTCTTTATTGCTGGACCACTCTAATCAGTTATTTGATTTTTAAGCTTTGAAAGTAAGCAAGATCAAACAAATTACATGGAAATTTGTAAAACTGATATACTTGAACGCAGTGGGCTGGCGCCCTGCCCAGGGTATGTTCCTGCCTTGCACCCTTTGTTGGCTGGGATTGGTTCCAGTAGACCCCCTTGACCCTGTGTTAGGATATAGCGGGTTGGACAATGACTGACTGGCTGACTGACTGAAATACCTGAACTACACTGCTGATGAGATGGTCAAAAGGGTAGAAAAGAGTTTTATGTTATTTGTGGCTAATGGATGTCTGAACATAATTAATTAGCCACTTACTACAAACTATACATATTTATAATTGTTGGTAAGTTCTGCTTTAAAGATAGTGATCAATACACAAAACAATACTGCCACCCATTTTAGATCTTGCCTCATACCAGAGAATGTCAATATGCTAGTTTGCTACTTCCAACATATTGCAAATAAATTTGACATCATTTCATGTGAAGCACTAAAATTGCTTCTAGGGTCAGAACACCATTACTTTTGCTATAGGGATGCTGGACTACTGGTGGCCTCTAGCATCCTGCACCCCTTAACATTCAAATATTTTGAAAAGAGCCACATCTCCAAGGCATCCCATCCACTGATGGTCTTTTAAATATAAAACCGAGCCTTTGTTCTTACTCTCCAGAACACTGTGCTGTCTCTTATTGGTGAAGCAGTCTTTCAACTTCCCTGGAGCCCAGCGTATTTATACTTCTCCTTTGTAAGGATGGGTTTTCATCGTATTTGGTAATTTACCTGCCCTTTACAGTGCTATGGAGGTATTGGCTCTTTCCTTCCAGGTTTCCCTTATTTGTCTTTTGTCTCCATTTTTAGTGGAGGGCACTAATAAGACTTAATGTTGCTCCTCCATCTCCTCCTCCTCCTACCAGATGTGTTGTCACTGCAAGCAGATACTTTCTTGCATTTCTGAGCCATATCCCTGAAACCACTAACTGCAATCATTCTTTTCACCAGATCACCCAACACTAGGGTCAACTGCTAGCGGGTCTTCAGAGAGTGGAGGTGGCAGCAATATGACAACTTGTAATCAAGTCAGCTGAGAATGCAGGTATCTATTAATTTGAGCTGGATAAGATGAACAATAAAGTGGAATTATGGAAGTTTAGACATGTTCTTCTGCTTACTTACAATCTTGTCTGTTCTGTGTTTGTTACTTTTTAAAAAATGAATTAACAACTTTACGAATGTAAGCTTTTAAAAATGAAATCTACAGCTGTAACTTGATCCTCGTCCATTGAGGCACTTAACGCAGCTCCCCAGCTGTGAATCCTGCCCAAGCAGTTCCCACCTTACACACTGTCAAGAAAGTCACATATTGATTGCACTGCACTCTTGTTGGTTTGCCTCCCTCCTCTGTCAGATCTTTTATCAATTGCAATTTTAAGGAAAGGTTAGCTAATAATCTCTCAGACTTCTCTCGAATGTCATGCTGATGCTTAAATTGTGAAGACTGATGGCTATAAAACCAGATAATAAAAGAACAGAAAGAAAAATCCTATTTGATGTCTCATTGATTACTGCTCAGTTTGATATGCAACATACTGACATAGATAAATCCAAAAGAAATATCAGATTAAATTTATAATGGTCTACTTTTTTACAAAATAAAATACACAAATGTTTAATTATTTTTTCAAAATTTTAAAGTAACAGTATTAAAAAATATTTCTAAGCATGCAAAAGTAAAAATCAGTCTTACAATGCCCAACTCATCAAAAACAAGCACTTTTCATTGTTTTAGCTGGGTCAGAGAAACGTAATTGTACCTTAAATCAAACTGTTTTAACTGATATTCGGGAAAGGATGAAAGAGTCAGTTCATGGCAAAACTGTTCATAGTCTTTTATGTGAATTTGATTATTGCAGATTTAAGAGATGTGAAAATTCTGACAACCAATTTTTAAATATGTTTTTTTTTTTTCCCCAAGATGAGTATAAGAGTTGGGAATTACTCACTAGAAAGATTCCTTTAGAATCAGCTCCACAAATATATGCTGAATTAACACCTTACATAAAATAGATTATAGGAACAAATCCAATGAAACCTACAATGTAGTTAAAACAAATAATTAACAGAAACATTTAACTTTTGCCTGTTGTATCCAACAATTGAATTAATTCTTACCATTATAAAACATACATTTTCATAAAAAGTAGAAGTTTCCCACAGAAATATATTAAATGTTTTGCTTAAGTATGAAAAGCAGTAATGAGGTTTACAAGGGTATATAAAGATTTTCTAAACCTCTAAAATACCTCCTCCTCCTCTTTTAACACCTTTCCTGATGGTGATCATACTGAGAACTATGACTAATCTACTTTTAAAGCAAAGCCTCTTCAATACAAATTAAAGTATAGCACTAGCTTTTCATTTTTTCACCGCAGCAGCTAAAGGTATCAAGTTGTTCCATCCATTTTCTGAACATGCTCATCTTACACCAACACGATGCAAACAGCAATGAGTGGAAGACTGAAACAAACCCTAGATGAGACAAAAGTGTATAGTTGGGCACCCATGCACACTTCCAAAAATGGAATGATTTACAGTTTCAGGTTTTTATGTAGTAAGAAAATAATGTGAAGCCCTCGCTTCTTCCTATCCTCAAGTTATTTTGAATGCAGAGGGAGGCTCTATAGATGAACAACAAGTAGACTAAATGGGTGTACTGTAAAAGAGCCAGATGAACCTCACTTTAATAATCAATAATCAAAAAGGTAAATGTCATACTTGTTTATGTGAAAAATGTCATCTTGGGTTTGAATCCCACAAATAGTCATTGTATGTGCAGAATTTGTGTTTATTCTCTATGTCGGTTTTCTCCTTGTACTGCAGTAAGCCCCCAGTCAACATTCCCAAAATTTGTGCTAGATAACGGGTTATTGTATGCTAAGGATTTGTTTCTGTTTTGCATCTAGTGCTAATGCAAGCCTGACCTGAATTGAGAAGGTCTGAGAACGTCACACTAAAGGTATGTCATGCAATATTAAATTTACATCCAAGTTCTACAACTTTCAGCTGTGACATAATATAATGTCTCCCAGTTTTATTAAGGCCATTTGGTAAAATGATCAAGTGAAAAAGAAATTAAGGGTAGCTTTTTTTAAACTAGAATAAAAATGTGTTATCAATCAAACACAATGATATTAACATTTTTTCATTATTTGTTTTTTCTTATTCCAAAACATTGGATAGGTTCCAAAGCCTGTCTCTGGTACATTGTCAGCAATGCTGGAACTGAGTCAGATGGATGTGGCCCTCTGCCACAGGGCATACTCATGCATGCCCACACCTATACTCACTCCTGTATTTACAGAAAAAAACAAGGTATTTGAGAAAAGCCCAATGTACATGGGCAGGATATACACTCTGCTCATCAGTAGTACCCACACAATGACTGTAAACCTGACACTCTGAAGCTGTAAAGCATACAAATATTTTTAAATGATCTCATTTATTCTGTGCCCCAATTATAAACCTCTGCAACCTGCCAAATCAAACTAAATTGGAGCTTTTTAGACATGAATGAAAAGTGCCATTTTAAAAACATTGCTTAATAGGGCACAAAAGCTGCAGCGCAACATTTCAAAAATAGCCAGAATCTACAAGCTATTCTAAATTCTCCCACACCCTTCCTTGGTACCATGAAAACTATTTATCATGTGTTACAGAATGGTTTCATTTGTAGATAAAGGAACTGAAGATATAAAAAGGCACAGGGCTTAGTAGGGCTCCATAGGAGACATGGACAGAGGCAAGGCCATGCAATGTAGTGTTTATATGACTATAATTCAGCATTGTAGGGGTTTGGAGTCTATATTGGCAGCACTGGCTGCAAGTTTTGAAACAGCTCTGGACAGGGCAGCACTCCACTGTGCGGCCCACTCATGCATACACCCACACTGTGTTAATTTGGAATCACCAATTAAAAGTATTCTGTGTATCCCTGGGAGTGTGGAAGGAAACCTGAAAGAAACCCACACATACACACAGGGGAAACATGTACACTCTATGCAGAAATAATCTAGACTCTGAATTGATGAAGTTAGACTGCTATCCACTACACCACCACCTCATTCATGTTAAAGTCATATAAATTTCCATATCGTCATTTTCTTAAAGTTGCAGTTTTCTACCAACCCTAGCTAGTTTAATTTTTAATTACTATGATTTTAATTACTTCTGATATGATATGTCAGTATGTTTGGAATAAACAGTTCATGTTAGAAGGATACAGGAATGAAAGAAAGATTATGTATTCAAATTTTATGAAAAATTTTGAGAACTGTCAAGCAAACTAAAACATATCCTTTTTCACTGGCAGCATTATGTTTGTATTGGTATCTCCAATTAAATTCAGAGGCACCAGTTTGGAGATATTCTTTAAAATTAATAAAGGTACAGAATATCACATTATCATATCATATGTAGCGATTTTTCTATGGGATCAGAGAAAGGAGTGTCTAAATGTGAAAGTTTTCTACTTATCTAAATAAGAGATGGCTTGCTATAATCTTTTAGTTTATTGCTTTTTGTAGCCAGAAATATTGAACAATAAACTGTATTTGTCAAAATTAATGGAGGATTTTTTTGTAAAAGAAGCTAAAGTCTTTTACGTATTTCTTTTGGGTATATTAATCTGTTTTCTTGTAGACAAAATAATGCCAGGGCCTTATATACTGAAGTCGCCTCAAGATATTATGATTATCTGCCATATCTATGACATAAGGAACAAAGGAAAGTTGAATTTTCTGATTATACTCTAGGGGTCTCACATATTTTTGGACTTACACCTATCTGCTCCCCATCTTTACTACCTTTTCTAAGTATTTTTTATTACCTGAATTAAAGTATATAAATTACCAAGGAAACAACCCATCCATTTATTCATCAATTTTCTAACCTGTTTATCTAGTTCACAGCTATGCTAAACCTATTTCTCCAGCACTGTGTGCAAATTGAGAAGCTGCTCTGGGCTAGACACTAGTGCCTCACAGGGCACAAGCAAACTAGCATACAGTATGTTCTGTGTACAAAGACTGGGACCTGGAAACTGGAAATACTCTGTGAATTTCTGAATTTCAAGCTGCTGAAAATAAAGGCTGTAGGGACTTGTGTCTAATATGCTGTCTGTAGAAGTGGCTCCGATGACTGTGCAGCACCATGCATGAACCTCTGTCACAGCAGCTCCCTTCTTCTGCTTCTTGAAATTGTAGTGCATAAGTGACATGATGGCCATGAGCATAAAATTACAAATTGCAAACAACTTAACCTATGTAGCAAATCATTACACTGTGACACTTCATGCATACAGCAAATAAAGACGTATTCAGGATTCTGTCTGCACTAAAAACAACCTCATGGCTGCATTGTCTGCAGATCACAATTATTCACTCTTTCTCTGACACTTCAATTTATTGGTATAAAGCACCACAATGAACTACTATCCATCATGGTCCAATGTAGCAAACAGTTTTAGCTTGAGATTTCAACACAGATTTCAAACCTTCAAAGATGTTCATCCTGTTTGAATATTTTAATGTTAAAGAAATTGAACTACAGTTAATATTAAACCCTTCACAGTCAACAACTAAAAACAGCCTATTCATTTTATTTCATCACTGGAGTTTCACCTAGCCAGTTTGGGCTCCATTTTTAACTATAGTCATTTTTATGTACTCTACTAATACATATAACAAACATGTAATTCTTTGATGAAGTCACTATAATATTTTAAAATGCTTCAGCTTTCAAAACAGTAAATGAAGTCTTCAAATGCTCCTGAATGTATTCCCATGTGGACATTTTCTTACTTGTTAGTCAAAAGGAAAATTCACCCAAATATTGATGATTTCATTCCTTTATTGTTAATCTTGTCTGAATGTTTGTCAATAATTCTCTGCATTTTTTCATGCTAATCATTATGATTATTTGTCATTTTTTCTGTAGAGATAATTAAGATGAAAAAGAATAACATGGAAAAGACCCAGAGCAAGGCTAGAAGTAAGATGGAAAGGATTCAGATCTGACTTGGCGCCATATAATGAGAAATGTTTGATTACTTTTACAAAAGATATATTAACTATTACATCACTTAGTGAGTTACAGTGAGTTCATGTACTTTGACAGTTTGGGTACTGCGGAGCACTAGTTTAAACCGCTTATTTCAGACTTTATTGTAATCCTGGACAAGTTTCATCATACTAAAGGTGAAAAGACAGATAGAACTTTATATGTCCCCAGAAGGAAATTTGGATTTTAACAGAAGCTCTATAAATAAATACATGCATACATAGGTAAATAAACAAATAAATAACATTGGTCTGAACACACTCACACCAGAATAACTATAAAACAAGAAAATTCCAAAGAAAAAAGTTCTAACTTGGCTGTTATGGATTAATGTGAATGAACAATAGGGCAAAAGTGAATGTGGTATCCATACTTTGAAATGCAGACTGAACTCCACGCTATTGCCCCGGGCATCCTAGCTGAGTCAGCAACAGAAATGATTCAGTCTGTACCAGTATCTTGATGATGAACCAGTCTAAATCCTGGTGACTTCAAACAAGGAAACAAACGTCTATCAGCATGTTTGTGGACACTTCAAGCTGAACCTGCTCTACGGTATTCAAATGCTAATGACTTTTAAAATAAACTTGACCTTATCTTAATGCCACCAACAATCCGGTTATTAACAGCTGCGGCTTACTCTCCAAAGCAGGAGTTCTGGAGGGATGGTTGTTTGATTTTATTATAACAACTAGGCTGACCCGCCTTTTAAGGCGACCGACTTTAAAGTTGACCACTTCTTAAGGCAATTCAATATGTAGATCAATTTGATATTTTATACAAACTCATTAATTTGGTTATATTGCATTTGAGTGGTAATACTTTAATACTCGTAGTTTCTGTTATTTTTGTGATGAAATTTAAACTTTTTTTCTATATTGAGGTCGCCCTTTTGAACCCCCCTGATATTTACTACGCGGTGAGGCATTTGTACTCCATCAACATTAATTATTTCCAGAGACATAATTTTGTCTATTTTTCCAGTGCATCGCGCACAAAAGCAAGGGAACGATGGGAGCACCAGAACTCTGCTCACATCGCGTCGCTTCGTACCGCAAGCTGCAAGTCTGTGCAAGTCTGTGATAAGCGGAATACCGCTACGCTTTCCACTCACGGGACGGAAGGACTGGAGTAGAAAATCATCTTTTACCTGGAAAAACGAAACTACAAATCCCATCGTGCATTGCAAAATGGACGGGGCATGTGTGAAACTCCGTGCCTGCGTAGCACTCACGGGACGGAAGGACAATCCTGACCGCTTTCATATAGAAGGATTGATTACATACTCTAATATATATCTCTCACACTTTTTTAACTCAAAACATGTAAGAAAAAATAAAATGTAAGGTAATGTAAAAATGTACTCTAATCTTATTTTAACGTTTGTTGAAGTATTTTCATTCTAGACTTTCAGGATTCCCTCAAAGAGACCATTTTACTCCCTTTATGCTGTGTGTCTTTGTGGCTGGTTATGGCATTTCTAAAGTTCCTATTTTTCATCTATACGAGAATATTTCCAGGATTGAAGATTTAAGGTTAGATCTGTGATACTCCAAAACTGTTTTGTATTCCTCTCAGTTGGTCTTCTCAGCCTGCATCGGGCCAATCTTGGTTCTGAAATTCCCAAACAATTACAGACCTTCACCCTAACTAATTCTTTTATTTATTATCAATCCTTCTTGTCAGCTTCTCATTTAACTATGTATATAACTTTGATCAGATCTCATTCTGCAATTTCAGGAATGAATTATGTAACAATTGTGTCTGTTCTAGCATGTGAGGAATGTTCATTGTTTCTTTTTACTTAACCAGCATGCAATTAACAATGAAGTGAAAATAACAAGGTGGTCAAAAGCAAACCAGCTACCCAAGTACAATTTTCACCTATGTGTACATATTTGTCAATAAGAAACAATTTGAATAATTTATATATAAAAATAAAACAAAACAAAAAACAGAAAATAAGCTTAGGTGCTAATAGGTTTCCAACTTCTTTCTGTAACACATTTCATTGCTTCTCTCACTAAAGCAGTAAATATTTGGATAGGAATTTCTGACACAATGGAGCCTTCAATTAAACAGCTACAATTGGTACCAAGCCAAGAAAATTCATACTTCACCATATTAATTTTGTGTAAGTGTAAGTCCACAGATGTACTGATGTAAATCAGTGCTTGAAGCGGATATATATCAGTAGCGGTAACCTATGTGTTAGACTGATGTATTAACGTGAAGCACAAGCAGCATGGCGCACCATCTTCAACACAATTCCAATGGCTTTTCAATTTAAAATTCAGGCACTACTATCCAACACTTGAAATTTCTCACTTGGAGTTTGATGCACTGGCACTGCGGCTGGGAGCTAGAGGGCAACAGAGTGGAATGGATAATTAAGATGAGAGCCTGTACGCGTGTATTACCAGTAAGCTTTGCATCTTTTTAGAGCTTTGCAAAGCTTTCATCTTCCATTTCACAACATAATCACAACTTATTCCTGTCCAGGACACCGTTTCATCTTCATACACCCTTTTGGTTAGTAGTATTGCTATTCGTGTGTCCCATCAATCACTTCTTCTGTGGTTTTCATTTGCATAAACCACACTTTCAGCACAGCACAGAGCATAATAAACATCAACGAATAAAAAAAACATGTCCACTATTTTTTTTATTATTTCCCAAAATTTCAATAAAATCCATGTAGGCATTTTTGAGATTTTGGGGTATGTAGTTTTTCTTTTGTGTGGGGTTTACCTCTAAATATTGATATACAGTACTAAAATGTACTTTCTAGATATACCACCCTGATAAATTTCATATTTTCAGCAAATCAAGAAATAGTATTTTTGTGAGTGATGAGTCAAGTTTGCACTATTTATACTATATATACAAGTAGATATGTGATTAAAAGTCACCCAGTCTCTCTAGGCTAGGGATTTCAAGCTTTTATCTGGGTGTACCACCTCCAGGAATTGAAATATTTTAAAGTACCCCCATCTTCTTTCAGTCTTAAATTGTTAAGTGCTGAACTCTTATTAGTCACAACTAAAAGCAATACTTAACTCCAGCCACTTCCTAAAATATTGCATTTGGAGATTTTAGCAATTAGAGTTATTTGTGTTGATGCGTATGTTTTTAAGCTTTCCATGTGCCCATTACATTTTTAATGAATCCTTTTACTGCAAGAAAAGCAGCATTGTTTAAGAAACAATAAAAAATTTTTACAAAAATTATACAGTGACATATTGTAACATACCGACGCCGTGAAACCTGGAGGGAAAATGACTGTTGAGCTAAGTGAGGAGGGCATAGAACAGCATAGAGGAATGAACTTGGGGATATGACTGACAGAAAAAGGAAGAAAAGGGGCAGCACCCTAAATGAAGGGGCAGGGAATGGTGGCAGGGATCTCTGGATGGTTCAAGGAACACCTAAAATGGTACAGAGGGAGAGAGAGGGGGAGTTGAGCTGGGTATGTGCAGTGGGCTACAGATGTGAAACTGGAAGTTTCTTTTTTGGTCTATTGATGGTGGTCAGGGCTATAACAATGAGAGATTCATAGATAATCATAATAGATAGTTCAAGTTTAAAATTGTTTGTTTTGATTTTACATTTGTGTATTTTTTTTGACTGTTCGAGTAAACTGCACTGCAAAGCCTTCTTTGTCCTGCTGTGTTTCTTCCTTTTCAGACCTGTCAGGGTGAGTTCGCTACAATATGAATCCAGATTAAAAAAGTGAAAAACTCAAAATTAATTGTGAAGGCTTAGTGTTTTTAGGTTTTACTTTTTACAATACATTTAAAAAAAATGATCTCGCTGTTCATCCTATGTTTTTCCTTAGTATCATTAAGTTTCTCAACCTGTCCTACCCCGTGCTCTCTCTCTTCATTGTGTTAATATATTGCCTACTTTGCAGACTCTGTCATTTTGAGGTGCCTTGCCTTGTCTGCTTTTTGACGATTACCAATGGTAGACGAATACCAATTACCCACTGTTAAAACAGTATTTGTGTGAATACCTTCCATGTTTGAAGGCAACTCTCAGTGATCCTGCTACATTTTTCCTTTCCCAGGTCTTCTTGTCTCAATTGCATTTAACTGCACAACCGAAGTAAAATTGACCCATCAGACCAAAGACAAACTAACCAATCAGATTGCTCTGAGGGACCGAAGTTGCACACAGACAATTATTATTTTATATAGATAGGCTCAATAATGTAAATGTCAGATTCCAGTTTTGATAACTTTAAGCACAGTTCTGCTTCTAACTTTAGTCTATCCCTGTATTTATTTTTAAAAGAAGGATGGAGGTTACCAAACAGCTTTCTGCTGTTAATATTAATAACACTAAAATGAAATGTTAGATGTGTATTTTATTATTAACTAGCCACAGTACTTGTCGAAGACAGGTAATAGAATAATTCAAAACTATTTTCTATCTGTTGCTCTATGTATACTTTCGGCACCTTTCCTCTGTATTCACGTGTGTGTGTGTGTGAACATTTCTTCATTGGTGCTCCTTTCTCGAGCGCATTCCCATGAAAGCTGCTTCTCAGACTCTGTCATTATTTTTGAGGTATCTTTCTTACCTCCTGTCCAGTTTATTTTGAAGGCAACTCTCCAAAGCCAAACTGACCAATCAGATTGCTCAGAGGAACTGGGCATACAGACCTTAATTTTTTAATATATGGTAGATAAATGTTAAAATCCATCTTCATTGTATATTTTTCTGCCTTTGTCTGCCAATTTCCAAAACTGTCCTAAAAATGAAGATAGAATAGCCAAGTTCACACTAGAATCCCTGCGAAAATATTTGTAATGGCTGGCCACCTTAATTTTACACACACCTCCTCATCACTGCGTTAACTGCGCACTGATATCACCTTTGTGCAGCTAAGTGTCGGTCGGCTGCAGGCAGGCAGCCTGTTCACCCATCCCCTTAGCGAGGCAGCTGAAATCAGACACAAAATTCTCACAGCTCATGTCTGTGTATCTAGGAGTGGTGTCTGGAATTGTATAGGAAAATAATATATTGTTATTTGAAATGTGTGTTCCATGTCTACAACGATCTGTTTAAATGTAGGATGTCATTAAATGCAAGGCAAAATATTTTAAAACATAACTAAAACAGAAAATTGTTTCATGTGTTGTGGTAATAACAACAAATTGTCAACGTGAAGTGTGTAATGTGTGAAGACTGAAGTCCAAATATCAAATAAACACATTTTCACAAAAAGTTTAACAAAACAAGTGTAAAAACAATTACATTTAAGGTCTCTGTCATTGTCAGTATTTATTTTATAACAAAATGCATTTATTTTTTGCTGTTTATGTACAAATATACATGGAGTGGAAAAATGACCTGTTAACCAAACAATTGATGGCAGCTGGAAGGTGCCATATCTCTTTTTTTATGGAATCACCTGTAACATCGGACATTTAAGACATTGCTTGAAAGCTAAGAAGGTGCCAGTTTCAAAGATTTCTTTTGGTGAAAGACATGTTCCTTTAATTGATTATCCATTAGCCAATTTGCACTCTCTACAGTGTTTGGTTTTTGCCTGATACAATCAAAAGTCTGGTATTATTAATGCAAATATTTTGTCACATTTGACTTAGTCTAATAAAAAGA
This sequence comes from Polypterus senegalus, assembly GCF_016835505.1. Classification (NCBI taxonomy): domain Eukaryota; kingdom Metazoa; phylum Chordata; class Cladistia; order Polypteriformes; family Polypteridae; genus Polypterus; species Polypterus senegalus. The sequence goes on from NC_053161.1 coordinate 55,817,860, forward strand.
CTTAGTACAAATTTAATTTAGTACAAATTTGTGTTTTATATTGCTAGATGTGTGTGGATCCTGGGATTTATGGGTAGTCATAAGTAAATCATTTATGTGTAATCTTTAAAGATATTGACCCTTCAGTAAGACTCAGTGGTGAGGACAAAGCCGTAATGTTTCCATTCCTCTCTCCATCACTGGTTCACTATGTAATCTTTAGAAAGACATTTGAGTTTTCTTATGTCCCACAACTGTAATGTAATCTGATCTTCTAAGTTACCTTGGACTAAAGTGTCTACCAAGTATACATAGAATGTGATGTATATGATAGTTATTTTAAAATATTCATCTTATTGATTCATTGCTGTCTTGTGATCTAAGCTTCAAACATCTGCCATCCTACTCCTGTTGCATACATGACTGCAAACTTTTTGTTTTGACTATTGATATTTGCAAACATGACAGTACTATTCATGATATACTCAGCCTTGGCTAACTACCCAGAACTGATCCATAAGCAATAATCTTTAACAGAAAAAAAAATATTACCAAAATATCCACTCAAAAAAGGGTGAAACACATGTTGTGTACTCTGTGTATTATTTGGCAGATACTGTATAACATATTTATCATCTGCTTCTTGCTGCATACATATACATACATACATACATACATACATACACACACAAACACACACACACATATATATACAGTATATACATACATAGAAAAGTGGGGTCCACTTTCTATTACAGAACTCTGAATGCATAGTAGATTGATCTTGAGTGCATTCAATTTGATTATTCTCCATGATACAACAGTCAAAACATAGTTATTTTGTTGATTTCAGGGGCACTATTGTCATTGACTTTCATGATCAAATATACTTTCCTAAGACCAGCAATAGTGACTGCTGTAGTCCATTTATTTCATATTAGTGCCAAAGAATTATCAGTAATTCCACTTTGACTGTATCACCTTTTTTCACCTGGTTTTGGGAGAGTACCATTCCTCCTAAGAGACTTGATCAGGTTGTTACAACATTGCCTAGATATCAGTAAACCACATTTTTCAAAGGCTTTCCAAAAGATGTTAATGAGATTCGAGGACAGTCATTTTATGAACTAATAAGGGGACATTTACTGAAACAATACCAACATTGATGTGGTTATATCGTAGAAGTTACTACCTTGTTGAAACATCAATTATTGTTCTTTTGTAAGCTTAGTGCAAGTCCCCTAACTTGATTTATATTTATCTAAAGTAATTTTTGTCCACTCTTTTCAAACAAGCCTTTCGATACTTTCTGATGTAAAGCACCTCAAAAACTTGATCCTGCCAGCTCTGTGCTTAAGGTGGTAGAAAAGGTGTGACACAGATGATAAAGCTGCATTTGGTCAGCACCACTCTGCTTTGTATTTAAACTTAATGGTTCAAATTATATTTCATCAAAGACTATTTATGGCACTCAAATTTAAGAGTCTGTCTCATTTCCTCTTGCAAATGTACTCACATGTGGTATTTTCTTACAATGCATTAATCTACCTATTCTGCCACATAAGTTACTGCCTATTATATGCTATACAACTGTTTTCTTCTGTAGTTGTAATAAGTGCACAGAAAGAAACAGTCATCATGGATTGATTTTAATTAAGTCTCAGGAGATGAGAAGTCAGTAAAACAAGCAAAGTAAGAAAATGAGTATTTAAACAGAGTCCAAATCGTGAAGCAAAAATCAGGGTTAAAAAAGAACATAGTAAGAGGGTCAAGAGCCAGGAATACGATTAAATCATTAGCAAAAACGAAAAACAAAAACTTCAAATAAGCAAAAGGAGTTTGTGACCAAACAAAGTAAGTCACCATCCCACTCTTGGGACAGAAGCATCTACAGTGGCTAATTTAACACAATAGCACGTTAATGTTCCAGCTTCGCAAAAAAGAAAACATTTAGACAATAGCACATCTAAGATGCAAAAGGCTGGAATTGCCTTCACGATTTTTGTTTAAAATTTAATTTGACATTAATTTTATTTGGAAGCCTTTGGGATTGTTCCTCAATAAAACCACTGTATTTTTACTTTTAGCCAACTGTATGCCTCTGATTCCTTAAGTTCTGCTGACACATTTGGTTTATGATTTCAGGCAAGACACCACCTTGTTGTGTATATTACAATAAGCCAGATACAAGGATATCTGCATGATTTAGAAATGCACAACATCAACCTTTATTCCATCACAGGGATGATGTCACGCAGTATGCACCTTCAATAGTTAAGCTTAGCAACAACCTAGCAAAACACAACAAAAATGGCAGCTTTTATACAAAATCCGTATGTAAGATCAAGAATACAAAAAGAAACATTTGAAATATGAAATATTTGGTCTCGTCCGATGCGAGAGATGGACGTCTGAAGTGGAGCTCCGCTAGCAGTGGTGCTATTTTTCATATTATTTGCTTATTATTCTGAGATATCCTGTATTTATTCAACCCGAGAGGGACCGCTACAGTATATGTAAACACATATAAACATGGCCAACAAGAAGGGGGTCGAAAGAATCGAAGACTAAAGCTACATCCAAGCTGCGATCAGCAAGCCCTAGTTCGAGATACGGCCTCTCAGAGACAGACCTGGATCAGATGGGCGAAAGTACAGACTCCTCGGGACCACGGTCCGCTACATCGTCGCCGGCTGAGAGCGAAAAGGGGAGCGAAGGTGCGATCGTGAGTGCAGATGTGGATAGCTCGCCGATTGGAGAGGATTACCTGAAACTGGAAAAGGCCGGGAGGTCCGCGGCTTCAGTTACGCAATCGCGGGACTGGAGCAGCGGGACACCGGCTTCAGCAGAGTCTGCTGCTTCATCTACGGCACAAGAAGGCACATTTGAGCTATCTGAACTGAAAGTGTTGCTCGCTGAGCTCAGGCAAGATATAAAGAAAAGCGAGAAGGCTAATGAGAAAGCAACGGCAAAGGCACATGAGAGACTGAAACAGGAATTAAAACAGGAAATCCAACAGGCAAATGAAAGGCTGCGTCAAGAAGTACAACTTGAACTTCGACAGGTGCTGGGTAAAATTGAAGAGCGCATTGAGAAAAACTCGCTAAACTGAGCACGCTTGCTGATCGATTGGAGCATCTTAGTGAGACATTCACGAATCGGATCGAAATAGCCGAACATCTAGCTGCCAGTGCCGAGGAAAGAGCAGTAAATGTCAGTTGAATGTAAAAACTCGGAGAAAAACTTGGAGACAGACTGGCTGCTTTAGAAGATGGGAATAGAAGGTATAATGTCAGAATTGAAGGCTGCGGAGAATCGAGAAAGTTTAAACCCGTGAAATTCGCAACTGAACTTTTTCTAAAATAATCGGGGCGACTTTAAAGCAGAATCTGAGATAGCAGCGGCTTACGCGCGCTGATCAAACACCGTCAGACCCGACCAAGATCTTTTATAGTTCGTTTTGAACGATTATCATTTAAGTTAGAGGTGATGGAACTCCTCAGGAAAAAAGGAAGATATTATATATGAAGATTGCCACATTCGCGTCTTCCCTGACTTCTCTCCAGCAACAGCTATCAAGCGCGCCGCCTTCTATAATATTAAACAGCGCTACGGCAAGCCAATGTCAAATCGGCCTCCTGTATCCGCAAAACTGAAAGTGGAATGGCAGGGTCATTTCTATGTTTTCGCTAGCAAGGAGGAGGCAGAAAATGAGTTAAGAAAGCTGATCCGGGACTATTCTGATACATAATTGTGAGTCATGGCGGTAAATGATAAAGCTAGGATTAATAATCTACTGTCTGATCTATTTGTTTTAAAATACGGGTTTTTATCAGCATATATTCTCATATTCTTATATTATTATTACTTACTTATTACTTATCATTACTTAGTATTACTAGGGCTAAATGTTTATGTTTTATTGTGCTTAATTACGTTTTCCTCCTCTTTTTTTTCTTTTCTAATTATTTCATGTGTACCCTAAATGAGACTGTTCAATATCATACCCTTGGTTTGCTGTTATTGCTATTACTGCATTAAGACTTGTTATGCTTGTTTTGGACACATCTTTAACACCATCACCTGGGTTTATTATCTGGGGATATCATCTTAATGCACTAAAATTGATGAAGATTATATGTATATATATATATATATATATATATATATATATATATATATATATATATATATATTAAGTGCAAAATTCTTTTCTTTTTTTCTTTTTCCTCTTTTAAAGACTATATTGGTAACAGATATCTCTATCTTTTAACCTTAAAGCGCCACTGCATGGGGGCTTGATGTGCTTTGGACGTGCTCTGTCTCTGGGTATGTCAGAGGACTGGGACTGCATGAAGTGGGTTTTAGCCTCACCTGGGGAGGCAAAAAGGGAGGGTGGGGGTTAAGGGGGGAAGAGAAAGAGAGCAGGCTTGATCTATATCTAATCTATCATCTCAATCTTTATAATTATAACTATCAACGTAATAATAAGCTGCATGGCAACAACTCTTGGGGGAAATAGGAAATTAAGACCTAAACTATTTCACTTCCAGTTAAGACTATAATATGACACCAAAAACTCAGAATCAGTGTCTCCATGATGGGACAGTTAACCGTAAGCTGGAATGTTAAAGGCCTGAATCACGAATTAAAGAGAAAGAAAGTACTTTCTCACCTAACAGGTCTAAATGCTAAAATAGTATTTTTACAGGAAACCCACTTACTAAGTAAGGATCAGTTCCGGCTGCAAAAGACTGGACTGGCCAAATGTTCCATTCTAGTTTTACAAAGAAAACTAGAGGGGTGGGAATTCTCATACATAGAACAGTACCATTTGTAGCATCAGATGTAGTATTGGATCCTGAAGGGAGATATGTGATGGTCATGGGAGACTTATCTAACTGTAAAATGATTTTGATAAATGTTTATGCACCTAATGTTGATGATAAGGAATTTATACAAAATTTATTTGCATCCATTCCCAATCTGAACACTCATAAACTTATAATGGCTGGGGACTTTAATTGTGTTCTAAATCCACTTTTAGATAAGACTTCCTCCACAGGGGGACGCAACTAACACCGCAAAGATAATTACAAAGTTTATAACTGATCACAACTTATCAGATCCCTGGAGGTTTTAAACCCAAATTCAAGAACATATTCTTTCTACTCACCAGTACATCATTGCTACTCAAGGATTGATTACTTCTTTATAGATAATAACTTCTTGCCTAAGATTAAATCTTGTAAATACGATGCTATTGTTATTTCAGACCATGCTCCGATGATCTTGGAGCTGAAATTACTAAGCCCCATACACTCACCCCAGATGGCGTCTCAATCCGCTTCTATTAGCTGACGAGAATTGTACTGAATTTATATCCAAACAAATTGAATTCTTTCTAGAGACAAATACATCCCCTGAGATCTCTGCAGGAATACTCTGGGAAACTCTTAAGGCCTTCTTAAGAGGACAGATTATCTCATATCTTTCCCACAGAAATAAATCCGAGCGAAGAAAGTAGCAGAGATAAAAGCGAAATTACTAAAATAGATGAAGAACATGCCAGACTACCAAGCGAGACTCTACATAAGAGGAGGCAGGCTCTACATTCAGAATTAAACCTCTTGACAACTAAAGAAACCGAACAACTAATTTACAAATCCAGACATCATTATTATGAACATGGAGAGAAAGCTAATAAGCTTTTAGCGCAACAAATTCACAAGCAAGATGTGCATACGCAATCTCGTAATTACTAACACGAATGGAGATAAAATCATCGAACACAAAAATATAATGTACACTTTTAGAGACTACTATAAATCCCTATATACTACTGAGTTTAAAGAAGACAATATACAATCTAATGCATTTCTGGATAAATTACAGATACCACAAATTGACGCTATTAGTGTGGAGGAGCTCGATAAACCTCTGTCATTATCAGAATTACTGGATGCTATAAAGTCACTCCAAGGTGGAAAAGCAGCAGGCCCTGATGGCTACCCTGCAGAGTTTTACAAGAAATTCTCCGCTCAGCTAGCTCCCTCCTATTAGCAACATTTACAGAAGCCAGAGATAACCAATCTCTTCCACAAACCTTTCGCCAAGCACTAATCACTGTCTTTCCAAAACAAAATAAGGACTTATTACAATGTGCATCATACAGACCAATTTCACTTCTGAATAACGACGTTAAAATACTCTCTAAAATCATAGCTAGAAGGATGGAGAAAGTGCTCCCTCAGTAATATCACAAGACCAAACTGGATTTATTAGGGGCCGACACTTATCTTCAAATCTTGACGCCTGTTTAATGTAATATACTCACCAACTAAATCAAACACCCCAGAAATATTATTATCATTGGATGCAGAAAAAGCATTCGACATGATTGAATGGAAATACCTTTTACTATTTTGGAGAAGTTTGGGTTTGGCCCAACATTTGTGCATGGATTAAATTACTGTATACTAACCCAGAAGCTTCAGTTTGCATCAATAACATTTGCTCAGACTACTTTAAACTAGAACGTGGCACAAGACAAGGATGCCCTTTGTCACCACTGCTGTTTGCAATTGCCATTGAACCACTGGCAATACATTGTCGAAATACTGATCAGATAAAGGGGATTAGCAGAGAAGGACTGGAACAGAAAATCTCATTATATGCAGATGACATGGTACTGTATATATCGGACCAGAAAATTCTGTGCCTGCAGTCTTAGCAGCACTCACAGAATTTCAAAAGCTCTCTGGTCTCAGAATTAATCTGAATAAAAGTGTACTCTTTCCGGTGAATTCGCAAGCATATAATATTAGATTAGACACCCTTCCTTTTATCATTGCAGAACAGTTTAAATACCTCGGGTAAACATCACAAGTAAACATAAAGCTCTTTATCAACAAAATTTCGTCGTCTGTATGGAAAAAATTAAACAAGACTTGCATAGATGGTCAACCCTTCATCTCACACTAGCTGGAAGAATTAACACTGTTAAGATGAATATTCTTCCTAAGCTCCTTTTTATTTCAAAACATACCAATATACATTAATAAATCGTTATTTAAGCAATTAGATTCAACAATAACCTCATTTATTTGGAATTCTAAACATCCACGCATCAAAAGAGCGACCCTACAAAGACAAAAGGCAGAAGGGGGCATGGCTCTACCTAACTTCCAGTTTTATTACTGGGCGCAAATATACAGTCGATAAGAACCTGGACACAAATAGAAGAACATACACAGGCATGGACCGCAATAGAAGTAAAATCCTGCAGTACTTCTTTGTATTCCTTGCTTTGTGCTCCAATAAACACACGTTATCGGCAATACACTAATAACCCAATTGTGCTCCACTCACTTAGAATCTGGAACCAATGTAGAAAGCATTTTAAGACGGAGAAGCTTCTTTCTGTGGCACCCTGCAAAAGAACCACCTCTTTCAACCCTCACAAACATATGCAGTTTTTAATATCTGGAAAAATTTGGAATTAACTTGCTTAGAGATCTTTATATAGACAACGTCTTTGCATCCTATGAACAATTACATTCCAAATTTAACATTCCAGCTACAAATTTCTTTCACTATCTTCAAATCAGGAACTTTGTTAAACAGAACCTTCCAGATTTTCCTCATCTTGCACCCTCATCCACGCTGGAAAAATTATTGCTCAATTTCAAGGAGTTAGACTCCATCTCTACAATATATAAAATCCTTTTACAATCCCTTCCTTTCAAAGATCCAAGAGGACACTGGGAAAATGACCTCTCAATTAATATATCAGAAAAGGAGTGGAAAGTAGCAATGCAGAGAATTCACTCAAGCTCCATATGCGCAAAGCATACAATTATACAACTCAAAATTATATATCGAGCACATCTGTCTCGACTAAAACTCTCCAAAATGTTTCCAGGGCATGATCCAACCTGCGAACGTTGCAACCAAGCCCCAGCCTCACTAGGTCACATGTTCTGGGCCTGCTCCAAATTAACATTATTCTGGACAAAAATTTTTAATTACCTCTCAGACAGTCTTGGACTCACAATCCCTCCTAACCCATTAACAGCTGTGTTTGGGGTTCTTCCAGAGGGTCTTAAAGTGGAGAAAGACAAACAAATTGTGATTGCATTCACTACACTGTTGGCACGCAGACTTATTCTGATAAACTGGAAGAACCCAAACTCTCCTCTTTTAAGTCAGTGGGAAACTGATGTGTTATATTATTTAAAATTGGAAAAAATCAAATACTCAGTTAGAGGATCTGTGCAGACTTTTTTCAAAACATGGCAGGATCTAATCAGTAATATTTTGAAATGATTTTATAAAGCACAGAGAATTTGTTGATTTAGGTATTTTTAAAAGCCTTAAATTTTACACCGTTTGGCTTGCTCTCTCTCTCAAGGGTGGGGATCGATCTGTTCTTAGCATAATTCTTTTTTTTTGTAAAAACTTGATTGCTATGTATTGATTGTAATAAAATTAATAAATAAAAAAAAAAAAAGAAATATGCATCAAAACAAAAAACAAATCAAACCACTTAGCCTCAGAAACCCCTAAAATAACAGCTTAATGATTTTCTGAGGACAAGAAACAGTCAGCAAAACTTAAGATAGAATTAAAACATGACATCGCTTCCTTCCACAGACAAGCCATCTGGATGCATCCATCAAGATGCCAGGGTATGTTATTTTTTGTGAATTGAGGTTAGGAGGATGAGTGTATGAGTATGATCTCCAGGTCCTGGGGACTGTAGCACCACCAATGAAGTAAATATTCGATCTGATTACCCCAACATCAACAGTCCAGAACTTTCTGTATTTCATTATCTTTCTAAAGATATAGGAGGAGGAACAGGATAAGGTTTATAATAAGGACTACTAAATACAGGTTTTAATCGAGAAACATGAAATATTGGATGGATTTTGAAATGAACAGGAATGGCCATTGTTTTATGAAACAAATATCGACCAATGCGTCTGGGAGCCAGTTTACATGATGGAATTCTCAGGTAAATGCCTCATTTTGTGAGTTACACCTTCTGTCCTGTTCTAAACTCAGGAGATAGTCTAAGTTAACAGTCCACAAACTGCTTGACAGAGGCTTCCGCCTTCTTTAAATTTCTTTGCACTAAATTCCTATGGTCTTAAGATATTCTGAAACACTTGGAACCAGCAAAGTGAGATTTGGAAACTTAAGTAATGACAAATGATACCTATTGTGAACAATAGGGGGCACCTCTGAGCCCTCAAACCCCAGATACACATGACCCAACACAACCCCAGGCAGCTCAATACAATTACAATTACAGCTAATGTACAGCCGATAAAGTTCTCTCTCCTTCTCTCCTCCAAGAGCATAGCCCAGTGCCTCTCGACTTTGACTATGCGTTACAGCACGCTCTTTTTTATGCTGGACCAGGGATCACTTCTGGTGATGTGACATGGCCAGCTGGAAGTACTTCCAAGTCATAAGAAAGCCAGAGAGGTCCTCCCCCAACAGCATCCATTATCGTCTGCCAGGGACTCCTTCAGGGCTGCACTTCCAGTCTCCAACTCCTACGGGTATTCAAACTGGGACTCTATATGAGGGACACGGTCACCTATTATAGTGGGGGATGAACTGCATCCTGCCATCCTCTAACTGAATCCTGTAGCCTTCAGGCATCCATCTCAGGACAGGAAACACAGGGTGTCCCGGGCAGGTATTGCCTGCAATTAGTCCACCCTTCCATCTCCATCCTGGGCAGGACACCCATCCATCCTCTGGGGCATCTCCAATATACAACCACTCAACAGGCAACACAACTATAATTATGATCAGTGATATTTAAGAATATTTTTGTGCAAATTCCTGCAGGGTTTCCTGCCATCTGTATTTCTTTTTTAGGGTGTTGAGGCTCAATCATTTTGAATTTTAAATTTATTTTGGCATTTAATGCATACTGACAAAGTAAGTTATTCATATTATTTTTCCCCATGGGCACTGCTATTTGAGACAATTGTATCTACTGAACCCTTGGAAATTAGGTGTGCATGCCACAAAATTAAAAATTGAGAATTATTGCCCTTGATCTTATAATTTCAATTAATAGCATCCATTCATCCATCCATCCATTTTCCAACCTGCTGAATTCAAACACAGGGTCATGGGGGTCTGCTGGAGCCAATCCCAGCCAACACAGGGTACAAGGCAGGAACCAATCCTGGGCAGGGTGCAAACCCACCACAAATTAATAGCACTACAATGAAATATGTATCTTGTGTTGCCAACTACATATACTGTATTCTGTGTACACACATTTCAGTAGAACCCCCATTTAACAGTTTTCTAGGGAACCACTTAAAAATCTATTGATGTGAAATTGGTGAATGCTAGATCTGCTAAAAAACATTTAATGTATAAAATAAACAATAAAAAAACAAGATTCTTATTTTAAAAAATGAATATATATATTACTATTTTTGAGATATAGTAAAAATGGCAAATTACTTATATTCAAAAAGCAATGAAATAAAAGGTATGCATTTTTTTAAACAAATGTTACTTTGGAAAAAACAACCAAAGAGCAAGACCAAAATTGGGCTGAGAAGGACAAAAGGAAAGTCACAAACCAAAAAATTCAATGCAGAAATTAAGAAATATTCACAAAAGGCTTTCTTTTTTTATCTGCAGCTCTGATAAAGACAAGGTGAAGTGAATGGCTAGTAACCCCTACTGCTGCATGGTAATGAACCCGGAGACCATGCCCCGCAAACAGCAGGAAAGGATATCACAGAAACTGGAACCAGCTGCAAAACATTCAAAGCATTTAAGACAGCTGGCAGAAGAAATAAAATACAAAAATATAACAGTATTACCAGATCTTAGTATATGAAATATAAAAAATCAGCATCATGTGGTTGAATTGTAGATGGTTTTACAAATGTTTTGAATGAAGTGCTGCAACACTGTGTACAGTACGCTTTTTTGATCAATGTCATCACTATTGAAAAGAAAATAATTCTATATGATGGCTGATTCTCATCAATTTCATTTGGTGACAAAACTTCTAAAGAAAGGTGTTGGGTGATCTAGATTCAAAGTCACATATACAGTCAGGTCCATGAGTATTTGGACAGAGACACAGTTTTAATAATTTTGGCCTTGTACACCAAAACAATGAATTTAAAATAAAGCAATCATTATGTGTTTGAAGTGTAAACTTTCAGAATTAATTTAAAGGGAGTGGTTAGGCAGAGAACGGACAGACTGGAACAAGTCAGAACTTTGGGATGCCAACTGGGCCATCCCTTTTATTCATCACCAGATGAAGTAAACAACAAAAAAAACAAAAAAAACATGCAAATACACTACTCCCCAGTCTGGGTTTCCTCCCACTCAGGAGTCAATTTCATGCTACGCTCTGTGGCTTGCTCAGGCCTTTCAAAAAAAGACACCTCACTTAAGGCTGCCCGTTTTTTATGGCGAAATCCCTATAAGGGGCAGGGCTAGGTGCCCTTATTGGGCAGTCTCTCAGAGCTGTGAGGGAAGCAGAGAAACACGTCAAAGTCAGTAGTAGCCCCCCTATCATCATCATCTCATTGGGTTATTACATATCTTTACCAAGCCTTCAGAGGAGTCCTCCGACGCTTATGCATGACAGGGATTTACCAAAAATATTGTACGTGTTGTACATACATGGTTCCCCTATTTTCAGGGGCTCAAAAGTATTCGGACAAACAATCATAAATATAGAGATCATTTTCAATATTTGGTTGAAAATTCTTTACAGTCAATGACTGCCTGAAGTCTGGAACCTATGGCCATCTACTAATTCTGGGTTTCTACCCTAGTGATACTTTGAGAGGCCTTTACTACAGTTGTCTTCAGGTGCTGCTTGTTCATTGGACTTTCTGTCATCAGTTTTGTTTTTAGCAAGTAAAATGCATGTTCATTTATGTTGAGGTTAGTTGATTGACTTGACCATTGAAGAATATTCCACTTCTTTATTTGAAAAGCACTTGGTTTGCTTTCACAGTATATTATGATTCACTGTCCATCTGTACTGTGAGGCATTATCATATCAGTTTTGCAGCATTTGCTGAATCTGGGTAGATAGTATACAGTATCCCTAGACACTTTAAAATTCATCCTGCCAATTCTTCCAGCAGTCATACAGTGGGATGCAAAAGTTTGGTCAACCTTGTTAATAGTCATTATTTTCCTGTATAAATCGTTGGTTGTTACGATAAAAAATGTCAGTTAAATATATCATATAGGAGACACACACAGTGATATTTGAGAAGTGAAATGAAGTTTATTGGATTTACAGAAAGTGTGCAATAATTGTTCAAACAAAATCAAACAAAATAATTTTCTCTGAAGAGTAGCAACATGGGGGTCACAAAACAACTCTCAAATGACCTGAAGACAAAGATTGTTCACCATCATGGTTTAGGGGAAGGATACAGGAAGCTGTCCCAGAGATTTAAGCTGTCTGTTTCCACAGTTAGGAACATATTGAGGAAATGGAAGACCACAGGCTCAGTTCAAGTTAAGGCTCGAAGTGGCAGACCATGAAAGATTTCGGATAGACAGAAGCGACGAATGGTGAGAACAGTCAGAGTCAACCCACAGACCAGCACCAAAGACCTACAACATCATCTTGCAGCAGATGGAGTCACTGTGCATCGTTCAACCATTCTGCGCACTTTACACAAGGAGATGCTGTATGCAAGAGTGATGCCGAGGAAGCCTTTTCTCCGCCCACAGCACAAACAGAGCCGCTTGAGTTATGCTCAAGCACATTTGGACAAGCCATCTTCATTTTGGAATAAGGTGCTGTGGACTGATGAAACTAAAATTGAGTTATTTGGGCATAACAAGGGGCGTTATGCATGGAGGAAAAAGAACACAGCATTCCAAGAAAAACACCTGCTACCTACAGTAAAATATGGTGGTGGTTCCATCATGCTGTGGGGCTGTGTGGCCAGCATGGATTCCACTCAGTATCAGCAGATTATGGAGACCAATGTCCAGGAATCCGTGACAAAGCTGAAGTTGCGCCGGGGCTGGATCTTTCAACAAGACAACGACCCGAAACACTGCTCAAAATCCACTAAGGAACAAGTACAACATTCTGGAATGGCCATCTCAGTCTCCAGACCTGAATATAATTGAAAATCTGTGGTGTGAGTTAAGAGAGCTGTCCATGCTCGGAAGCCATCAAACCTGAATGAACTAGAGATGTTTTGTAAAGAGGAATGGTCCAAAATACCTTCAACCACAATCCAGACTCTCATTGGAACCTACAGGAAGCGTTTAGAGGCTGTAATTTCTGCAAAAGGCGGATCTACTAAATATTGATCTCATTTCTTTTTTGTGGTGCCCAAATTTATGCACCTGCCTGATTTTGTTTGAACAATTATTGCACACTTTCTGTAAATCCAATAAACTTCATTTCACTTCTCAAATATTACTGTGTGTGTCTCCTATATGATATATTTAACTGACATTTTTTATCGTAACAACCAACGATTTATACAGGAAAATAATGAATATTAACAAGGTTGCCCAAACTTTTGCATCCCACTGTATAATCAATAACATTATTAACTAACTTCTGTTGGCAGTCAGGCATGCCCATGAAATAACACTGCCTCCACCGGGTTTCACAGATGATGTTGTATTCATCAGATCATAAGCTGTTCCTGTTGTTCTCCATACTCTTCTTTTTTCATTATTCTGGTAAATATCTTAGAACCCTTTGACTAAAGAAAATTGTTCCAGAACAGGACAAGCTTTAAAAAAATGTTTAATGACAAAGTCTAATCTGCCCTTCCTATGCTTAAGGTTTACCAGTCATTTGCACCTTGTGGTAAACCCTCTGTCTTTAGTTTCATGAAGTTTTCTCTTCATTGTAGACTTTGGCAATGACACCTACCACCGACAGAGCATTTTTTTGTTTGGTTAAATTCTGCAGTCATTCAGCACAGTTGTCTTCCATGATTGTCCAAGCCTTCTGGAGTTGCTGAGCTCACTAGTGCTTTCCTTCTGTTTAAGAATGTACCAGATGGTTTATTTGGCCACTCCTCGTGTTTCTGTTATCTTCTCGATTGGTTTGTTTTGTTTTTTCAGCCTAATGATGGACTGTTTTAACTAGTGTGGACAGTTCTTTGGACCTCAGATGAGAGTTCACAGTGGCAGCTTCCAAATACAAATTCCACACTTGGAATCAATTCCAGAACTTTTACCTACTTAATAGTTAATGAAATAATGAGGGAACTGCTCCCACCCAGCTATAGAACAGCTTGTCAGTCAAATGTCCAAATATTTTTGTGCCCCTGAAAATATAGGGACCACATACAAAAATGTCATTCCTAAAAGGCTCATATGATATTCTTGGTAAACCCCTTAAATTAAAGCTAAAAGGCTAAACTTCAATCACATAATGATTGCTTTATTTTAAATCCATGGAATAAGGAAAGACTTCTGTTAGCTTACAAGAAAGGCAACACTGAATTAAAGAAAAACATTGCTTCTACTGTGTGAGCCTGGGGTATGTAGCCTCAACCTGCCCTAAGCTTCAGGGAAACTGCATTTAAGGATTGGTGGTGTGGACACTTTTAGTAAAGCCCTGTTTAAGAATTTGTTACTGGTTACAGCACTGGTAAATACAATATAATGTTACAGTTACAACTGAACATTTACAGTCAGTTGGTTTACTCCTGTTCCTCAGACAATTTAAATGCAAAAAGATCTTGACTGACAGGAAACCTTTACAACACCACCCCTTGCAATAACAAAATGATTCCATTGAGAATCCATCACTTTGTTCTTTATTTAGACACAAATATTGTCTGCATAGCTTTGTTGTTAAAGCAAAATCCAGAGAATGACTGGCTCGAAAAAGGTATTAAAAGATGAATTCAAGACTGTTAAGACACATGTATCTACATACCTGTAATGATTAAAAAGGCAGCTATTTGCATGAATATAAATCTTCTACCCTGTGATTAAATCAACTTTCAAGATGTTTTTAGTAAAGACTCTCAACTATTACCACCACATTAAAAGTACAATTTCCTTATTGAATCACTTCTTGATGCACCCTTACCTAAGGAGAAGGTTATACCTTGATAAAACCTAAATATGAAAACGATATCGAAGAAAATTTTGCAACACTGTCCAGAAGCGCTATAGAGGCACTTTTTTTTGACGAGAAAGGTGAAGAGCTTAGTCCTTGTTTTGATTATTGAGAACTAAATAGAACTATTAAAACTAACAACCCACTTTCTTTCATCTCATTATTGCTGAATCAGAAGACCAACCAGGTCTGCTGTTTTCAAAAAATTACACAGTGCTTATAATTTAATCAACATACGTGAAGGCAATGAATGAATAACCTCATACTGCCAGTGATCACTACAGCTATCATGTCATGCCATATGGTTTAGTCCAGGGGTTCTCACACTCAGTCCTGGGGACCCACTGTGGCTGAATGTTTTTGTTACAACCAGCTTCTGTTTTTAATTGGACTTCTGGGCTAATTAAGTGAACTGTTATTTCCCAAGTTCTGTGTTTTGGGAACCAAATAGAAATTTGAAAACTTAGTTTGGTAAAAAAAAAATATATATTAAAATGTACTAATCAGTTACAGTGTATGGGAATAATATATATATTTTTCTTTTTAACAATATTTTCATCTTGATTTTCATTCTACTTTTCCAGGTGTTCTAATTGTTGAATTAATCCATTATTTACTAATTAATGAGTCACTAAAGTAGTTGCAGCCTTTTTCCTACAGGATTGGTCCAACCAATTTCTGTTCGTACTTAACTTTGGACAGCAATCGGTTATGACTAGTGTTTAATACATTTTTTATGCATTGTTCTAAATGGATTCTGACTGTTTCAGGGTTTTTTTTTTTGAAGTTTTGAAACTCTAGGGTACTGATTTTGAAGTTTTATTTCCTGCAAAATGTATTTGTAAAGACATTTATTTATTAGCGTTTTGCCCTGACAGTCACTTTGTGGATCCTGCCATGATGTAGGTCCTAGAAGCATGGTTTTTAGTGTCACAATATCTAGGGGTCCATTTGGTAAGGGTTTAAAAGATAGGCTTGGTGGTCATTTTGCATCAGAGATTTGCAGATAACAAACCTCTTTTGCAATTGTTTGCCATCTTTGTTTGATTTCACAACTTTAATATATGATCCAGTTTTGGCTTTGAAGAAAGATCACTTTGACTTTTGGTTTTGGCCTTGACTTAACATACCTCCTAGTCATTTCATCCCTTATACTGTCAGTATACCAACTCAAAGGACTTTATCACAGATCCACCACACTCTAATGGTTTTACCATCATATTTTTTTTTATTTTTTTTTTTTTTTTAAGTATACACATTTTGTCCCACTCAAGAAGTTACCTTCTGCTAGGAAATTGATGAGATTTTCCTTAAGCATATTGTATGTTTGCATGACTCTCATCAATCATTACTGATCACAGTTCCTCTGCCAACGGTAGTAAATCTGTCCAATTAGATTGGCATGCATCAAGAGTACAAACATTTTTCTAGGTTTTAATTAACTCATGTAGTTTTGTTTTGATTCTGCCCTACAGGCAATGCCAATCAGGACAAAACCAAGAGAATCCTGGCAAAAAAGGCTAAACATAAATATAAAAATTAGATTTATTACATTACCTTGAAAAATCCAAATTGAACATGGACATCAAAAAAGCACACTTCTAAAAACAGAACCCATAAAGTCAATGATTCCAAAAAAGGCAAAGATCATTATTCAAAACACAATAAGGGGTGCTCATGATAAAAAAAAATCCCCCATGACTCTAATGCTTCAACAAGCACCTGGGAATTGTAAATCAATGTACAGTATTTCATCCTACCACCATCAATGCTAATTAAGTACCTGTACATGATTACATTATCAAAATCAAGATCAACATAATTAAGCTAACAAAAGTAATGCAAACAGGAGGACTTGAAAGGAAACTGGGACCATTACCTGCTTCTATAAATGAGGACTGATAGCTACATCCATCCTTCCAGTAGTGTAACAGTGAAATTCGTTAACCCCATTAATCCCTCCTTTAAAATTACTCTTAACGCTGAATTTTGCCTTTTTATTGTTTTTTTTTTATGAACTCTTCCTTAAGTACTTTGATTTCTTTTGCTAGACCTATTAATTCACTGATAAAGAGGCCAGACTATTTGCTTGCTAGTTCTGACACTGCCATTCTTCTTCAGCTTCTAGTTTTCCAAGTCAGGCATTAACATTTTCCACCTTGACATCCCATTTTTTCATCTGGTAATTACTGCACAAAAATAGTCAGAGATAGTTTTAAGTCTATGATAAACAAACACATTTTGATACAAGTAAGAAAATAAGTACTAAACCTGAGCTCAATACTTAAAACAAAAATCAGTGTCAAAAATGATGTAGTGAGAGGGATGAAAACAAGAGAGACCATTCATTAACTAGTAAGTGATCTTACTGGACATTTCATTTGAACTCTGTTGCAGCTTTATACTTTAATTACATTTTCTACGTAGGAAATTGGAGCTGTGTGATATAAGGAAATTATATTTACATCACTTAAAAACTTCTGTTTACCCATAGAAAGAGTGAGGAGCTGAACTGTCGTGAACATAGCTGTAAAAAGTCTTCCACCACTCAAACTGATAGTCATCCGATTATATATCTTTATTAATTATTAGAATTAATTTAATAATGTTTATGACGTGTAATATCTTCATAGACATGTTTGGTCTTATATTAATGCTAATGTTACAGTGAATATTTTGGGTGTATTAACATAAAAGAATGTTTCTGTAATTAAAAAAAAAAACTTTCTAGAAATGTGCATGTTAATGAAACAGATCTCAAGTATTTCTTTTCTGGGATAAAGTTGTGAGTTTATTACATACAAAGCATCAGTCTGTTTTCTTTCTCTTTGTATTTCTTGACAGCCTGAAGAAAATGTGTTAATTCTTTTGAGGTTTTATGTGTCACATTTTCTCCTATTGGATGAGTCCTAGACTCTGACTTAAAGTACTTGTTTAAGTGTATAAAAAGCATACATTTGAATGTACAAATGAAATATAAATAATTCTGTCTTTTAAAATGCATATCTATGTTAGCATTCTTTATTTCCCCATTTTTTACCGTATCACTATTGTCCATCCATCCATCCATTTTCCAACCCGCTATATCCTAACTACAGGGTCACGGTGTCTGCTGGAGCCAATCCCAGCCAACACAGGGCGTAAGGCAGGAAACAAACCCCAGGCAGGGCGCCAGCCCACGACAGGCTATTGTTGTATAACATATAATTTTGAATTTGCCAATAATACATTAGGTTAAGCTGCCTCGCTTCTGATCTTTTATTTTAAAGCAAAATCCAAGGAAATTGCACTTCACCTCTGAAACACTATTTATCTAAGTTAGTTAAATAGTGCTTAACATATGAACTTACATATACGGTATTATGATTGTAAATATGTTCTGAACACACCAAGGTGCTGCTTTTCACAAACAAACCTTGAACGATAATTTAATTCAGGCTGCTGTAGATTTACAAATAGAGGGGAAACACTCCATTAAGCAGGACACTGGCCAAAAGCACGACACTGGAGTGACCTGAAAGGAACAATGTGAATGTCTTTGGGTGAAAGATCCAATTTGAAGACTTGAAGAGTTAATAAACTCCAGTGTAAAATGATAAATAAATCTGCAAAAGATGACCATTACTGTTTTTAATGTTATACTAACTAAAGTCTACATTACAAACTTGAACACAAATAGTAACATCCAAATTTAATACAAATTTCTCAGATATTATTATTATTAGATTTTTAATAAAGAATGTGCATGCTTAAGGTGAATTGGTGATGCTAATAAATCTGCTAGTGTGATTTTGATGTGTGGATGTATTTGTGTGGTCACACTGCAAAGGACTGTCACCCTGTCCAGATTATGGTCCTGCCATACACCCTACACAAGCTTTGACAGGCTCCAGCCAAACCCAAATGACATGACAGGACTCACTAAACATTTTATGTCAAAGGAATTCTATTCTTAAGGTTTTCCACAAACACATCTAGAATGACCTCCACCTTTTGCCTACTTGGGCTATAAAGGACCAATATCTCAGCTTACTTTATCTTCACTGTCTGGTTGCTGATAAGATGAGGATATGAGTTGGAAGAATTAGATGACTAACTGCCTCCATGTTTTCAATTTATATCAGTATCAAATGTGTTATCATTAGCATACTCCTCACTGACAACTAATGCTACTGATGATGAACACTGAGGAATACTGTCAATTTCATCTTTGCTAAATTTAACAATTCTTCTTCTTCTTTCGGCTACTGCCGTTAGGGGTTGCCACAGCGGATCATCTTCTTCCATATTTTCTGTCCTCTGCATCTTGTTCTGTTACACCCATCACCTGCATGTCCTCTCTCACCACATCCATAAACCTTCGCTTAGGCCTTCCTCTTTTTCTATTCCCTGGAAGCTCTATCTCTAGCATCCTTCTCCCAATATACCCAGCATCTCTCCTCTGCACATGTCCAAACCAACGCAATCTCGCCTCTCTGACTTTGTCTCCCAACCATCCAACTTGAGCTGACACTCTGATGTACTCATTTTTAATTCTATCCATCCTTGTCACACCCAATCCAAATCTTAGCGTCTTTAACTCTGCTACCTCCAGCTCTGTCTCCTGCTTTCTGGTCAGTGCCACCATCTACAACCTATATAACATAGCTGGTCTCACTACTGTCCTGTAGACCTTCCCTTTCACTCTTGCTGATAAGTCTGTCACAAATTACTCCTGACACTCTTCTCCACCCGTTCCACCCTGCCTGCACTCTCTTTTTCACCTCTCTTCCACAATCCCCATTACTCTGTATGGTTGATCCCAAGTATTTAAACTCATCCACCTTCGCCAACTCTACTCCCTGCATCCTCACCATTCCACTGACCTCCCTCTCATTTACACACATGTATTCTGTCTTGTTCCTACTGTCCTTCATTCCTCTCCTCTCTAGAGCACATCTCCACCTCTCCAGGGTCTCCGCAACCTGCTCCGTACTATCGCTACAGATCACAATGTCATCAGCAAACATCATAGTCCATGGGGACTCCTGTTTAATCTCGTCTGTCAACCTGTCCATCACCATTTCAAATAAGAAATAAGAATAATAATCCCACCTCCACATTGAATGCATCTGTCACTTCTACTGCAGACCTCATCATGGTCACACTTCCCTCAAACATATCCTGTACAACTCTCATGTACTTCATTGCCACTCCCAACTTCCTCATACAATACCACAGCTCCTCTCGATTGTGCTTTGCTAAATCTAACAATGATGATGATTAACTGAAACATACAGTAGGCAAACAATGGAATGAAGCACATGACACGCCATATTTTTGCAGGTAAGCCTACAAGGGCACTTTTATGTTCTTTTCTTGCAGGTCATTCTGTGGTCCATATCACTACATCAGTTCGGGTCACAAGAGATGTTGCCAAAACAATAAACCCACATGACATTGACACAACATTTATTTTAAAACTTGCATTTTATTAATTATTTTGATATGTTGGCTAACTTATTATTTTGTAGATATTATAGTGTGGCTAAAACATGGCTAGCAGTTTTTCAAGTAAGGCTTAAGACACAGTATGTTATACCCTAGCACCATCACCACTTAAGGCAGGAATCAATATTTATTGGAATGCTACTCCATCAAAAGGCACACCCACTCACTCATACATATAGGACATGGCCATTTCAGGCCTGCAAAGCATGCATGTATTGGAATGTAGAAGAAATCTTGGCGAAAACCACCATAGCAACAAAAAGAATCTGTAATCTCTATAAAGACCTAAATTCCTGAAGTTCAACGGCAGTCATGCTAACCACTATGCCACCACAACACTCTTTTCAAAGACTTAATTGATAAATGCCATCAATACTACTTTCTACAAATATTAATACCAAAGGACAAATACTTATAAAATCAGGCTGTTCTACCGTTCATTTTGTTTTTTTTTTAATTTAGCCATTGGGTGTAGTCTTTTTCACTCACAAAGGCACTTAGTTTAAGGATTCATCTTTTGATTAAAGCACTGTGGTTTGAATTGTATGATGCTGGACTGGTGACCATAAGTTTCCAGTTTAATTTATTACATAGACTTACTGTGTGACTCTCAGCAGCCAGTAGAGTTTAAACTGGAGAATACAAACAATAAACAAGTGTACTTTACAAGAGTGCTTTGTAAAATCCTTTCAAAAAATTCAATGTAAAAAGAAAGAAAAATAATGTAACAATATGCTATTTAGAATTCTAGAAAAATAAGGGTTAAATATAAAATGTCACTGCTCTTAATTGCTTTGAAGAGTTCACTCTGTTTTTATAATAAAAGGTTCAACATAAGAATACTGCAAATAAACCTGTGCTTTTTATGAAAGATACTATTAGCTTTAGTCCAAATAAACCTACTTTGGTACAATTAAACCTGACTGACCAAAGAATAATTCTTTTACAGAACATACTCCTATAATTGTAATGGATGAAAGGGAATGCAAATCTAATTGTGATTTTAGAGGTTATCTGTTATATGTGTCACAAAATATTAACTCTGTAATTAATATAATTATATGCTACCAATAAAAAAGATTATGTCTATATCAAATATTTAATAATTTATTGATTCTTTGTTTTAAAGTTTATAATCATTATTTCAATATAAAGCGTGAATTTCTAAAGTACTTTGCTTGAGATTTGTATTGATTTGTTAAAAAAAAACGATTACCACAAGCTAAAACAAACTATTTTCAATTAATTTACTCGAAAATGGTATTGTCTTTTGCAATTTCTTTTCATTTAATTAAAATTGTTAAAATGAAACATGCTCTAATTATCCATGACAAATTCTGTTGAGAATGTGTAACTAAGCTTTAATAAAAAGATGACTGAATGAGAGGGCATAGTAATATTAAACTCTGTGATATACCAATCTTCCTTACATTGGAAGAAATAAAAAGATCAAGATATTAGTACTGAGGAAAAAGAGGATGGAGCAGTGTGTATGTGTCAGAATGTTTGAGATACAGAGAACAAAAAAAACCCCAAAAGATATGAACTGAGATATAAATGGGTCTACTAATTAGACTTTAAGAAACAAAAACATCAAGTTTATGGGCAAAGTATAGGATTACTGCTATGGAAAAACACCAGCAACATCTTCAGTCACCAACACTGGCATAATAATGAAATCATAAATATCTTTGATGGTTGTATACTGTATTTACTGTCAGTAATTAGGGATACAGTGACAGAGTTTTGTTACAACTTCCCCTATATGTAAATGGAATACCTTTATGGGGTGTTCTGACCTAATACCTAATTTATTGTCGACATAGATGCCTCCAGCATTGAGGTTGGGGCATTTGGGGTAATTTTACTACAGATGTTTACAAAGATAATACACCTTGTGCTTTCTTTTCAAAATAGTTGACACCTGTAGAACAGAAATATGATATGGATAATCATTATTTACTCGCTATCAAGCTGGAACTCAAAAAGTGATGTAATTGGCTAAAGGGGGCACATGTCTGTTTGTTTTTTTCACCAATTAAAAAAAAGGTGTAATCATCAAACTAAAGTATCCAGTCACCCTGATATCTCTAAAATCAAAGACCTGATACAGAGATATTGCTAGTAATGGAATATATTGTGAGATATTTAAGACTATGTTTTAGTTTGCAACATTTGCATCAAAGATCAACCTGCTTTAGGATCTTCCAATAGGAACATTGCAATTTGCCTGAATTTTATTTTAAACCTTCCTCCTTCAAACCAGTGTAGCACTATTTTGTTGCTGCAGATAGTTTTTCTAAGTGTGCACATTTCATCACATTATAACTTAATCACTCAGCAGCAGAATAAATATTGTGTTGTCCATCCATCCATCCATTTTCTAACCCGCTGAATCCGAATACAGGGTCACGGGGGTCTGCTGGAGCCAATCCCAGCCAACACAGGGCACAAGGCAGGAACCAATCGTGGGCAGGGTGCCAACCCACCACAGGACACACACAAACACACCAAGCACACACTAGGGCCAATTTAGAATCACCAATCCACCTAACCTGCATGTCTTTGGATTGTGGGAGGAAACCGGAGCGCTCGGAGAAAACCCACGCAGACACGGGGAGAACATGCAAACTCCACGCAGGGAGGACCCGGGAAGCGAACCCGGGTCTCCTAACTGCGAGGCAGCAGCGCTACCACTGCGCCACCGTGCCGCCCTATTGTGTTGTTTCATTACAAATAAAGTATATGTATTATTAATATGACTTGTATAACCATAGCCAGGGTCCACTTCCTTTTGAAATTGCTCTATCAATTACCTGTACACCAATATTCTATCTTGCTATAATACTTAATGTAATACTTTCCACATTTGTAATTTGCTATGTTATACGTCTTCATGTAAAAAATTCAAGAGAGTACGTGTTTGTAAAATGTGTTTTTCTTTTTTTGGTGGGTATTGATATTTCACTGATACAAATTCCCTTGGGTTGCCCATCATCTGAATTAAAATGCACTGTGTCTTCTAGAGAGTGTGTTTCTCCTAATTTAAATTGTGGTGTTTAAGTGGCTTCAAAGTATAAAGTGAATTGTTGTTTTTGTTTCGTGTGAGTCAACAAAATGTTTTAGCAATGGGCAAGATATAGAAAGGCAAATGCTAGCAGGTATGGGATCTCTAGCTCAGGTTTAAGCCAGGATACGAAAACTATAAAGAGAGACGAATTTCAATTTATGAGCAAAGTTCATAAATTTTTTTTTATTTATAACTTTTAACTCACTGGTGTATTTTAGTAATATGCCATATTTTTGGCATGTCAGAGAGACATGTATAATCTTCAGTTTTGCTAGGGAGGCAAGATGGGGGAGGCTGTGGAGGGTATGGTTTAAAATGTTTGCCTTTCTTTCAGATAAAATTATTCCCAGCCTTTAATCAGAAATACCTGGATGAACACCAGACAGAATAACACAGAATGGTTAAGATTTTTTTAGAAATTGTGAAGAATTAATTAATTGCATTTTAAGTTTATTATTTATTCATTGGTTTTATTATTTTTTATTATTATTATGTTTGTGGTATCGATTCGTCATTTCTTGATTTATGGAAGAATGTGTTTTTTTTAATGATGCTTCTTTAATCATTAAATTTGTAAGTACTGTACTTTTTATGTACTGTATTTGTTTTTTTCTATTTTCTTCCTTGAACGTTGTAGGTGGACACCCAAGAGGCACAGCCACCCTGTTGTCACTCCTGGAGGACCACCCTCAGCCTTTATATTCCGAAGCTGAGAAAAGCCAAGCAAAATGACACCTTTTATTGGCTAACTAAAAAGATTACAATATTGTCATATACATCTTACCTGAAGAAGGGGCCTGAGTTGCCTCGAAAGCTTGCATATTTTAATTTTTTTAGTGAGCCAATAAAAGGTGTCATTTTGCTTGGCTTTTCTCTACATTCATAATGGCTAACACGGTACAACACCCTAGTATTCCAAAGCTGAGAGAGGGTTTTTCAATGGTCTGTTGAAGTTAGATTGAGTGCAGAATTGTAAGTATTGTATTTTCTGGTTATTGGATTTCTTTTGCTTCTGTCTTGTGGATTGGGACATGTTTGCCTAGGATTGCCTTTCAGATAATTCCTTTTTTCACTGTTTTGCCCCTTTTTGTATTTTTTTTAATCTTGTCAAAATAAATAATTGAATTCATAAAGATTACTTTTTATTTTTGGTCTTTAGCCTCTTTGCCACAGCTGTGTACTTGAATGATTTCAATTCGTATGTTCCTTTGTCATTTTTTTATAATTAATTATTTATTGAGATTCATATACGTAGTAATGTGAAACAGTATACAATAACATATAAGTAAAAGAAAATTTATGAACTTTGCTCATAAATTGAAATTCGTCTCTCTTTATAGTTTTCGTATCCTGGCTTAAACCTAGAGCTAGAGATCCCATACCTGCTAGCATTTGCCTTTCTATATCTTGCCCATTGCTAAAACATTTTGTTGACTCACAAGAAACAAAAACAACAATTCACTTTATACTTTGAAGCCACTTAAACACCACAACTTAAATTAGGAGAAACACACTCTCTAGAAGACACAATGCATTTTAATTCAGATGATGGGCAACCCAAGGGAATTTGTAAAGTTGTTTGATCTCCAGTGGTGGATAGTAACAAATTACATTTACTTTTGTTACCGTACTTGAGTAGATTTTGTAGGGAATTATACTTTTTTAAAGTAAGTTTAAATGTAAATACATTTGAACCATTTTTAAAAGAGTACATTTATTTAGTAACAATCATCAATTCTATACATCTTCAAAATCAGCAGTTCACAGTGGCCAGTTAAAATTAAACTACATACAAAAATTTTGTGGATTGTAAGTCATGATCAGGAAGTGTGAAGTATTTTAGCTAACTTTCTCTCTTTCTTTCCTAGGTGACGAAGCGGAAGCGGAAGTGGAAGCAGACAATGGCCGACAGTGAGATGAATCGCGTTGCCATCGTTGTCGAGGAACTCCAGGCACTCGACAAACAGATTCAGAAACTCCTGTCTAGACGAAGGTACCTCAGAGACTTGAAGACTCGGCTGCTGGACAAACCACACCAAACAACCGAAGCGGCGTAACATCAACCCCACCTCGTGCCGCTCAAGTCCAAGGGCAAGTAAGCTTCACCCCCGCCTCGTAGGAACAACGCTGATGAAGACCTCGACGGGTTTCAGCTTTGCAGGCGGGGGTTCAAGGCTAGAACACCTCCAGCGGCACAGGCGAGCATTCAAATCCAGAATCGATTCGACCCTCTCCGCGTCCCCAGTCTGCCTTCAACCCCGGGTGATATAATCGTGGTAGGTGATTCCATTGTACGAAACCTGAATATCACGTGCCCTAATCAAAAATCCTTTGTTTCTTGTTTTCCCGGTGCTCGAGTTCGAGATGTGATGAGGCGGGCGCCGACCTTCTACCAGAAGCACAAGAGGGCAATTGGATCCATCATTCTACATGCCGGCGTAAACGACATAAGGCATTGAGAGTCAGAGGTTCTCAAGGCTGACTTCGCAGCACTAGTTGAAGACACGAAGGAGAGGACCCCATCCTCAAAAATCTTCATCTCGGGTCCACTACCTCTCGTCAGACGATCGCATGAATACTACAGTCGTCTGCTGGGTTTAAACAACTGGCTGAGAGGCTTCTGCGAGAATCAAGACATCGGGTTTATAGACAACTGGGATCTTTTTTGGGAAAGGCCGTGCTTCTTCAAGCGGGATGGACTGCATCCGAATAGATTTGGCGCCCGGGTCCTCTCTGAAAACATCGCTAAGGTAATTCGTCTATCTTGACTGTCTACTTCTACTGCTAACCCCTTACGTAATGCTACTGGTTTGATAGGACATAATGGCTTAACAGAGTCTTCCGTTAAAGTGCACATCATTAATAATCTAATAACAAATCTTAACGCACGTAAAAAATCTAGGCAGTGCGGCAAAAACACCAATAATTTAATTGAAATTACTACTTCAGATCAACACTGCATTAAGACTATAAAAACGGATTGTAGATTACATAAAAAGTACACACAGAGCGGCGTTAACAAAAATAACTTAATTTTTGTTCCGATTACCGATAACACGCATAAAATTCAGCTCTGCCCTTCAGAAACATTAAATATGGCACTATTAAATGTTAGAGCTTTAACTAACAAGACATTTTTTATAAACGATCTTATTAGTGATAGAAACATTGATTTTATTGCTAAATGAAACATGGCTTAATTCCAATGGGGCGGCAGTTTTAATCGAATCTGCCTCCGGATTACAGTTTTACTCGTGCGACCGCCAGGGAAAAGGGGCGGTTTGGCAAACATTTACTCGAGCGATTAAAATGTAAAGATGTTAGTTTTGGTAAATTTAAGTCCTTTGAGTATCTCGCCGTTGTTATTCATGGAGATTCTCACGTTCTCGTATTATCCGTGTATAGACCTCCTAAATATAACGCGTCTTTCCTTGAGGAATTCTCTGACTTAATGTCAATTTTAGTTACAAACTATGATGCACTCTTAATAGTCGGCGACTTTAACTTTCATGTCGACAATCAGTGTGACCAAAAGGTAAAGGAATTCATGAACCTCCTGGACTCTTTTGATTTGAGGCAGCTCGTAAATCAGCCTACACATAAAGCAGGTCATACGTTAGACTTAGTGATTACTAAAGGACTTAAAGTTGATATAAAGCAGGTCACTGATATCGGTCTATCAGACCATTTCCTTCTACTATTTAATATAGAAATAAAGATAGAAAACGCTCATGAGAAGCATTTTGTTAAAAACGCTTCTTTGACTCATCAGCAGCTTTAAAGCTTACAACTATTCTAAGCAATCAGTCCGTTTATAATGCCAGCTATAATAGCGAGGATAATGTAAATAGTAAAGTGGAAAACTTTAATTCTAAAGTAAGAACTGCTGTTGACATAGTTGCACCTGAAAAGACAGTTAAAAAATCCTCTAGTACTGTTATTCCATGGAAGACCCAAAGAGTGTCTGATTTAAAAAGAACATGTCGTAGAGCTGAGCGTAAATGGAGGAAAACTAAACTAACTATCCACTATGAAATATTAAAAGTTAAAATAACAGAATACAATAACACTGTCCGTCTTGAGAGGCTGCTATTTCTCTAATATTATAAATAACAATGCTAGTAATCCCAGAGTCTTATTTTCAACAATTGACCGTCTGTTAAACCCAGGTAACACAAAGGAATGCCCCAGAATACTTCCAGTGAAACCTGTGAGAACATTGCTGTATTTTTCACTCAAAAAATTAATGATATTAGAGATAACATAGTATATCTCCCCAACACTGCAGAACCTCCAAAGCCCGGTACTCCGTTATAAACAAATTAAATGCTTTCACCAGGATAGATTTACCTGAATTACATAGTATAATCTCTCAACTGAAATCCTCCACCTGCGTCCTTGACCCAATACCAACCAGGTTTTTCAAAGAAATATCAGGCGTCTAATTGACAATATTCTGGACATAGTAAATTGTCATTAGATACGGGGTCTTTCCAGACTGTCTTAAGACTGCTGTAGTTAAACCCCTTCTTAAGAAACATAATCTTGACCCCTCTGCCTTTGAAAATTTTAGACCCATTTCTAACCTGCCCTTCTTAAGTAAAATTTTAGAGAAGGCAGTCATTATGCAGTTAAATGACCACCTAAATAAACATGCTATTCTTGATACTTTTCAGTCAGGCTTCAGAACAAATCACAGTACAGAAACTGCACTTGTTAAAGTAGTAAATGACTTGGGTAAATGCAGACAGAGGCCATTTATCTGTTCTCATCCTCTTAGATCTGAGTGCTGCATTTGACACCATTGATCATAATATTCTTAGAAATCGCCTTAGTCAATGGGTGGGCCTCTCTGGCAGTGTCTTAAATTGGTTTGAATCCTACCTGGCAGGGAGAAAATTCTTTGTGAGTTGTGGTAATCAAATCTCAAAGACACATGATATCCGATATGGTGTTCCACAAGGCTCTATCCTGGGTCCGCTGTTATTCTCAATCTACATGCTTCCGTTAGGTCAGATTATCTCAGGTTACAACGTGAGCTACCACAGCTATGCTGATGACACACAGCTGTACTTATCTATAGCACCTGATGACTCCGACTCTTTCGATACACTAACACAATGTCTTACTGGTATTTCTGAATGGATGAATAGTAATTTTCTCAAACTAAATAAAGAGAAAACTGAAATTTTGGTAATTGGCAATAATGGATTCAGCAGGTTATCAGAAATAAACTTAATGCACTAGGATTAAAAGTTAAGACGGAAGTAAAAAATTTAGGGGTAACCGTTGACTGTAATCTGAATTTTAAATCGCATATTCATCAGACCACTAGGACAGCATTTTTCACTTAAGAAACATAGCTAAAGTTAGACCTCTTATATCATTGAAAGATGCTGAGAAATTAATTCACGCTTTTGTTTTCAGTAGACTAGATTACTGTAACGCACTCCTCTCAGGACTACCCAAAAAGACATAAATCATTTGCAACGAGTGCAGAATGCAGCTGCTAGAATCCTAACTGGGAAAAGAAAATCCGAACACATTTCTCCAGTTTTGATGTCACTACACTGGTTGCCTGTGTCATTCAGGATTGACTTTAAAATACTGCTTATGGTTTATAAAGCCTTAAATAATCTCGCTCCATCTTATATATCGGAATGCCTGACACGTTATATTCCAAATCGTAACCTTAGATCTTCAAATGAGTGTCTCCTTATAATTCCAAAAGCTAAACTTAAAAGAAGTGGTGAGGCGGCCTTCTGCTGTTATGCACCTAAAATCTGGAATAGCCTGCCAATAGGAATTCGCCAGGCAAATACAGTAGAGCACTTTAAAACACTGCTGAAAACACATTACTTTAACATGGCCTTTTTATAACTTCACTTTAACTTAATACTGATACTCTGTATGTTCAATTCTTCATAATAACTATTCATGGTGGCTCTAAAATCCGTACTGACCCCTACTCTCTCTTCTGTTTCTTTTCCGGTTTCTTTGTGGTGGCGGCCTGCGCCACCACCACCTACTCAAAGCATCATGATGCACCAACATTGATGGACTGAAAGCCAGAAGTCTACGTGACCATCATCATCAGGTCCTTCCATGAAAATATGATGATTTATGTTAGGTAGAATGCCCAGAGGGGACTGGGCGGTCTCTTGGTCTGGAACCCCTACAGATTTTATTTTTTTCTCCAGCCTTTGGAGTTTTTTGTTTTTCTGTCCACCCTGGCCATCGGACCTTACTCTTATTCTATGTTAATTAATGTTGACTTATGTTTATCTTTTATTGTGTCTTCTATTTCTCTATTCATTTTGTAAAGCACTTTGAGCTACATTTTTTTTTGTATGAATATGTGCTATATAAATAAATGTTGATTGATTGATTGATTGATAGTAACAATGTAATAGCTGTGCAGTTTTCTTATTTTCACAGGATCAGTAAGTAGATGCATCTCAGTATACCATGGTATAACTGTTCAGTTTATTGGCTATGATGGCCATAAACCCACCTTTCATTTGCATTGACTGTAGGATTTTACTTTATGTGCTATGCAATGAAAGATGCAGTGGAAAGTTCCTGTTGTAGTGGTAGAGGGAACACTTCTTTTAAAAAAATGAGACAACACTATATATCACTGGTCACATTTAGAAGATCTGTTCAATATCAAATACATAAGAGCAAACAGATTTATTAAGTAGTGTAAATAGCATCCCAAAATCAGTGGCATTAACTGGATACCATTCCTCAAATTTACAAAAACCCACGTAAGTAAGTTGATTTTTAAACTTGCGGTTTGTTTAAAATACAGAACAAATGATTTAAAAATAAAAACATAGGTAATTACATTGAAAAATACCACAGTAGATTTTTGATTATTGTTACAAACATTTATCTAACTGTTCAAAAGGATATGCTAGTATAACAGGCAGCATTCTTTTTAAAAAGATGTCCCCCTTCAGTGCATCATGACAGTTGCATTTAGCACATGCATCATTTTTTAAACATGCACAGTGTGCATTGTTTTGTGATGTTTAGCAGTAATTTTCTGTATAGGAATAAGGGCACTTGCAAAATGTTTGGTTTCAAAAAGCTGGACACTGAATATTGTAATGATGAGTCCATAGCAAAATGACAAGAATCCTATGATGAGAATTCGTCACACAAAGCAAAAGAATCTCCTTTGACATTACACTTATGACACATTCATGCTGTATTCATCTAAGCACACATTTCCACTGAGCAATTGACAACACAGAAGTAGTTCTATTTATTGCCTGATAACACTCATGTAAATCTGCCTACATGTTTTTGTTTTTTTTCTTTTCCTTTTTAACACTCGTGTAATTTTAGGATGTGCAGTACAACCACAAGAATTTTACTGTAGCTTGTTAATCAATGTTCTACTTGGCTATACAGAAATAACATACTGTATTTAACTGTGCATTGGGTTTTTAAAGTTTTCTTCTTTATTCTGGTTCTGTACTGATTGTACATGCCTAATGTTGACATGATTTAAAATATTTTTTCTGCTAATGCACTTTATTTGTGCAAAACTGTTTTTCTTTACTGGAGTCTTCGTTGTCTCCAATTATACTCTATAGTGATAACTATAGATTGTTTGCTGATATTCCTACCATTCATTCATTGTCATTATGTCATTTTTTTTGTATATTTCAGTATTGAAAATATCTCGCTCACTTCGGTGATGTGCACTGTTAGTGTTATAGGCCAAGATGAGTGTAGTCAATACGTTTTTAATACCAAAATAAATAACATAGCAGCTTCACTGATATTAAATTGTAATTACTATAGTCACTGTGCGGTAATAAAAATATGTTGACTTAATCTCATAACTATAAATCTCATTCCATGGAGGGTGAGAATGAGGCACTTTTGCAGTTGATGAAGGACTGCTGTGCGGTTTATTTACATTTATATGGATTTTGGATTAAACATGAAATTCTTTCATAAGTTGAAATCCAGAAGAAATATGCAAACAAGCAGATGACACTGGATCCTTTGGTCATATTGGTTCTATGTTTGGAATTTTATCTTTTAATAAGTTGATTTGGTTTAAGTTTATTTGAAGAAAATTGCTTTAATTCAGCATAATCTCAACATTTCCTATTTAAAATGCATATTTCATACATTAAAATATATTTTTTTATTTATTTGAAGACAATAACACTCAATACAATCTAGTTGAACTTATACAACAAATGACTTCATAGTCAAACTAGAAAAAAAGCTTGCTAAGTTTAAAAAAAAAATTCTGAACAGATCTGTACATAGGTCTACAGTTGTGGTTGAAAGTTTGTGAACCCTTTAAAATTTTCTATATTTCTACATAAATATGACCTAAAACATCATCAGATTTTCACTCAAGTCCTAAAAGTAGATAAAGAGAAACCAGTTAAACAAATGAGACAAAAATATTATACTTGGTCATTTATTTATTAAGGAAAATGATCGAATATTACATATTTGGGAGTGGCAAAAGTATGTGAACTTTTGCTTTCAATATCTGGTGTGACCCCCTTTGCAGCAATAGCTGCAACTAAACGTTTCCGGTAATTTTTGATCATTCCTGCACACTGGCTTGGAGGAATTTTAGCCCATTCCTCCGTACAGAACAGCTTCAACTCTGGGATGTTGGTGGGTTTCCTCACATTAACTGCTCGCGTCATGTCCTTCCACAAAATTTCGACTGGATTAAGGTCAGGACTTTGACTTGGTCATTCCAAAAGTTTAACTTTATTCTTCTTTAACCATTTTTTGGTAGAGCGACTTGTGTGCTTAAGGTCGTTGTCTTGCTGCATGGCCCACCTTCTCTTGAGATTCAGTTCATGGACAGATGTCCTGACATTTTCCTTTACAATTCTCTGATATAATTCAGAATTCATTGTTCCATCAATGAAGGTAAGCCGTCTTGGGCCAGATGCAGCGAAACAGGCCCAAACCATGATACTACCACCACGTTTCACAGATGGGATAAGGTTCTTATGCTGGAATGCAGTGTTTTCCTTTCTCCAAACAGAACGCTTTTCATTTAAACCAAAAAGTTCTATTTTTGTCTTTGATCTGTCCACAAAACATTCTTCCAATAGCCTTCTGGTTTGTCCACGTGATCTTTAGCAAACTGTAGACGAGCAGCAATGTTTTTTTTTGGATAGCAGTGGCTTTCACCTTGCAACCCTGCCATGCACATCATTGTTGTGCAGTGTTCTCCTGATGGTGGACTCATGAACATGAACATTAGCCAATGTGAGAGAGGCCTTCAGTTGCTTAGAAGTTACCCTGGGGTCCTTTGTGACCTCGCTGACTATTACACGCCTTGCTCTTGAAGTGATCTTTGTTGGTCGACCACTCCTGGGGAGGGTAACAATGGTCTTGAATTTCCTTCATTTGTACACAATCTGTCTGACTGTTGATTGGTGGAGTCCAAACTCTTTAGAGATGGTTTTGTAATCTTTTCCAGCCTGATGAACATCAACAACTCTTTTTCTGAGGTCCTCAGAAATCTCCTTTGTTCATGCCATGATACACTTCCACAAACATGTGTTGTGAAGAGCAGACTTTGATAGATCCCTGTTCTTTAAATAACACAGGGTGCCCACTCTCACCGGATTGTCATCCCATTGATTGAAAACACCTGACTCGAATTACACCTTCAAACTAACTGCTAATCCTAGAGGTTCACATACTTTTGCTACTCACAAATATGTAATATTCAATCATTTTCCTCAAAAAATAAATGACCAAGTATAATATTTTTGTCTCATTTGTTTAACTGGATTCTCTTTATCTACTTTTAGAACTTGAGTGAAAATCTGATGATGTTTTAGTTCAGATTTATGCAGAAATATAGAAAATTCTAAAGGGTTCACAAACTTTCAAGCACAACTGTATGTGCTAACAGTGTAGTATTGGTGGCTATTTCCATCAATCTGTCCATTCTCCATCTGGGAGTACATCAAACAATGGGTTAGGAGTGACGCCAAGGTTGTCTGAAAGTCATTCAAAGATTTTTCTCCAAAATGATATTAATTTGGTGCACTTCCAAAACATGTTCACAGGTTGGATCCTACTCCTGGATACATTTTGGACAATTACAAACAAGATACATGTGATAATTGAATTTTTTTAAGTTAATCAGTTGATTTTTAAACAGAAAAATTGATAGTTGCCACTTTGCAAGTAAGGTATTTCACTGAGTTCATGTATAGTACATGAAGACAATTTTTCTAAACAAAATCTAAAAAAAAAAGAACATAGCATATTGAATTCGTATTTTAATTTTCATTGTGAAATTCTAGCAATAAAACTACATGGTCTGCTTTCATAACATTAAATCTCATTTCAGTGGAGGGTAGTACAATTTGCTATCTAATTGCCATGTACTGTATATTATTTTTATACTTTCCAATACGCAGAAAGGAAATCTGACTAATTTATACAATTTGTTTTCAAAAGTAACTATATTTGAGTATTTTTTTTCCAAATATACTTTTTTACCTTTGCTTGTGTAGTTTCTATATCAGATTCTTTTACTTTAACTTAAGTAATTTTTTGTCTATGTAGTAATACTTCTACTTGAGTAGATTTTTCGTTAATACTTTTTCCACCTTTGCTGATCTCTACACAGTTCTCTCTCAATTGTCTAATTGGACACATGTAAACCTTTTCACAGGGACTAATAATGTCAGCACATACCAAAGTTCCATTTATCACTTTCCCTTCCTACACTAATTTATGACCGAATGTCTATTCATTAAGAAACATGGCCAAAGCAATATTTAAAATGAACAAAAAGTATAATTTTTACAGTAGATTGTATGTCCAATATCAGTCACGCTTCTCTAACCAGCTGAAAAAAATCAGCAAACATTCTGATATCATGTCTTCAGATAAGAATTTTCCAAACACAGAGGAATTATATCTAAAGACTACCCCTAACGAAATAAGCAGTAATTAAACAAACCAAATGACAGACAGGGAGACTGCACGACAAGACAGCATGTGTAACAGTACAGGGTCCCACTGAGGCATCCTCTCACAACCAAAAGTGACTTCAGAGGTAACAAAAATGTTGCACAAATTTTGTAATATGTACAAGGAACTAATAGATTGTGGAAGAGTAAAAGCAAACAGAAGCAGAACCATCAGTATCTGTCAAGTGGTGTAGATCGGCAACATGTCTGTCTGCCAAGTGTCAGCATGTACTGCCTTCTGTAACTCATATCTCCCTTTTTCTTTCTCACATGCCCCTAGCCATGTCTAGACTTCAGCTACACGACTGCTTAGAATAAAATGACAAAATGGCCCTATTGCTACCAGTCAACTAGATGCAAAATATGGGGGGTCGGGGATTGGGGGTTCTTCCCAGTTTAACCCTGTGAACCTCCTGACAGTGTATCTTTTAATCAGGAGAATTTGAGAGAAAGACTGCAAAAACTTTAATAGGACACAAATAAATTGGGGACCCACACAGGCATCAGTGCTTGCCTGCATTGGGCTTTACCTTGGTGTAGATGAAAATTGTAAATCTTTCTATAGATGAGCATCATACCAAAGCACTTCCAAGTACTGATACAAGTACTGATACATAGTACTACTGTTACACGTATATTTTACACTTGAAGCTTAAGTTTAAATGACTTACTGTACTAAGGGTCATGTAATAAGTCAGAGACTAGGTTTGAACCAGCTAACTTGGCTTTTAAAGTCTAGTGACTAAGACTACACTATGCTTCCAGCCATTTAACTACCTACTGCTGCCAACCCCACAAGGTCTCTGTCTTTTCTGTAAAGAGAGCAAGACCTGATAGACTGCCCAAAATCTACCATCCTGTGACAACATTTCATGATTCCAGTAAGGCTGCATTTTTTTCTGTCTCTCCCCACCACAGTGCTGCCCCAACTGTTTTCTGCCTGGACAGCAAATATATTTATGGTACCTTTGGTCACTTTGAGGCACCTTTAATGTGTGTTTAGATCTTTACTGGTTCTCCTCTCCTAGGGGTACACGGAGTAATATCTCACATCACCACCATTTCCTCCGCTCTTTGTTAGCCATGAGGTCCATCATAAAAAACAAACACATGGTAAGTGACTTAAAGGTAATTTATTTTGAAAAACATTTCAACCAAGCCATTATAACAAATGTACAGAACAACTGATGTTGGAATAATTTTTATAAAAGGACCTTGAGATAAAATGCACTAAAGTCTGATTTTTACAAGAAGTGAAAATTGTGGACTGTAGAAAACCTGAAGTAACTATAGGATGTAAAAATAGAAACTTGCCATCTGTATGCTAGAATCTAAGCTGGCAGGGAAATTACATATGAAGCTTCAATGCCATGTGACCATGCGTGGTAACAAAAGCAATCCTTAAGATTACACAGCAGAAAAAGAAAAGAAGGCAGTATAACTTTGAAGTAATGCATGCTGTCAGTCACAAAGAGAGGCCAGCTGACTTCACATACTGCTTATGTATGCCTGACAGAAATTCAAATCTGAATACATACAGAGGAAAGATTTTGAAGACTATAAAGTGAAAAGAACAAAAAGCATATAAGATTCCCTTTCTGTAAACATTTTTATTTGAGTTGTTGATTCTTCTTATTACAAACTAACTGATTAAAAAAGATCATGGTGCTGCAGCCAAGAGTTTGACCAGTAGTGGGTGTAGTAGCATCTGCTCAATAAAGCCCTGCGCCAAATATTCTTGATTTAACAGCTTCAACAACTACACTTACAATAAGAGTAAATGATTAACTTTAAATAAATAAGAAGCAGTGACAAATAAGGTTTACACAAATATGTACACAGAATACAAAATATCCCTTCAAACCCTGAGATTGTGGGTTCAAAGCCCACTACTGACACTATGTGACCATGTGTAAGTCACTTGGCCTGCCTGTGCTTCAATTGCAAAAACCAAAAGAAATGTAAATGTAAAGAATTGTGTCATAAATGCTGTAAGTCACCTTGGATGAAGGCATCAGCCAAATAAGTAAATGTAAAAATAATGTAACTGTTACTGGACTGTGATGAAAATCGCAAACCTGAGTTAAGATTACACAGAATTCACTTACTTGGATCGGATTTTGAGAATGTATCCATGTCCAAAAGATTTCTGCAAAACATAAATAAATATTGAGAATTAATAATAACACTGTATAACATATGATTATTTCTCAGATCTTCAAAACACTACCCTTTAACAGTGTATAAAACTATACAAACATCTGAAGATGTGTGTCTGCTTTCCAGATTCTGTCACTTACTCATTGTTTTCTAATGTATTTAATCATTTGAAACACTTCTAATATGATTTTGTTTTCTGCTCCTGACAGATGCATTACCATGACATAATATGTAATGCTTTTTGTCAGCATGATAAATACATTCTGCACCCCTAAAATGTTCTACCAGTGTGAAAGTACTAAAATTAAAATGAGAACTGAGATGTTTAATTATACGGAAAGGTTCTTTTCCACACAATCACTTAAGAATGCAGAAGTATAATTATTCCATTATGCACAACATCAATTAAGCGAAGCATGAAATTAACAAATAAAGGTTTGAATTGCAAACACTAAGTGGCTGCTCACTTGTCACATCTCTGTGCACTTTTCCATAACACCTTCTGTTCTGCCAGTAGTCCAGTAACACTCATTGTCAGTGCTGTCTTCTAATGTAAAAATAATAAGCCATATGAGGGTATACGTAGATCATTATTCTTAACATGTGAAAAAACTGAACTGCAACATACTGTAAAACTAAGGTAAAGTCTTGGAGTTCTTTAAAATATCATGTGTCTTAGTGTATACTATTACAATAAATAAAATTAAAGGTGTTAATTATTTGAAGGTGAGCTTCAAGATACTATGCAAAGTTTGCGGTTTTAAAGCAGCTGGTTTAAAATTCATTTTCACATGGAAGTACTGAATCTAGTTTGTGTGCATACTCCTGGGGCCTCATGTATAAACGGTGCGTATGCACAAAAAATGTTGCGTAAAAACGTTTCCACGTTCAAATTGCGATGTATAAAACCTAAACTTGGCGTAAAGCCACGCACATTTCCACAGTAGCTCATCCCTGTCATACGCAAGTTCTCTACTCAGTTTTGCAGACTGGCGGCACCCAACGTCAAAGCAGTGCTACTGCTCATGTGTGGTTATCCTTTCTTTTTTAGATCCACATCCCTGACTTCCCTTTATAAATACACTGAAACTAACCGCATACTGTTTACTAGCAAAATACCCGCGCTTCGCAGCGGAGAAGTAATGTGTTAAAAAAGTTATGAAAAAGAAAAAGAAACATTTTAAAAATAACGTAACATGATTGTCAATGTAATTGTTTTGTGACTGTTATGAGTGTTGCTGTCATCAAGGATTTGATTATCATTATTTATTTCAATCAGGTTCATATTTAGAGGATGTGTTGTGTTCAAGTTATATTCCATGTTTGTCAACCATTGTAAAGATAACAGATTTCATTCATCGAAGTGTTCACTATCCAAATCGGTACTTGTGAATCTAAGATGTTTAACAGGCATTCCTAATATTAAGTTGTGGATCTCCCTGTGAATATTTAGCAGCAGCGTGTCTATGAACTTAATTTAAACTTAAGCTTTACACCTTGCATCAATAAACAGCTTGTCTTCCTCTTTATCTGAGACATCACACACTGCGGTTTACCTTTCTCAGTCCTGCAAACTTTAGCGAAGTGGTTCAATTTACCACATTTTTACACTGTCTTCCTTTAGCTGGACATTGACTTTTTCCAGTGTGCTTTGTTTCCGTAATGCCTGCACTTATGAATATGCTTGTATGCGTCACATGCTTCATATTCTTTTGCTGCCTTCTCAATTGTGTAATGCATTTTTTGCTCAGTGCTCTTTGGAGCTCTTGCTTTTTGTGTGCGTACTGCGTTCACAGCCAGTTCACGTGAGCCGCTCGGAGTACATGCATCCAAGGTTCTCAGCTGTGGTTGTGCTATCTCGTGCGATGTTCATGGCTTTACTTAATGTTAGCTCAGACCCGGCACTTAAAAGTTTCTCTCGCACTTTCGTTGAGTTTGTGCCAAACACTAGTCTATCCCTGACCATCTCATCTTCGTTTGCATAAGCACAGTCCTTCACCAGCAATTTTAACTCCGGTACAAAGTGATCAAAAATCTCGTTTATACCCTGAGTCTTCTCATTAAACTTGTATCTCGCGAATATCTCGTGCGATCTTGCGATGTCCACGGCTTTATTTAATGTTAGCTCAGACCCGGCACTTAACATTAGAATTACCAGAGCCTACGAAAAAACTCATAAATCCGTCCCACCTTAAATCGCTTCTTAAAATCGTTCACAGCTCTCCACCAGCGTCTTTTGTCATCTAGATGTGCTGATAAAATCAGGCTGCACGCAGCCGGCTATTCCATCCCCCCACCGACTTAGGACGTGCACAAACTTCTCCCAGCTCATGCCTTGATTGATTTTCTGGGAGTGAAGTGGAGTTTTAGAGTGGAAATAATAGATCATTGTTTGGAACACACGCATTTCATGTCTGTTCCGTTTCTACAGTAATCTGTGTAAACACATTGTTAAAACAGAAACGTTTTTTATATTCTAGTAGTAGATGACAAAATGTAGGCATAAACTATATAATGTATGAAGCCTGAAGTCCAAATATCAAAGAAATACTTTCACAGAAGGTACAAATCTAACACAACAATTGCACTTTTATTCAAAAATATAACTGGAGAAACAAAAAGACGCCTTAACATGCGACATTGACACCGGTTTATTATGACTACCTCTGTGGTGCAATAGAATCAGCTGCCGACTGGAAATCAAAAGGTCGCGAGTTCGATCCTGCACTACTCCGTTTTGAGAAGTAAACTGCTCTTAGTCTTACTATTTTAGAATAAAAACATACATTTGATTTCAGTCTGTAACAGCCGGTGTAATTTATGATACTTGTAAAGGTTAGCTTTGTTTTTTTTTTGTTTTAGTCAGTTTTATTATCTCAGCCACGTTCACGAGCCCAAACACACCCCACCCCGTATCTGATACTTCTGTTTTCACATAGACGCGCTGTAACAGAGGTAAACTCAGCTCCCTTCTACATCGGAGCAAGAATGCACATACCATTGCTTGCATACTAAAGTGTCAGCAGGCACTTTTCGTGGCATTACACACATTTTTGAGCATGCCCTCTGCACACTACTTGTGACTTTAGGCTTTAGAAAGTAAGTAAATAAATAAAGGTAAATCGTGTTATAAAATGATTTCTTCAAAATGTCACATATATTTGTCTCTTTCTTTTTTAAAATGTGCGTTGATCACCGCCAGCATGTTGTAGCATACGGCATCTGGCCACCTGTATGTTCTTGCATGCACTGAATAAGAGACAAATATACAGTCTGACTGAGAGAATCAGACTGAAAAAAGCAAACATTTAGAAATGCCATACTTTTACAGCTGATCGGACGCTGTTCGTTTTAAAATAATATTGCATTTCTCTCAATGCTGTGGTTTCTGGTACACACCTAAAAGAAAGAGACAATATATGTGAAAACATCATCGCACAAATGCCAGATGCTGGCAATCACTGCGCCACCGTGTTCCCATGTTTAATAACATGCTTTAACTCTTATCATCATGAAAATGATATCACATATACATCTCAGTATTTTAATTATTCAGATAGCTTTAATATCATGAATGTAATGGATTCTGTGCCCTGTCGGAGGAAGAGGAAGCCCTGAAGCACGTAGTGATTCACACACATACAGCACATAGAAGATCAAATTCAAAACAAAGCATTTAACGTGCTACTTTAGTTACAATGGGATTGAGAAACAAGCAAATTAAATGATTAAATTAAATACATTTTAAGATTAAGTTTATGATGTTCTACTTTAATGACACAATAAACTACGCGATTAAAGTGGAAATTTAGAGATTAAAGTTGACATTTCATGCTTTTTCCCCACTATGTGCCTTTTATTTTCACTGTACCCTGTGGAGGATGGCTGGCCGTTTATCCCGGCCAATACC
The DNA here is from genome assembly GCF_016835505.1 of Polypterus senegalus. Classification (NCBI taxonomy): domain Eukaryota; kingdom Metazoa; phylum Chordata; class Cladistia; order Polypteriformes; family Polypteridae; genus Polypterus; species Polypterus senegalus. The sequence goes on from NC_053161.1 coordinate 55,858,602, forward strand.
CCCAAGCAGCCAGGTGGAGCCCACTTGCAGCATGGAGGTCCCCAGAAGACCAGCAGGGCATCATGGACAATGTGGTTTTTATGCACAGCTCTGCTGGATGCCATGGGGGCCACAAGAGGGAGCTGCAGGGAGGACTGAGGACTTCTTTGTGCCCTATGACCCGGAAGTTCGTCACAGGAAGAGCGACACGCTTCCGGGTTGAAGAGAAGAGCTTTACCTGACCCGGAAGTGATTGAGAATCACATGGACTGGGGATTGAGAACACTTCCAGGTCAGGGAATATAAAAGGAGTGTGGGAGCTCCCAGACGGCGAGCTGAGCTGGGTGTAAGGGTGGCAACGCGTCTGGGAGCTGGAGGATTGGTTTATAGTGATTATTGTGTGTATTTATGAGTATTGTGGAGGAGAGGGTGTTCTGTACACTGTGGCAAATTAATAAAGTCAACTTGAGGACTTTTACCTGGTGTCTGGAGTCGTGGACAGGGGTTCAGGGGAGAGTCGGTTAGACTGTTCTGACCATCACAGATATCCAAGTAGTGGTTCAGCTGAACTAAACCATTTCTGGACAAGGCCTCACTCCATGCAGTGTTTCCAGAAAAAGCCCAAGGAGAACTATACCATTTACATATTAATCATGATAAGCTGCTAGTTTCATTTGTCCATTCATTTTCCAAACCCAGGAAGCCAAAGCCCACCCCGGAAACATTGGCTACAACACAATCAGTTTTGTATGGGGCACAAATTCCCAGTAGGGTACACTAATGAACATTTTCATCCTTATTACAACTACTGGAATAATTTAGCCATGGCATGACCATTCCTGATATAACCATTAATTTAAAGATGCACCTCTATTAGATCTCAGGTACAGTCCATGTGAACATGGTATGAATGTGCAAACTTCACATGGTGAAACACTGGGCTGAGAATTAACCTAGATTCTTGGAGCTATTAAACAAAGTCACCAACCCATGCCCGCCCACTCCCATATGCACTTTGCCTCATTTGTTTTGCTCCCTCCCACACCCTAATGGTTTTGTCCCGCTTCCACCCACAGAAACAATTTGTTTTCATTATGGAAAAAAGTCAAGTATGCTTGAAAAGCCTGTTTAACATGATTATGTACAAGGAGGTGGCTGGAGCTTTCCCCTATTTGGCCCAGTTGTCCTTTTCACTTTTTTGCCACGATTCTGCTTCATCAGTATATAACACAGATTTACGATGGGACATAAATAATATTTTCTGAACACAAGTCCACATGTCTTTTTCACAGAAAGTAACAGAAAAGAACAGTGTAAGAATTATGTCTTCTTAAAGATTTGTTAAGTAGGCAACCGCTTACTATTAAATATAGAAATAAAGTATGGTCCATGCAAGTTACAAACAGCTATCCAGTGAACTACACTGCACTCTTAGATTTAGTGTTGATTTAGTACAGTTGTATTAAGGCACAATTAATCCTCCTTTTCTTCTATATATCTATGAACATTGTGACAGCTTAAGGGCTCCCTCGCTCCCTTGAACCCTCAGACCACTAGTCAGACACCAGGTAAAAGTCCAATAATTATTATTTATTATAATAATAATGTGCACGAAGCACCCTCCACTCGCCAATACTCAATAAACAATACAATCACAATCCTCCACTCCCAGACGCTTAGCCACCCTGCCTCCCAACTCAGCTCGTCCGTCTGGGATTTCCCAGAGTCCTTTATAATTTTTGACCCAGAAGTGTTTGTCCCTCAGTCCATGTGACTTTCTTTCACTTCAAGGTTAGGTAAAAACTCCTTTTCTTTATCCCTGAAGCACGTCATTTCTTCTGTCCATGTGACTGGGACGTACTTCCAGGGTGTAGGGAAAATAGTCCCTGGGCCTCCCTGCAGCAACTCCTGGTGGCCCCCATGGTATCCAGCAGGGCTGTGCATTAAAAGTCCACTGTCAATAATTCCCTGCTGGCATTCGGGGCATCTCCATGCTGCAAGGAGGGCTCCATCTGGCAGCCTGGGGTTATTGGCCGGGATGAACGGTCGGCCACGTACCACAACATACAAAATAAGAAGAAAATGAGAAATGTTGCTGCTTTCTAAAGCATGTGGATAGAAGTTGATGCTGAACAATTAGTTAATAACTTTGTTCAGACATCGCTCACAAACAGAAGCAACTTCGCTGAGTATAGGTGCATTTGTCATTGCCTTGCAGTGCTCCTCAAGTCCCACTGCCCATGGAAGTACTAGACAGCCATGTACAGTGGTAATATCTGATTCTAAATCAGTTGACACATCTTTGAACAGTTTCAGTAAAGAAACCAGAGCTGTGAGTATCTTTTTGTTGTTGTAGCAACACTGAATCCAGCATATCAAAATTAGAGTTCCATCTTGTCTCCACAGACTGTTTGAGTGACCTTGTAAGCTTGCCTTGTTGTTCAGTATGTTTAAAATACTTGACAAACCCTTTTTACATTAGCCATAAGCTGTGCAACTTCAGTTGTTTTCTCCATGACTGCTGGTGTAAAAGCACTTGAGAGAATCTTGTTAAGAATGATAGTATTACAGTTTAATCTGGTGTAGCCACGCAAGGCAGTGATCATGTTTGCTTCTCGGTCACTCACAAAGACGAACTTGATTGCTATGACTGAACAGACAATTTCTGACAACTCGTTTGTTTTCAAACAATAAAGTGAGAATGTTTTCAATGTTTTTAATCATGCTTATTTTGAACAGGTTCACAAAAAGCATCCTTGACAAAAGATTACAGTTCTTATTAATATAATGGATGGCAGCAGATATGAAAGAGGTTTTCACAGAGTTTTCAGTCCAAATATCAGTTGTAACAGCATACCCATAATTACTGATGGTCTCTGGCATGTCACATGCAATATCCCTTCTCAGTTTTTGGGCTTTTTCTACCACGTGCTGTGATAAAGTCATCGGATCTGAGTTTAGTTTGACGATTCGTTACTGCACATACATGGCTCTTTAACCCTGAGATGCCTGACTTGTGTCCACCATATGCTAACATTTTTGCAAATTTATCACAGCAACCAAACAGCAGTTGGTTGCCATGGCCATTTATAACAATTGAAAATGACTGCCAAATGTCAGGCGTCCCTTTGGTGAGTTTTGCAGTCTTGTACTCTCCTTTTTAAAATTACTGTTTCCACTGCTGTGGATGTAAGGCTTTGCAATCTTTCATTTTATTAGAACAGCAAAGACATTTCAAGACAGGTTTTGGACATTTTTTTTACTAATAGTCATTTTCCTAGTATGGCCTAAAAACCACATTAGCATTATACATCTATCCAATCATAAAAACAATTTAACTTCAGCATCTATGTTTTAATTTCCTCGGAACTATTCTTTTTAGTATAATGTCATGTCATTGTCTAACCTGCTTAATCCAAACCAGGTTCATGGGTTGGTTGCTGAAGTATATACCCAATCTGGCATAGGTCGCTGCTAATCAGTTCTTTAATCATCAGGCTGTTTTCTAAACAAGACAAACCTGGGAGAAACTTGGTTTTCTGTGTCAGAACTAGTATTCTGTTCATCCCCAGGGTTCAGACTTTTCATACCAGTAGGGCTCATGTACCTCCTGTAAATAAAAGCATCAAGCTAAATTCTGTAGTTTAATGGCGGTCACACATATTATAGTAGCATTCTAGGATACCTTTATTACCATATTCTGAGCAAAGAATCAATATTTACTTGAGCACTTCTCTAACAGGATGCAAATGCATCATTCCAAAGTGAATGATTTGGCCTTGGCCTAATACTGGGACTACGACTGTCTCAGTACTTTTTTGCTAATTCAACACTAAGATCACTCCTATTTCCAGTGTTAACTGAAAAGATATGCTAAACGAGTCTCAAAGAAATTTAAAATAATTGACCATTTTCCTGAAAGGTGTTTGAATATATACACATTCTGAATACTTTTAGCAATGACTGCTAATTGAGCTTTCATAACATTAGCTTTTAATATTAACCATACAAGGTGAAGAGATACAAAGATGAACAAATGTGACTTATGGTAAGCAATTAAATAAACACCAATAAAAACAAAAGTGTGCATTCCCTATCAAACCAGGTAGTTCAGGAAGGAGGGGGGGCTACTTTATGAAGCAAAGTTAATAGCCTTCTTAAAGGAAACCATTATATGTTAATCCTAATACTAAAAAAGAAACAATGGGTGCTATGATAATCAAGTCAATTTCCACAGAGTACTGGAGACCAGAGATGTGATGTTTTTCAGCTAATTTGAAAATATTACCTTACCCATTAAATACAAAAAAGAAAAAATGATGTGGAAAGACTACATTTATTCCATATGTACATGAAACATATTGATCAAGAAATACTTTTGTATGTCCATTTGTAAAAGGAAATTTAATGATAATTACAAAATAAGAAAACATACACAGAATCCAAACTGCAGTTGAACCCCCATTATTCATCCCAAACACTGTTTCTATTTCTACATAATTGTGGCCAGAAGAGGCTTTACACTTCTTTTCTCAGTCACCACCGGCCAAGCCCTGAAATCAGTTTTGAGGTATCCTCTTAACCTAGGGACTATGTGGAATCAGTTTTCAGAAAGGATGCCTTGAGGCCTCTTGTTACGTTTTTATTGCCTCTCTCTTAGTAAGGACCCTCAACTCAAGCCTGTTTGTTTCTAGTGTGATAGTTTTCTTCCTCTTTTTCCTCCACTGCCTTTCAACTTTGTCATTGTTCTGCCATTTAGAAACCCCTTGCTAGGCAGCCATAACAACAAAACATGAATCCACTGGTTGGCATGTTTAAGTTAAATGTTCCACTTGCAAGAATTTTCATCTATGTCATGCTATGACAACATAATAAAAAACTAAATTAAATGGCTACTGTAGGGATAAAACCTTGCTTCATTGCCTTATCTTATCAGGATGCATCAGTTCTACAGGTTATTGCCAATTTATTTCACTAATAATGTCTCCAAGAAAGGGCGCAGTTCTTTTATTGCTCCCATTTCTGTACATTATGAATATAAAAAGAGGACAAATACACACCTGAGTCCTTCTAACTAACATGTCTAGAAAAGCTTCAAAATGCTGTGAAATTAAAGGGACCAGTTGACACTCACATGTGAAGATGGTTCAGAACTATATAGCCAGATAGAGGAAGTTAGATGTATAATTTAGCATTTCCTAGAATAAACTTAAGATGTTGTTCACAAGTGTAAGGGTACATTCCCTTGTGGAAGGAGTTATGGTTCATTCAAATTCAGACTGTACAGTATACTGTACAAGAGCAGCACATGGTAATGCTGCTGCTGCCTCGCAGTAAGGAGACCTGGGTTCGCTTCCTGGGTCCTCCCTGCGTGGAGTTTGCATGTTCTCCTCGTGTCTGCCTGGGTCTACTCCGGGTACTCCGGTTTCCTCCCACAGTCCAAAGACATGCAGGTTAGGTGCACTGGCAATTCTAAATTGTCCCTAGTGTGTGCTTGATGTGTGTGTGTGTGTGTGTGTGTGTGTGCCCTGTGGTGGGCTGGTGCCCTGCCTGCGGTTTCTTCCTGCCTTGCACCCTATGCTGGCTTTGATTGGCTCCAGCAGACCCCCCTGTTTCCCTGTGTTAGGATATAGCGGGTCGGATAATGACTGAGTGACTGCACAAGAGCCTACTATTAATGGTGTAATTATAGTTTATTAGAACATTACAGTCTTATGGCAATATGGAAGTCTTTAACACTGTCAGATTACCCAAAAGCAAATAATATTCAAACTAGAAATAAGTACATATCTATACTAATAAAAGGCAAAGCCCTCACTGACTCATTCACTCACTCATCACTAATTCTCCAACTTCCTGTGTAGGTAGAAGACTGAAATTTGGCAGGCTTATTCCTTACAGCTTACTTACAAAAGTTAAGCAGGTTTCATTTCGAAATTCTACACGTAACGGTCATAACGGTCAACAACGTCCGCCATGTTGAACTTTCTTATTTATGGCCCCATCTTCACGAAATTTGGTAGGCGGCTTCCCTGCGCTAACCGAAATCAATGTACATACTTATTTCGATGGTATGACGCCACTGTCGGCTGCCATATTGAACTTTCCAACGTCACTAATTCTCCCACTTCCTGTGTAGGTAGAAGGCTGAAATTTGGTACTTATTTCGGTGGTATGATGCCACTGTCGGCAGCCATATTGAACTTTTCAACGGTCTTTGTTACTAATGGGCCCATCTTCAAGAAATTTGGTACGCAGGTGTTCCCAACGCTAACTGAATCCTATTTACGTACTGTGGAGGACTGCCGGCTTCGTGCTCCGGCCCTCAACCCCAGGCCGCCAGGAGGAGCTCTCCCGACAGCAGGATCGTGCCCCGAGTTCCAGCAGGGCCCTATGGACTATGTAGTATTTATACACAGCCCTGGTGGATACCTTGGGGACCACCAGGAGTCGCTGTAGGGGGGCTCGTGGGCTCTTGTGTGCCCTATAACCCAGGAGTACGTCACGGTCACGTGACAGGAAGGAATGACGTGCTCCCGGGTTGAAGAAAAGAACTGTTTACCCTGACCCGGACGAGGGCGAGGAGGAGAGAGAATATTATTGTGGTGTTTGATAGATGAGTAGTGTGGAGTGTGCTTTGTGCACAGTATTGATAAATAATAAAAAGTCTTGGACTTGTATCCAGTGTCTAGCGTGGTACCTGAGGGTTCAAAGGAGCACTACCGCCCCCTACTGCCACACTGGTGTAGTCGGCAGGATTCTCTGGCCGTCTGTTGGCATTTAAAATAAATATTGTGTGGGCAGACAACCCTTAGGAGATCGAGCTTCATTGCACGGAGGTACAAAACCACCCACTACTGAGAGCGCTGCTGCTGAGCCTAATTCTACTCGGAGAATGATGGGGAAAAAGTCCGGAAAAAAAAAGGTCAGTCCCAGCTGGGTACAGCATCTGACAGACGCCGAGATGACCTGGACGTACCTGAATGGGAGTGAGGAAGACCAGGCGCTAATTCGGACCGAGCGAGCCCGAGTGGCGCAACAGTCGGGACGCGGACAGTTATCGAGCGCGTCGGATTCCCCAGGTGGACCGGGGATTCCACCACCTAGTCCGGAGGTAGATGCAGGTAAAACGCCCGACGTTTCGGGATTGTTCCTATCCTGTTATGCAGACGCCCGCATTCAGAATCTCAGCGGCATCTCGGATGCCTGCCTCATGTTCCGGCAAGATGGCAAGAAGGCAAGCCAGGACGCAAGACGGCTAGCAACGCCCCCAAACAAGGACAACAGCCTGGTCACCTGCGGTGGATGCCAGGAAGGTGAAGGGCGCTCGGAGTCCTCCGATGAGGTCGTCCATTCCCCGACGGGTCCGAGCCTCCTGGAAAGGGAGGGGAAGGCAAGTGAAGCAGCGCCAACAGAAATAAAAGCCCATGAGGAGTGGGAGATGACTGGACGGCCCTCCGTTGCAGTAGGAGGGGAGGGAGGCACTCGGCCGACAGCGGCCAACCGATCTTTGAAAGACTACAAAGCCCGAGAGCCTTTGCGCTCCCCAAGTGAGCATGTGCCAGGGAAGGACTTGCTCGTTGGTTCCCAGCCGGCAGGTAAGGAAGAGGCGGAAGCGAAATTACAGCCGGCCGTATTAACTAACTTTGCAGACTTACGGGGTCTCGAGAAATACCTTGAGCTCCTGCACCGTTTCTTGCAGGAATTTAAAGAGCTGAAGGAACATGTGGAGGAATTGGGAGCGACGGCCGCAGCACCATTGAATGGTCCGAGGGACTTTTTGCAGCGGCTGGGCCGGGAAGCTACAGAGGTGATCGATGCGTGAGTGCAGGTGAGTCTGACCCGTGTCATAGAGTAAAAGGGGACACAGTGCGATCTGGCACCGCAGGTAATAACTAGCAGTTGTCAAAGCACCGTGTGCCCGACAGAGGAGTGTGGCATGATGACTGAATGGTTGGGGAACGGAGCAAACAGCCCGGGGCATTCGTGTGACGTGGCTTTCCGGAGCAGTGCAAATCTCCAGGTCCCGACCGTTCTTAACACTAGAATTACCAGAGCCTACGAAAAAACTCGTAATTCCGTCCCACCTTAAATTGCTTCTTAAATCCCTTCACACCTCTCCGCCAGCATCCTTTGTCTTCTAAATGTGCTGATAAAGAGAAGCTAGGAGCAGCCGGCTATTCCACCCCCCCACCAATTTAGAACGTGCACGAACTTCTCTCAGCTCATGCCTTGATTGAGTATCTGGGAGTGAAGTGGAGTTTTAGAGTGGAAATAATAGATCGTTATTTGGAACACACGCATTTCATGTCTGTTCCGTTTCTACAGTAATCTGTGTCAACACATTGTTAAAACAGAAACATTTTTTATATTCTAGTAGTAGATGACAAAATGTAGGCATAAACTATATAATGTATGAAGCCTGAAGTCCAAAAAGCAAAGAAACATTTTCATAAAAAGTTCAAAAATAACACAACAATTGCGCTTTTATTCAAAAATATAACTGCAAAAACAAAACGCCGCCTTAACAAGCGACATTAACAGGAGGTTATTATAACTTCCTCTGTGGTGTAATAGAATCAGAAGGTCGCGAGTTCGATTCTGCACTACTCCATTTTGAGAAGTAAACTGCTCTTAGTCTTACTATTTTAGAATAAAAGCATACATTTGATTTCAGTCTGTAATAGCTGGTGCAATTTATGATCCTTGTGAAGGTTAACTTTTTTTTTTTTTAATTCACTTTACATTCTCTCAGTCGCGTTCAGAATCAATCCATACAACCCCATCTGACACAGCTGTTTTCACTAAAGACGTGCTATAGCTCTGCAGTGTACCACGATGCATACTAACGCCCTAACCCCGGGTTCTGACACACAAACACTGGCAAAGCTGCCTTCTTCGTATCTCACCGTCACTTGCTTTTCGTTTTATTGAGTGTTCCTGCCAGTCCCCGCATGTTGCTGTATGCTGTTTCTTTTGTACTCCAGGGCATGCAGAGGAGAGAATGGTAAAGAGCAGTAACTTCGGCGCTATATGCAATCATCAGACACTCCCCATCTGCCCGTGTCGTTCAAACACAGGAACATATATTGGTGTAAAAGTATAACAAAAGTGCACTTTTATTCAAGTGCACTTTTTCCATCGCCTTTTCCTGTAAGAAGCAATGTACACACATCTCTCTATGCTGTGGTTTCTATTACACACCTGAAAGAAAGAGAAAATATATGTGAAAATATAATCGCACTAATGCAATATTATCTGAAAACGAACAGCGTCAGATCGGGTGTGAATTTATGGAGGAACTGGAAATTCTCTGATGCGAGACCTTCCCCCAGGGAAGAAAGTACAGTGTCAGGTGCTCATTCAGTGTAATAGGAACCATAGCACAGAGAGTTGTGTGCACGGCAACACGTACACGTGTCGTAAATGTAGGAAGGACGGTCCTTGGGTGTGTGGGAACTGTTAATATTTGAATGTGATCTATACTAATAAAAGGCAAAGCCCTCACTCACTCACTGACTCACTCACTGACTCACTCACTGACTCATCACTAATTCTCCAACTTCCCGTGTGGGTGGAAGGCTGAAATTTGGCAGGTTCATTCCTTACAGCTTCCTTACAAAAGTTGGGCAGGTTTTATATCGAAATTCTACGCGTAATGGTCATAACTGGAAGCAGTTTTTCTCCATTTACTGTAATGGAGATGAGCTTCAACGCCGTGGGGGCGGAGTTTCGTGTGACATCATCACGCCTCCCACGTAATCACGCAGTACATAGAAAACCAGGAAGACCTCAAAAAAGCGCTCAAGAAAACATGCATTATATAATTGAGAAGGCAGCGAAACAATAAGAAGCGAGCGAGTGACATATACAACCATATTGATGAGTTCTGCTACTTCGGAAACAAAGCATGATGTAAACCTACACTTTAAATTAAGTTCATAGACAGGCTGCCGCTGGCGTTTGTAATTTAGTGCCTGCCCATATAAGGCCGTCCGTCAGCGGCAATCCAATAGCAAACTGCCACGGGTAAATATTCACGGGTGAAGGACTGTGCTTATGGAGAGGAAGATGAAATGGTCAGGGTGGTGTTTGACACAAACTCAGCGAAACTGCGAGAGAAAGTTTTAAGTGCCAGGACTAAGGTAACATTAAATACAGCCATGGACATAGCACGAGATGGCACCAGCACAGCTGGGAACCTTCGATGCATGTACACCGAGTGGCTCACGTGAACTGACGCAGTGCACAGATAAAAGGCAACAGTTCCAAAAGCTGAACAAAACCGAATTACACAATTGAAAAGGCAGCAAAAAATATGAAGCGTCTCATACATACAAGCATATTCATAAATCCAACTACTGCGGAAACAAAGCACACGTTGGAAAAAGTCAATGTCCGCTAAAGGAAGACAGTGTAAAAAACCCGTGCATGCAGTGTGTCAGGTCTCAGATAAAGAAGAAGACGAGCTGTTTATTGATGCAGTAAGAAACAAATCGATGAATGAAACCTGTCATCTTTATAACGATTGACAAACACGGAATGTAACTTGAACACAACACATCCTACAAATACGAACCTGATTGAAAGAAATAATGATAATCAAATCCTTGATGACCGCAACACTCAGTAACACTCACAAAACAAATACTGTATATTGACAGTCATGTTACGTTATTTTTAAAATGTTCCCTTTTCTTTTTCTAGCTTTTTTAACACACAACTTCTCCGCTGCGATACGCGGGTATATATATATGTATATATATATAACCCGATCTACATACTCGAATAATGGATACTTTATTCGCCATCAATGATTGTTTTGGTAAAGCCATACTCAGTGTATTCATTAGATGAGCGGTAAAAAGTAAGAGCGAGGGAGGATGACTCATTGAGGCATGCAGGCTGTAGTCGCATCAACTCTATCTGAATTGCGATCACATTTGAAAAATATATCTTTTCAAGTTCTATTTAGTCCATATGTGTCAAACTCAAGGGCATGGGCCACATCCGGCCGGCGTGTAATTATATCCGCTCGAGATCATTTTATATACTGTATTATTGTTATTAAAGCCGGGTATATGAAGCGCTGGTAACACAATAAACTACAGATCCCATAATGCAACGCTAGCTCACACGATGCTGAAGAGAAAAGTTGATTCTGAAAATAGAGCCTTTAAAAACCGATGGGAGGCTGAGTATATGTTTACTGAACCCGTGTGTCTCATTTGTGGAGCTATTGTGGCTGTAATTACAGAATTTAATCTAAGACGGCACTATAAAACAAAACATCAGGGTAACCTAAAAGACCTGAATGCAATGCAGAAGATACAGAAAGCAGAAGAATTAAATAAGAATCTGACACTTCAGCGGACGTTTTTACCCGTGCACAATCACAAAGTGATTTCAATTGAGGCTGCTTTTATGGGAGACACAACCACTTGCCCCACTTTCCCTGTTACCAAGTAATGTTAAACCAAGTCGTCACTACGGTGTTCCCAAATCGCACTTTGCTGATAAACTGAGCGCACTGAGTTTGCACGGCGCTTTGGTGACTTTGAAGAACAAAAAAAGTCCGTCTACATGCGGCTCGAACCTTGTGCATGTTTGGTAGCACATATCTGTGTGAGAAGCTCTTCTCAGTGATAAAGACTAACAAAACAGCACACAGGAGTCGCCTCACTGATGAGCACCTGCAATCCATCCTGAGAATCTCCACAACACAGAACCTCACACCAAACAGAAACGAACCTGTGGCCAAAAAAAGATGCCAGGCGTCCAGCTCTAAAATGACATATGAGCAAAGACAACTGAATGATTTGATTTGTTATTGCTGAAAGGAACACATTTTATTTATATTTCCAGGTTTTGTTATGCAGCATGTTCATATTTGAATTTGTATAATTTTGACAGGATATATTTTTATGGAGAGCAAAATCTTTTGGGATATTTAAAATCTAAGTTTATTTTTATAAAATATAAAATTACATAAGAGTAAAGAAATTTGAATGTTTGTTCTTTTAATGTTTACTTTATTTCTAACTTGTATAATTTAGACAGGATATATTTTTATGGAGAGCAAAATATTATAAGTTGTTTAAGGTTTGAGTTGATTTATTCTGGAATAATATTCTTGTCTGTTTTTACCATTCCTACCAAAGATATTTCTGTCGACTAAATAAAAATTCCTTCTATTTAAAATTTAAATAGAACTTGAACAAATACGATAGTTCATAATATCCACACAGACTTGCGTAAGAGCGGGTGTCATCCGTTTTAACAAACAGCGTATTGCACTGATCTGAAATAGCTGTGTGTGTATATATGTAGATATGTATGTATATGTATATATATGTTTATATATGTGTGTGTGTATGTATATATATATATGTATTTGTGTGTATATATGTGTGTGTATGTATGTATGTATGTATGTGTGTATATGTATAAATATGTATATATATATGTTTGTGTGAGTGTGTAAATATATATATATATTTATATTTATATATATATATATGACAACAACACTCATCACTCACAACAGTGACAAAACAATTACATTGACAATCATGTTACGTTATTTTCAAAATGTTTCCTTTTCTTTTCATTGCTTCTTTAACACACTACTTCTCCGCTGCGAAGCGCGGGTATTTTGCTAGTGATTTTATATAGCACAGAATGAAAATCAGCACTTCTTAGCATTGCACCATGCAAGCTGTCGTATCAATCGCCTACTGTAACTTGCTTTCTTTTTTCTTTGGTTATACAGGTAGTCTTGAATAAAAGTGCACTTGTTTTGTTTGCGAAATGAAGTGTCTGCGTGCACTTTTCGTGGCATTACATATAGCGCCGAAGTTACTGCTCTTTACCATTCTCTCCTGTGCATGTCCTGGAGTACAAAAGAAACAGCATACAGCAACATGCGGGGACTGGCAGGAACACTCAATAAAACTGAATAAAAAGAAAATCAAGTGACGGTGAGATACGAAGGCGGCACAAACCAGCGTTTGTGTGTCAAAACCTGGTTGGGTGGGGGGGTGCGTTAGTATGCATCGTGGTACAACGCAGAGCTATAGCGCGTCTGTATTCTATTTCTTTTGTACTCCAGGGCATGCAGAGGAGAGAATGGTAAAGAGCAGTAACTTCAGCGCTATATGCAATCATCAGACACTTCCCATTTGCCCGTTGTTTTGTTATACTTTTCAATACTTTTTATACTGCTCAAACGGGCATGCTCAAAAAATACACGTGTAATGCCACGAAAAGTGCACGCAGATACTTCATTTCGCAAACAAAACAAGTGCACTTTTATTCAAGACTACCTGTATAACCGAAGAAAAAAGAAAGCAAGTTACAGTAGGCGATTGATACGACAGCTTGCATGGTGCAATGCTAAGAAGTGCTGATTTTCATTCCATGCTATATAAAATCATTACATTCAAATATTAACAGTTCCCACACACCCAAGGACCTTCCTTCCTTACATTTACGACACGTGTACTTGCCGTGTACACACCTCTCTGTGCTATGGTTTCTATTACACTGAATGAGCACCTGACACTGTACTTTCTTCCCTGGGGGAAGGTCCCGCATCAGAGAATTTCCAGTTCCTCCATAAATTCACACCCGATCTGACGCTGTTCGTTTTCAAATAATATTGCATTAGTGCGATGATATTTTCACATATATTTTCTCTTTCTTTCAGGTGTGTAATAGAAACCACAGCATAGAGAGAAGTGTGTACATTGCTTCTTACAGGAAAAGGCGATGGAAAAAGTGCACTTGAATAAAAGTGCACTTTTGTTATACTTTTACCCCAATATATGTTCCTGTGTTTGAACGACACGGGCAGATGGGGAGTGTCTGATGATTGCATATAGCGCCAAAGTTACTGCTCTTTACCATTCTTTCCTCTGCGTGTCCTGGACTACAAAAGAAACAGCATACAGCAACATGCGGGGACTGGCAGGAACACTCAATAAAACGAAAAGCAAGTGACGGTGAGATACGAAGAAGGCAGCTTTGCCAGCGTTTGTGTGACAGAACCCGGGGGGGTTAGGGCGTTAGTGTGCATCGTGGTACACTGCAGAGCTATAGCGCATCTTTAGTGAAAACAGCCGTGTCAGATGGGCTTGTATGGATTGATTCTGGACGCGACTGAGAGAATGAAAAGTGAATTAAAAAAAAAAAAGCCAACCTTCACAAGGATCATAAATTGCACCGGTTGTTACAGACTGAAATCAAATGTATGCTTTTATTCTAAAATAGTAAGACTAAGAGCAGTTTACTTCTCAAAACGGAGTAGTGCAGAATCGAACTCGCGACCTTCTGATTCCAAGGCGAGAACTGATTCTATTATTTCACGGAGGAAGTTATAATAACCTGCTGTCAATGTCGCATGTTAAGGCGGCTTTTTGTTTTTGCAGTTATATTTTTGAATAAAAGCGCAATTGTTGTGTTATATTTGAACCTTTTATGAAAAAGTTTCTTTGCTTTTTGGACTTCAGGCTTCATACATTATATAGTTTATGCCTACATTTTGTCATCTACTACTAGAATATAAAAAACGTTTCTGTTTTAACAATGTGTTGACACATTGTGTTGATTACTGTAGAAACGGAACAGACATGAAATGCGTGTGTTCCAAATAACGATCTATTATTTCCACTCTAAAACTCCACTTCACTCCCAGATACTCAATCAAGGCATGAGCTGAGAGAAGTTCGTGCACGTTCTAAATTGGTGGGGGGATGGAATAGCCGGCTGCTCCTAGCTTCTCTTTATCAGCACATTTAGAAGACAAAGGACGCTGGCGGAGAGGTGTGAAGGGATTTAAGAAGCAATTTAAGGTGGGACGGAATTACGAGTTTTTCAGTAGGCTCTGGTAATTCTAGTGTTAAGTGCGGGGTAACGGAGGACCGGGGGAAGTGCCGATCGTGCCGGTGCAGCTAAACAGTGCTGTTCATCGAAGCGATGCAGTGCTAATGACGACGCCTCCTGGTAAGCGGAGGGTAACAGGTGTGCAAACAGCAAAGCAAGATTGACAGGTGATGATTTCAGTAGTGGACACTTTGATGTTTATGAATGTTTAAACTCTCAAAAGCTGGATGTGAAGTTATCGATGAAACCGGTTGTATGCTTACAACGCTTGACAGATGCCGAATTTCTCTTCAACACAAGTCCTAAAAATACTGTCGTAATTGAAACAAACCATGAAACTCAAACCGATTATGACAGCAGATTTGAGATTTGAAACAAGATTACTTTTCACATGGCCAACTGTAAGCTGCATGCTCAAGAGTAAGCTCAGCGCACAGCTTGGTCATATTACAACCAGAGGGCCGAACTCACAATGTGGTATACAAAGAGATCCTTAACAAATAATTCTTGGTATATTTTCCCTCAGTTTAAAAAGGTTTAATTTTCTTCTTAATAAAAATTTTAAGGCAGTACTTCGCCGCTGCGAAGCGCCGGTATTTTGCTAGTTATTTATATATTTGAACTTAGGTTAACTGTTCAGGGTGTTGCATGTATGCTTGTTCATGTATTTTTATATTTTATTATTACAGCAATGGCAGCAGTGACAGAAATAGCATGAACAAATGCCAGCAAAAAATAACCATGGTAGTACTCAGGCAGTCTTTATTCAAATATAAAAGCCATCAAAATCCAGTGTAGGTGCACCCCATAAAAGGGAAGCTCCGCCCAGCCATCTTGACAGCTAGGTAAGCAAGTTGTTGTTAGGACAGTGGGCCATAAAATTAACTATGAAAAGAAGCTTAAATCGTTCTGAGCCACCAATGCTGGCACTGCAATTTGCTACATTACTATTAATATTTTACTTATAGGAAGTCTGCAAAGCACAAAGCACATTTAACTCTTGTACTGATGACTGTCAGTTCAAAACAAAGCCCTTCACAAAAACAGGATTCTCTATGCGTGACACAATCATAAAGAAAGTAGAATTGGACATACTTAGCACTACCTGTAATGTACATGTGAAGCCCTGACAAAATCAACCATGATTGTACAAACACCCTACTAAATTCTGTCATTATTTTATTTTTTCCCAGCTAAACATCCTTAAGGCCAGAATACATGAGGTCATTGTCCATCTCTCTTTTATATAAACTGAGGCACTGTCAATCTATTTGTGTCCTTCAAATGAAGTAGCTGAATGTACTAATTATTGCATTTGCTACTTAGAACTCATTGTAATTTTTACTTAGCACACGTTTTTGTTCCCAGCAACTTAAAAATTTTGCAAAATGGGTGTGAATGTTTACCAAAATACTAGTACATGAACAAACAATAGAGCAACTTTTTAAAGCGAATCTCAAGAGGCGTAGGATGTAGTTAAAAAATCAATAGTAATATTTAAATAATAAAAAAAACAAAGTGGTTGCAAAGTCGACACAGCAGACCCAACTTTGATACGTTTGTTTGTTTATACTGTATTGTGAAAGGGTTTAATTTTTACAAGATAACAAGTTAAGCATTCAGAATTACTAAAAGGCTGATCATGTGCAAAAACACATCTACAAAATAGTACAGCAATACATAGCGAGTTTGGAGTAACTCAATACCAAGATTAATGCAACAACCGTTCTTTTACAATTGGATGTCAGCTTTTTCTTTCAAATAAGATTGTTTTTAAATAAATTTGAATTGTATTTGAATAATGACATTCAATCTGACAGCTGCAGAAGTAACCACTCTGAGTACATCTCCAATCTATGCCATTATTAACAAAAAGAAAGTTGTACACATTCGAAAATTTCTATCTGGTTGTTTAAATATACTTTTGACAAAGGTGGAGTCCAATTGCCAAGAACAACACCAGCTTGCAGAAATTTGTTATGGGTGTTTATCTTTCATTAAACAATAGGGAAAGCAGTTCTAATGCCATTAAAGCCGTCTAATACTGGGAAACAGTATTGATCGGCGGACTTTGTTTTTCACAAAGAATATGCAATGTTTGTCGCTGACCTTGTTCGTCAAATATTTTCCTGGAAATTCACAGCGCAGCCAGCTTAGACAATCATTTTATGCACCATGATGCACTGACATGACACAGCTGTAACAGATCCACCAAGTATATAACATTGATCCCTGTCATTACAGGCTCTCGGGGGGTGTTGATACAGACCAGTACACATGTTATCTTCCAGTACTCCAAAGTTCAAACAGAGAATTGCCAAATGGAATAGTGTAAAACAATATTCAAGTCCCAGCAGCCATGCACTGGGTCCATAAGGTAATGAGGAGTGAACCAAATGCATATATGCCACAGTGTCTAGTCAAAACAATATTTAAAAGAGCCAGAAAAAATAATCGCAACTAAAGATTTATTACTATTTTCAATGTGTTTTTTATGAAAAAAGAGCAAAGCATCTGCACAGACAGATCAGAAATAAAAAAGATGTGCCAGCTTCGTCCAAGTTATCTGTATGAATGCTTCACACTTTTTCCTTCCATTAAAAATATGAAAAGGCCTGGCAAATAGTAATAAATCTTTTATTATTATTTCATGGGGTTTACGTTTTGTTTTGACTCAACACTGCATCATGATCTGTTCTCTCATAGACCTGGTACATGTCCTCTGGGACTCCAAGATATGTTCACACTACCTGATTTGTGGCAAAGCGAACAAGTGCCTCAAAGAATAGAACACTGTGAATGCAATGATTGTTTTTCTTATTACTAGTTTGTGGCCTTTTATTGTATTTTGTTTGTGGTTATCGTTCCATTTGTGTCTTTTGTTGTTTGAGTTAATGTTGTACAGTAGTTAACATTTTTGGTCACAATAATCAGTCCAGCATAGGTTGTATAGGCATCTTTAGCCCTTAGAGATACTCTCTGCAAAATTATAATCCTCTTTAACTTCCCATCGACATCAATGCATGTTGACAACTTCGGTTGCTTATGGTTGTTTAAGGTTGTTTATGATTAAAGCATTCCACAATTTGGCTGTGACAGTAGACAACTCAGTTAATTCATTACCTATACACACGTACAACTAACACAGAAATTGTTGTATCTATTGCTTGCTACTTCTTTTTGAACAGCTATCCATATGCCACCCTTGTAAGCCATGGGAAGATGGCATGTGGCTACCATGCAGCTTGCTTATATATATAACTAGGGGGCTTCACCCACAGTTCGCTTCGCTTGCCAACCCCCTCGGCCTGCACTACATGCCAGCCACTTTGCATCTCTGCCGCTCACGTATGTGGATTTCACTTTCACCAAACAACAAATCTTTTAATTCTCGCGGATACACCTCTACATTGGGAAGAAACACTAAATTTCCCTGATGGCAACATGAATTAGACGATCTACAAATCTCCAACTTAGTTTAAATCCGAACAATATGTTTGATCTCTTTTCGATTTTCTGTGATTTCACAAAGTAATAATTTTCGTTTGTTTGCTCTAATGCGATTTTTACTATTATTTTTTTGAGACTTTTGAATTTTAGTATTTTCATTATCTCTAACCTGCTCTGCATGTGTGTCACGCCAAGTTGTTGAATTCTTTACAACGTTTTACTTTGTCATCTACTCTTTGTCTTATATTACCGGCCCCGGGTGTGGCTAAATCTCTTGGCAAAAAGTCTCGTCTCGTGGGAGCTGAAATTATTTCTCTGAAAAAGTCACATCTCGTCTCAGGCTAAAAAGTTTCACCTCATCCCAGGATTTTTTTTTTTTTATTATAATAGAGAGATATGAAATAGTAGTGAAAGTAATTTCTGCATGTCTGATTGTCTACGTCATTTCTACAACAGTTCCACACTGGAACTTATTGCTTCTAAATAGTTGTGCTGTGTCCGAGAATGAAAATACTTACAGTCTAAATGTGTCTTCCTATTATGTTCCTTGGTAGTCAGCATACTGTAATGTTTGTTAAAGATGACAAGAAGCTTGAAAACTATACAGTAGGATGGAGGCACTGTAGCATTGTTGGAGGAATCTCAAGAAATCAGGTTTTCTCACCTAAAATGATTTTCCAACTTGGACAAATCTCAAATCAGTTGCATTTTCTGGTTCAAATAGTTTATTTAAAAGCATATTTACAATAAAATGTTGCTTTATCGTGTATTCCTCCATCTATCAGAGTCTAGCCACAATCTATTAGTAAGCCTTCCTAACTGATACAAATACAGATCATAAGTTCACTGCACAGGGAATCACTGTTGAACAAGATGCCATATTATTGCCAGAACCAATAAAACAAAGCCATATTTTCCAAATACAATATAATCAAAAGAATCTGGCAAACTGATAACATAACCAGAGTCAGAATAAATGTATTGCATGAGAAAAGTCTACAGGCATGTGCTTTTGTTACAAACCTCTTATTGGTAAAGTCTACCAATAGTAAAATTGTATTTGTCTAATACACAAAGTAAACACCAGTAACATTACCTTATTATATGTAAGTAACAAGTGGTGAATCTTAGAACATATTTGCATTGGGTACAATTGTTGTGAACTCGTGCAGTTTTTCCAGGGATCCTGATTGTTAACCCAATTCCCAAATATATATTTATAGGAACTCAGAAATGAACAGGTATACAGTATGTAACTATCTTCTTATATAATACGGTACCGTGGCTGTTCGTTTGTCTGTCCAGGATTTTAAATCACCTGTAGCTTGCAAACCGTTTCACCTATTGACTTAAAATTTGATACACATATACTACATGACGTCCGCTATCCACTTTCGGGGTGATGATTTTTATTACTCTTTTTATTTTATTTTTTATTTTATTGTAGAATCAACTCTCGGCTGTGCACAGCAGGGCGGCCGTGTGGTGCATGCGTATGTGCACCGTTTTCATTCCCTACCACCTTCGTTAATCATTCTTGAGACAGATTGAAGACAAGTGAAAAATTAAAGAAAATGTACTAAGTAATTGCAACACAAAAACTAACTTAATCAGATTTAACGCGAAAAGATGTGGACGAAAGAAGAGAAGCAGCGGGCTGCTAGGGTGGAGAAAAGAAGAGCTGCTCGGAAAGCAGTAAGCGCATCAACCTCTGAGCAAACAAATGCTAAACAGAGACAGGGAAATAGTATGAAAACTAGGAATGTGTATTCCCTGCACGTTATCGTGCAGTACGCCATTACTGGTTATTTTATATTTTTAGTGAAAACTCTGTGAAGGATAAGCAACCTTACCATCCATTTTTCCAGAAAAAAGAAATAGTTTTCTTTAACATTTAATCTTTATTCTGGAAAAGTTAAATTTTTATTTTCTGTTAAAGCATGCAGGCTAATTGCCCCAAATATTAAACAGGGAAGTCCCAGTATCACAATAACGTGACAATAAAAAACTTCAGTTAAGCTAACAGTCCAGTCTTCCTTGTTCAGCAGAGTCAAAGAGATAGAGTACTTGTGAATGATAACTAATGTAGTCCCATTCTCACACAACTGCAAGTCAGCATAAGTGCGTGGAGAGGCATCTTGCTTTCCTTTCATCTGCTGTGGATCAGACTGAATGAGGGATAAGCAAGCTTGCATGTCACTCTTACCCTCATTTATTCACTGCCATCAGTGAGAGAAACGGAGCATGTACTCATCCCAGAAAAAGTAAAAGATTGCCACAGTAATAGATATTTCTCACACTGACATAAATGAGATAGAGTGAGAGTAGCCAGAAACAGCAGCTAAACTAACTGAAACAGATCTATACTAGTAGTAGTAGCACTAGTTGTATTATCATGTGTACAGTGTAGTCAAATTCTTTCTTACTTGCTTGCTGGACCAATATTCAACAGCACACAATAATAAACAAAAGATTTTAAAATAGATAATTTTATTCTATAGAAAGCTGGTACTGCCTAATTCCCTTGATTGCTGGATATTTTTCAGAGTTAATCTTTAACCAGTATGGGTGTACCTAATATTGGGTAAAGAAGATGATGAGTAAGCATGTAGGTAATTGATATTGGAATACAGAGCAAGACATACAAGGAAGATTTAGTACAAGATTTACACTTCATTCCTTATCAAGAGATTTTTCTCATAAATTTGTCACCCTAACAGTACAACTGCCTTCTCTTCTTTAGAACTCTGAAGTATTTGTTTTTTTAAACTTAGCCTCCTTCTACATTTTTTCAAAGAAACAAACTTAAGATTTACTTTTAAAGAAAAAAATGCATTAAGCTACACTGAAGTTTGAAATAAATACCATGGACATTAAATGACCCTTTCAGAAATGTGCTGTTTGAAAAAGTCCCATTATTAAAAACATTGTTAAGAATGAGGTAATTTTGAAATAAAACCTGCAATACTTAAATGTAAAGTAGCTACATTATTGAAATGGAATAGAAATTGTATTTCATAATAATTAGATTCACAATTTCACTATTTAATGTTCCATTTATATATACTTAAGTGCTTTTAATATAATTAACTACTTCATAATCACCATTTTATTTTTTGTTTCATTTTGGCACAAATAGTATTCCATATCATTCATATTCCAAACATATTTCAAAACCTGGGAAGCCGAGGGTGATTGTCCAAGAAACCTTATCCTTATCAGAATCAAGTACTAGGGACGCTGCTATTTATAATATATATATAAATGATAGGAATACATTTAACAAGCTTGTTTAGTTTGTAGATGATACCATGCTAGGTGGACTGGCAGATAATCTTGAATCCACTGAACCATAACTGAGGGATTAGGGCAGCATACAGACTGGCAGATCTGTGGCAGATGAAATTTTGATGCAAGTAAATGTAAAGTATTACATGTAGGAAGTGGAAATGTTAGATCTGAATACACAATGGGAGGTCTGAAAAAGCCCTTTATGAGAAGGATTTAGGAGTCGTAGTGGAATCAACACTGTCAACTGCCAGACAGTGTTTAGAAGACATTCAGAAGCTATTAAGAAGGCTAACAGATTTACAGTATACAGCATGATGTGTAGAGTAAAAGTTTAAGGAGATTAAGTTGAAGTTTTATAACACACTGGTGAGGCCTCATCTGTATTACTGTGTACAGCTGTGGTCTCCAGGACACAAAAACAACATAGAAGTGCTAGAAAAAGTCCAGAGAAGAGAGACTAGGCTTATTCCTGGAATGTAGGGGATGAACTGTGAAGAAAGATTAAAAGGACTGGGCCTTTTCAGTTTAAGCAAAAGGAGATTAAGAGGTGACGTGGTTAAGTGTTTAAAATTATGAAGGCAATTAATACAGTGAATTGAGACTGCTACTTTAAAACTAGTTCAATAAAAACAAAGGAACGTACTTGGAAACTTGTTAAGGGTAAACTTCACACTATCACTTGAAAATTTTCTTTACACAGAGAGCCACAGACATATGGAATTAGTTAGTAAGTAGCATCGTAGACAGTAGGACTTTAGGCTAGACTTTCAAAACTAGACTTGATGTAATTTTGGAGGAATTAGGTGGATACGACTGGTGAACTTTGTTGGACTGGATGACCTGATCTTGTCTAAATCTATCTAATGTTCTAAAATGTCAGACACGTGAGATTAGGGGACATCTGAAGGGCTGTTCTGAAAGTGTCATACATGCTCCTGACCAACAGGGGATGCAATTGTTTACTTCTTCTCCATTTTTTGCCCTTAACATAACCAAGAATGAGCAGAAGAGCAGTGTTGTCATTTTCTCTACAATCCCGGAAAATCCCACCTCTTCTACCTGTGCTGCCATATAACCTCATACAACCCAAAAGTCAGTGTTCAGTTTGGAACCCTCATATGTATGAGATGAATCAACTCATAAAAAGTGATATTTTCTAAACAATGGACACCTCAGTACATTTATATCCCATTGGATCCACCTTATACTTACTTCTTCCATCTCCTTGATTAAACAGGGCAGACACAGTGACTCCCAAACTCTTCATCTTGTCCCTCATCTAGTTTTACACATATATGGAATACACTGGCAAAATGTGAAAAAATTTCATGATTTATAAAAATTTAATAATGTTAATTCTCCAGGTTAAAGTGAGATTAAGTGAGATTGGTCATGTATTGCTTAATAAATGTCATTATGTTATAAAAGTTAAATTTAAACAGGTACTTAAATCGGTGTATAATTATGATTTCTAAGTACAAGAGGTCCCTCTTGCACAATATGCGAAAAAAGCACACCATTTAGTTTTAAATTTTTACACTCTTTCTCTCATTTTTATAATCAGTTGCCAGTTCACATAAAGTTGAATTCATATAAGCTGAAGTTCTTCTGTACTAAATGCACATGTCACAAATATAGTTGTCACACATCTAGCAAAAAAGCAGAATAACCACAAACAGCATGGCCACTGGTATTAAAATACACGCAAAACATGATGTCATAGGCAAACTGATAAAATATTCCAACTAGTTCCAAATACAAAAAATAAATACACTAAAGGCAAGCTAATGTGAACTTTAAAATTCAGATTTGTTTTTCTTTGTGCACTTTGAAAAGGTCTTTACAATTATTTAATACAGTTATTGTTTATATAGGCACTTTCACATTTTATTAAAATGTACTTCTTAAAAATTATTACCAATTAAATATCCTCTTCTGCAGTAGTGTTAAGTGTAGATTCTTAAACTAGGAAACATCAAAAGTTAATACATTTTCGGTTTTCAATGCTTAACAACTAATGAGGTTTTTATTTTATGTAACATCACACAGTCTGTTTTTTAATTTTAATCAATAAACTTTACTCAAAAGGTCATATGGAAAGACAATTTCATCTCAGGGATTAATATAGTGTACCAAATACCAAAATACCAAATATCCACTGGGATGATTAATTTCAAAAACTCAAGTTTAATTTGTCATTCATACTTCCATCATCTGAACTTGTTTATTTGGGTAAAAGGTCATGGGGTTCATGAGTCTATCAGTCATACACATCAATAACATTTAGACAGATGTTTAGACTGACTGCATTTTATAAATTCAATGGCAGAGATGTTTCAGTGTCAAGCAAAAGGATTGTCAGACATTGCCTAGGTAGTTACACTAAAAGTCAAAACGATTCACTAAATAAAACTAGCGCTAACCAGAATTCTTCACATAACAGATCTCTTAAGAACTATATGTCCTGTCAGCTTTTTTTCTTAATTTTGTAACAAAGTTTGAACACTGCTTTAACTGCGAAGCCACCTTATTTAACATGACTGCCATGATGTCACAGGTCACGCGGAAGGTGCATCAAATACCTAGTATCATAGCAAAAATAAACTGTACAAAATGGTAAATATGATTACCACCTTTGCAATAATAAAATCATAAACAAATGATAAAACAAAAATTAAAAGTTATTCACTTTTCAAACGTTACCATGGCCACATTAGGAACAAGAAAGAAAGTAACTCTGGGGGGGAATGTGTTCACCACAGGGCACACTCACACATATTACGAAGTCACAGTTGTGATATAACAGCACTATCCTTTAGAGACTTGTGTCCCTGGAGGAGAATCAATGCAGACACTGTAAAAATGTGCAAACTCTAAATTTTTTAAAGCTAGTTTCAGCATTAACCATTGCACTTTAACTTTCATTTTTGTAAGTACATTTACAGTAAATGTCAGTCAGTCAGTCATTATCCAACCCGGTATATCCTAACACAGGGTCACGGGAGTCAGCTGGAGCCAATCCCAGCCAACACAGGGCACAAGGTAGAAATAAACCCCAGGCAGTGTGCCAGCCCACCATAGGGCACTTTAGGATCACTAATCAATCCACCTAACCTGCATGTTTTTGGACTGTAGGAGGAAACCTGAGCACCCGGAGGAAACCCATGCAGATACAAGGAGAACATGCAAACTCCACGCAGGGAGGACCTGGGAAGTGAACCCAGGTCTCCTTACTGCGAGGTAGTAGCACTACCACTGCGCCACCGTGCTACCCCTTACAGTAAATGCCTAAATATTAAATCAACATTCTTTATTTCAATATTACTGTTCATACATTTTATTTCATATAGCACCTGTCTACAGTGAACTCCACCACATTGTTTTGTTTTTTTTTTTAAAGTTGGAGCACAGACAGGCTAAGTGACTTGCTCGGGGTCACATGGTGATTTGGAGTCAGGAATTGAACTTCATGGTTTACAGTTCATTTACTGTGAGCTCTCAAGAGCTGTACAAGATCATTAGATGGATAGATACTTTATTAATCCCAAGGGGATATTCACATACTCCAGCAGCAGCATACTGATAAAAAAAACAATATTAACTTAAATAGTGATAAAAATGCAGGTAAAACAGACAATAACTTTGTATAATGTTAACGTTTACCCCCCTGGGTGGAATTGAACAGTCGCATAGTGTGGGGGAGGAACGATCTCCTCAGTCTGTCAATGGAGCAGGACAGTGACAGCAGTCTTTCGCTGAAGCTGCTCCTCTGTCTGGTGATGATACTGTTCAGTGGATGCAGTGGATTCTCCATGATGGCCAGGAGCCTGCTTAGCGGCCGTCGTTCCGCCACAGATGTCAAACTGTCCAGCTCCATGCCTACAATAGAGCCTGCCTTCCTCATCAGTTTGTCCAGGCGTGAGGTGTCCTTCTTCGTTATGCTGCCTCCCCAGCACACCACCGTGTAGAAGAGGGCACTCGCCACAACAGTCTGATAGAACATCTGCAGCATCTTATTGCAGATGTTGAAGGACGCCAGGCTTCTAAGGAAGTATAGTCGGCTCTGTCCTCTCTTGCACAGAGCATCAGTATTGGCAGTCCAGTCCAATTTATCATCCAGCTGCACTCCCAGGTATTTATAGGTCTGTACCCTCTGCACACAGTTGCCTCTGATAATCACGGGGTCCAGGAGGGGTCTGGGCCTCCTAAAATTCACCACCAGCTCCTTGGTTTTGCTGGTGTTCAAGTGTAAGTGGTTTGAGTCACATCATTTAACAAAGTCCTTGATTAGGTTCCTATACTCCTCCTCCTGCCCACTCCTAATGCAGCCCACAACAGCAGTGTCATCAGCGAACGTTTGCATGTGGCAGGACTCTGAGTTGTATTGGAAGTCTGATGTATATAGGCTGAATAGGACCAAAGAAAATACAGACTCCTGCGGTGCGCCTGTGTTACTGACCACAATGTCAGACCTGCAGTTCCTGAGACGCATATACTGAGGTCTGTCTGTAAGATAGTCCACAATCCATGACACCAGGTATGAATCTACTCCCATCTCTGTCAGCTTGTCCCTAAAGAGCAGAGGTTGGATGGTGTTGAAGGCGCTAGAGAAGTCCAGAAACGTAATTCTTACAGCACCACTGTCTCTGTCCAAGTGGGAGAGGGATCGGTGTAGCATACAGATGATGGCATCCTCCGCTCCCACCTTCTCCTGGTATGCGAACTGCAGAGGATCGAGGGCGTGGCGGACCTGTGGCCTCAGGTGGTGAAGCAGCAGCCGATCCATGGTCTTCATCACATGTGACATCAGAGCGACAGGCCGGAAGTCATTCAGCTCACTAGGACCTGATACCTTTGGGACTAGGGTGATGCAAGATGTTTTCCAAAGCCTCTGGAATCTCCCCTGTTCTAGGTTCAGGTTGAAGATGCGCTGTAGAGGACTCCCCAGCTCCAGCACACAGGGCTTCAGCAGTCGCTGTAATTGTGGGTGGGGATGTCTCTCCTATGGTGGTATCAGCAGAAGGATGGGTGGAGGATGCAGTACTCCAAGGTGAGACTGGGTCAGGGCGGTCAAACCTGTTAAAGAAGTTGTTCATTTGGTTTGCTCTCTCCACGTCTCTCTCGATGGTGGCACCCTGCTTCAAGCTGCAGCCAGAGATTATCATCATCCCATCACACTCTTCCTCCATGCTGTTATTCTGCAACTTCTGCTCCAGCTTTCTCCTGTACTGCTCCTTCGCTGCCCTGAGCTGGACTGCATACTGCATACTTTATAGGACAGCATACAGTGCACTTCATATGGCATTGTACTATGAACATAAATATACTAACATGTAAATTGTCATCCAATACAAGGTTCAGAAGAAACTTCATCAGGTCCCATTCCAGATAACAACAAACCATGCACAATCACAAATGGACTGTAAGCTCTCATATCTGTACAC
Organism: Polypterus senegalus; assembly: GCF_016835505.1. Taxonomy (NCBI): domain Eukaryota; kingdom Metazoa; phylum Chordata; class Cladistia; order Polypteriformes; family Polypteridae; genus Polypterus; species Polypterus senegalus. The sequence goes on from NC_053161.1 coordinate 55,885,649, forward strand.
ATTTCAGAAAATAAAGCAACTGCAATAAGATGTTAACATTTTACATAACTGAAAATATCATATTATAATAAATAATCACATCATTTTAACTAAAGAAAAACAATTTCTGGGCGGCACGGTGGCGCAGTGGTAGCGCTGCTGCCTCGCAGTTAGGAGACCCGGGTTTGCTTCCCGGGTCCTCCCTCTGGAGTTTGCATGTTCTCCCGTGTCTGCGTGGGTTTCCTCTGGGCTCGGTTTCCTCCCACAATCCAAAGACATGCAGGTTAGGTGGATTGGTGATTCTAAATTGGCCCTAGTGTGTGCTTGGTGTGTGGGTGTGTTTGTGTGTGTCCTGCGGTGGGTTGGCACCCTGCCCAGGATTGGTTCCTGCCTTGTGCTCTGTGTTGGCTGGGATTGGCTCCAGCAGACCCCCGTGACCCTGTATTTGGATTCAGCGGGTTAGAAAATGGATGGATGGATGGATGGAAAAACAATTTCTGCTAGCACTAGGTTAATCATTAATATTTAAAAAACTCTGAAACTATCATTTTTCTTTCAAAAGTGCTTAATAATTAATGTCATAAAACATAATCATAAAGAAGAAAAAGGTGCTCCCTATAACCAGTTGCTGTCTCCTTGCATCTTAAGCCACCATTAAATCAATATTCAACTGTACAGCTTGCCACTACCTGCTAAGCAAACAGAAAAAGGAATAATTGCATTGCTGCAGGGATGTTTAAAGCAGGAAACCCTCACACATTTCAGGATATTACCCATAATTATAAGACAAATCATTTCAGGGAGAAGTAAATGAATCTAATTGGACCTGTCCTTGGACAGAAATTGATATATTGTTATTATGTCATTTAAACAAATAATACTTTACTTTGTAGTTATGAACAATAGGCACTTTTGTAATCGATCTCTTCAAAGACATCACACAGTACATAATAAAATAGTCACTAAGGCGCATGACATTAGTTCAATTAGAAAGATTCCATATTGAAGTCAAAACAAAAATATGCAATTTCACTAACTTAAGTGACTTATTCTAGTCAGAGTATTTGGCAATAATCCTATGGAAGAAATATGCACACTCGACCCATAAAATGAATATATAAGGAATAAAACCCAAACCCCAGACCTATGAATCATTAACCAGTAGGTTACCCTGCACCAGTGAATAAAAACACTATCAATATAAACCGATGATTTAACAATGACAAAATCATTTAATTTTCAAACCGATTCATTCAAGTACAGCAATACTACTGACAATTATTAGGTCATGTTGAGGCATAGCTCCCTAAAACAATAAGATCCACGCTGTCCATTTCTATTCTACAGAAATTTCTTCCTCTTTCTATGAAGTTAGTCTTGACTGCACTTCCTGGCTCTGAGAAAGGTGAGAGGAGCTACTTGTCCTTTCACATTTCTTGCACAGCATGCTTCCGCTTTTTTCTTTCTTGAACTAATGTATTTCACTCTGCCGTAAAAGGACACATCATTCTGCAATTGTTTTGTTATGGAATCCTTTCGTAAAGTAAGATATTTTGATGACAAGATTCAAAGCTGGAAGAAACCTGATACACCTCAGTTAACTAACAAGTGTATAAAGAAGACAGCCATATAAAGACAGCAAGGAATTGGAAGTTTTCTTTCGCACATGCCAAAAAGTCTACAAGACAAACTTTTATGTACAATTCTTCTATGCAGAGAAATTCAATTTCATAACACAGTTTTCTGCACTCAAGAATCCTTGTGGAGACTATGATTTTAAAACATGAAGCATTGCAATTAGCAGTTAGCAAAATTTCAGGCAGGTGTATCAATTTTTGTGATTGGGCTGAGACTGGTAACTGTCCTGCTATTGATTTTACCTGCATTACTGTGGCTGGCAATAAAGTTTCCTTCTTTTTGCAGTTTTAATTTGGAGTTTCAAAAATGCTGTCTTGGGTTCAAATGTTTTTGCTTGACAATCCCTAGTATGGAGGCCTGACGTGAATCAGTTGTTTTTAAATCATTTTGCCTCCCATTTTTGAAATTATGCTAATATTGCCAAAATATAAACTCACCTGGAGGCTGCTGAAAGCTATGCATCAGTGGGGTATTTCAGGTGTTAAAGCTCATAAGCTGATTTTGCACACAGTATGGTTTGATGATCAACTGCCTTAAAATCATTCTAGAAGCCCTAACAATACCTGTTTATATATATATATTTATAACCACTCAGGAACCATGCATTCAGTGTGCCTTGACTTACTTTACCAGTTGTGACATAAGTTGCCTTTGAGAGTTACAGAGCTGAGCAGGGTGGCCCCTGACACTTTTTCAGGGTGAATCCTACTCCACGAGAACCACAGTAGCTGTTCTCACTCACACCACACCAAATCATTAATTTATTACATACTGCATATACATTGCAAACCACTAGTACTAGATTATCAGATCTATCAGATAAACATTATTATATGAATGAAGCGACTCTTCATACTTTCAGAGAACAGTCTTGCTTTTTCTTAACAGCTTTAAGGTGGATTATATGGAGAGGTAACAAGCAGCATAACCAGAAATTTCATTGTCTAATCTTGTAGAGATTCATCAGTAACTACAGCAGCACCAAACTGATGTTGAAAGTTGTACGTAAAGACACACACATGCGTCAGATATGTACAACTCATTCAATAGGTCTTCGTTAACTTTGTTTACTTCACAATATAATTTCTATACAACCCCTTTCACATCATACTTTGCATCATTAACATCCATCCATCCTCTTCCGCTTATCCGGGGTCAGGTTGTGGGGGCAGCAGCTTAAGCAGAGAGGCCCAGACTTCCCTTTCCCCGGCCACTTCTTCCAGCTCTTCCGGGAGAATTCCGAGGCGTTCCCAGGCCAGCCAGGAGACATAGTCCCTCCAGCATGTCCTGGGTCTTCCCCGTGGCCTCCTCCTGGTTGGATGTGTCCGGAACACCTCACCAGGGAGGTGTCCAGGAGGCATCCTGATCAGATGCCCGAGCCACCTCATCTGTCTCCTCTCGATGCGGAGGAGTAGTGGCTCTACTCTGAGCCCCTCCCGGATGACTGAGCTTCTCACCCTATCTTTAACATTCAGTCCACATATATAGATTTTTTTTAAATTTTATGTTTATTGAAAAATGTGTTCCTAGATGTATTCTGCTGTGCGATGTTACCTACCTGCTTTGACACATTCAGTTTAGAAATGAGCAAAGAACAAAAGCTAAACTTACTGCAACTGTAATCAAGACATTTTGCTTTTATTAGTAAGATATACATTACATCTTTAAGCAGTCTTTCAGAATAATGTGTTTCACATCTTTCAAAAATCTCAGAAAGGCAAAAGAGCAGAGTGATGAGTCATGATTTTAACTTATCAGAAGAACCTTGGGACCACATAATCCAAAAACTCTAAATCAGATGTACAGCACATAATGAGATTTAAACTAAATTTTGCATCTTCGCAGAGCCCTTTGGGGCAGCTAAAAGCCAATATTAACATGTTAAAAATTTTGGATATAATGTACTTGTCTAGTCAGCAAAACCATATATACAAATGTAAACATGCATGCATGCATACAACATACAGTATGTACACATACAAATACACAGCGGGAAAATATTTATTAGCCAATCAACTGAAAGGACATCTTTGGAAACAGGGAGGAAACCAAAAATAACTCTGAAGAAGCCTGCTCATGTTTCACAGATGGCATCCTAATATGTATACTAAGATGAAACCTAAGCGTTGTGAGTCAGAGATTACCCACTCACAAATGTGCTGATTTAAGAACTGAAAAAATTTGAAATAATGATCACAAATGAAAAAATATGAAAGATAAAATAAGATGTTTAGCCACTTGGATCATCATATTAAACAAAAGCGCTTATTTTTAAATGTATAGATAAATTTTGACATGTTTAACTTTTTAATCTGCCTTCTTTCCTCAGATGTCTTTTTGGATGACAGAACAAGAGCTTACACATGAATACATAAAAATATATTACTGGTACAAAAGTACAAATAATTATAACTAGCCAGTTAGGCTCCATTTCTAATGAACCTTTTGTTATTTACAAACAGGTGTCTTTATGACTAAAAATATATATCCTAAAGGAGAGACAGAGAAAAGAAAGACATCAGCATACACATAAATAGGTGTGTCATAAACCTGCAGTCCCTTTGAGCTTATGTTAACAGGTATAAACCTTGTCTGTTTGGTGGGGAGGCTTGCTTACTATGGTGCCATAGCAAAGCACTCTCTTCCTTATCTTCTGTCTCTCCTTAACTCTCTCCAGACCCAGACCTCTTCCAACCACCAGTTTACCCTATTATCCCTCCAAATGTGCACTCTTCTGGCATCTTTAACCCTTCACTCCCAGGGTTACTTCTGACAAAAAATCACTTCAGGGCTGGACGTCCGTTTTCTCCAAGGGTACCAGGTTAGTATTTACATCCACCTTTTTTCCCCTTTAAAGGTCCAATTCTCCATGACAGCTCTCCAACTGCATGCACTCTAAGGGATAGCATGGTAGATAAATGGGAATGTATAGGACTGTGTGCCCTCTAGAGTCCAAGAGCTATTCACAGGCTTCCTGTCCTCACAAATGGAAAGTTGGCATTCTCGTCACACACCCTGTGTTGAACCTAAACTTAGTCTATTGATTTTTTGGCCTTCAACAGACCAGTTTTTTACTTGTAACTCCCAAATGACCCAATGGTTTAGCTTGCTATTCATTGCTTTTACATAAGTCATTTCAGGTCAATGTTATTTGCACAAATGGCACATTCCCAGTTTATGCCTCCATCTTCTCCCACACTCTCTGATCTTTGCCACCAACTCCTATTTTTCTTCAAGGAAAGCTTTCATTAGAAAATACATCTATTTTTGACATATAACAATAACAAATTACATGTTCTTCACAGGCCCTGCACTTTCCTTTGCTTATGAAGCTTTGTTCTTTCAGCGAACAGATTAACACCTAATATATAAGCACACTTTCTCTAATCATATTGCTAACAGAATGTGTGTATACACTGTAATCGAGTTTTATGAGCAATTTCACCTGATGTTTCTAGTGAATAAAATTCTGTGTGTAACAACTGAAAACGGATTCATAGAACAAAGTACTTGTGCTTTTCCTCTTTTTGTTTGATTATAACAGTTTGGCAGAATTTGAAATTAGCATCTGCATAAATTATAAATATGCTTTCAATTTCTTCTCTCAGCTCAAGGGTAGGGAGCCACATGAAATATATTTTATAGAAGAAAGGTAGAAAAGAGCAAAGTTGCACTAGTATTCTATTCAATCTGAAACAAAAAGACTGCTCATTTCCATTCAACAAAAATCTGTCATTTTCACTGGTGACAAGAGAATAGAGCTACATAACCAAACAATATAAACAGGCTGTTCTTGGAAGATGATGCCTGATGATAATATGGCCATCTGAAAAGTATGTGTTATAGCTAGAGTAAAATGATGCTGATAGGAGACATTTTTACTTCAATTTTAAAAATTCAAACTAAATACACAATCGAATATACAGAGGATTCAGAAAATATTTAGATCACTTCACTTTCTGGATACTTTATTGTGTTATAGATTTAATTTTAAATGGATATATTTGCCGTTGTTGACTCATAATGACAATGTGAAAATTTTCAGATAGGTTAACAAATTTATTAAAAATCAATAACTGAAATCTCACATTCATATAAGTAGTCAAGCCTCTTTAGTAGCAATTATAGCTATACAGTAATTATACCTTTTTCAGTAAGTCTCTGCAAGCTTAGCACATCTGGATTTGGGCAGTTTATCCCATTCTTGGCAGATCCTCTTAAGATCCATTAGACTGAATGGGAAACATCTGTAAACTCCCATTTTCAGGTCTCTCCAAAGATGTTCTATGAGTTTTAAGTCTGGGTTTTGGCTGGACACTCAAGGACAGTCATAAACTTGTCGCAAAGCCACACCACCATTGTCTTGGCTGTACGTCAGGTCATTGTCATGATGAAAAGTGAATAGTCACCCCAGCCTGAAGTTGTGTGCATTCTGGAGCAGGTATTTTTTAAGCACTTCTCTGTATTTAGATGCATTCATCCTCCTCTCAATTCTGATCAGTCTCCTTGTGCCAGACACTAAGAAGCACCCCCAATGCATGTTGTTGCCACCACCATGCCTCACCATAGGCCGTAGGATGAGTAGTGCATCTACCAGACATAGTGCTTAGAATTCTACCTAAACAGTTCAATTTTGGTCTTGTCAGACAGGAAAATCTTTTTCCTTATACTCTCACAGACCTTTAAATTTCATTTTGCAAACTCCCAGAGGCAGTTAGACAACCTACCATAAACATCTAATTGGTGGAGTGACCATTAGGTTCTTCATCATCTACTTGACCAACTCCCTTCTTGCCTAGTTGCCAAACTGACAACTCTAAGAGAAGTCCTGATAGTTCCAAACTTTCACAATTTCACCATTATTGAGGTCAATATGCTGATGAGAACAACCCAGATATAGGCTTCACCGCAATTTGATCACAGAGGTCTATAGAGAGTTACATGGACTTCATGGCTTATCCTGACATGCAGTGTGAAACGTGGGACCTTATATACATAGGTGAGTGCCTTTCTAAACAATCTCAAATCAATTCAGTTTGCTATAGGTGGACACTAATTATGTTCTAGACACATCTCAAGAACAATTAAAGCAAACAGGGCTCACCTGACCACAATTTGGAGTGTCACAACAAAGGTTCTGAATGCTTAAATAAAAGAGGCAACTTAGTTTTTGATTTTTAATACATTTGCAAACCTTTCTGAAAACATGTTTTCACTTTGTCATTATGGGCAGAAATGGCAATGTTATCCATTTAAAATTAAATCTACAACACAGTGAAGTATGTAGAAAATGAAGTGGTTTGAATATGTTATAAATCCACTGTGCACTAAATTTAATCTGGATGTGACTGTAATATTTCAGTGCTTGGACACTGCAATACAAACAATCAACTTACCTACTGTGATGGACAGCAGGCATTTCAGTCTGGCTGGGACGTCTCTCAACAGAGAAATGGAAGAAAAGCAGCCTTTTCAGGGTACTACATCCTCCAGGATGCTAGATGGCAGCTCCCCTGGAAGGAAATGGTTCCCCAGATTCCCTCAGGGCAATCCCTCCGGGATACTTGATGAAGGAGGATGTGGCATTTGACCCGGAGAAGAAATACTTCCGGGTCATGACCTATAAAAGGACTCTGGGAATACCAGCAAGCCGAGCCGGAGTTGGGAGGGAGTGTGACGGAGCTTCTGGGAGAGGAGGATTGTGTTATTGGTTATTGTATTATTGAGTATTGATTTATTGAGGAGAATTGTGGAGTGTGCGGTGCTTTGTGCACTTATTTGGAAGAATATTATTAAAGAATCTTGGTACATGTGTCCTGGACGTCTGCCTGGAGGGTTCAACGGGACAACAGTGCCTCTAGCGTCCACAATTGGTGTAGTTGGCAGGATTTTCGCCATCTATTTGGTCAGAAAAACCTTTGAAATTTACGTGGACAGAACCCCAGACAGTGACACACGGCAACCATTAAACCTTTTTTGTTCACCGGTCCATCATGGGAAAGAAAAACATCAAACCGACCGACAGTGCTGAGAGAAGTCAGGTGCTTGACATCCCCTGCGTCCAAGAGGAGCAACGCCACCGTACCGGAAGAAACTTTTCTGGGTGCCAATAACTAAGATGAGGTATGTGCCAGGGGAGGGATTGAAAACACCTTTAAAATAACCCACTTTGTTCTGTGCTCATACCTCATAGACAGTGAGCACCTAAAGGTCGTAATAAAAACGGCATATCATCCCGAAGATGGTTGTGCGCTCTACGAGGGGAATACAAGCACAAAGGACTTCCGCATGAGGTTGGATAGCCACGGACACGTGACATGCCCCGAAGCATCACAGGATAGAGAAGGTCAACTGAGGCCTGTTGGCTGGAGTCAAGACACGTTGACGGACGCGGTTTTACCGAAAAGTGAGGGGAAGGTGAATGAAGTGTCGCACATCAGAAATAAAGGTAAGGAGGTTCGGGGAGTGACCGATCGATCCGCTGAAAAATTGAGTCAGGCGGATTGCGGTCGGCTCAAAGCCAATCTCCAGAACTCCAAATCCCAAAAGGCCGTGAGAGACCCAACAGCGCAGGCGCAGGAAAAGCCTATCAGCTCGCAGTTGGAAGGTGGGGGCGTTTGAAAAGCCGAGCTTGCCTCCAGTCGATCAAAACAATGACTTTAATGTGTGGGAGCTAGAAAATTTAATCCAACCCATAAAGAGCCTCTTCCAGGTCATAACCTCGATAAAAAAGATAATCGAGGATTTGGAAGCGACAGCCAAAGCACCTATAAGGCAGGTCGAAGACTATTTATGCCACTTAGGACGGGAGCTACCACAGATGACAGATTCAGCAGTACAGGTGGGTAAATCCGGTACCATACATGAAGTCGGGACCCAAATTACAAGGGCAGCGCGAATATCTAGTATCGACTGCCAAGTAATCTTAAGTCCCACAGTTGATGAGGGGGTGATGACCGAGTGTCCAGTGGAAGGAGAGGGGCCGTGGGAGCAGTCAGTCTGTCTGGGATATCCCTCAACAGAGAAAAGGCAGCCTTTTCAGGGCACTACATCCCCCGGGACGCTAGATGGCAGCTCCCCTGGACAGAAATGGTTCCCCCAATTCCCTAACGGCAACATGGGACATAGAGTCCATTTCTTCAGCCCTGTTGGATGCCGTGGGTGCCACCAGGGTGAGCTCACCAAGAACCTGGGGACTATTCCAGTTACACTAACCTGGAAGTACTTCTGAGTCACGAGGACGGAAGCCTGCAGTACTTCCAGGATACTTGATGAAGTCGGATGTGGCGTTTGACCAGGAGAAGAAATACTTCCGGGTCATGAACTATAAAAGGACTCTGGGAATACCAGCAAGCCGAGCAGGAGTTGGGAGGGAATGTGACGGAGCTGCTGGGAGTGAAGGATTGTGTTATTGGTTATTGTATTACTGATTATTGATTTAGTATGGAGAATTGTGGAGTGTGCGGTGCTTTGTGCACTTATTTGTAACAATATTATTAAAGAATCTTCTTGGTACTTTTATACGTGTGTCCTGGACATCTGTCTGGTGGGTTCAATGGGGCAACAGCGCCTCTAGCGTCCCCACTATGGACAGAGCATTGTTTATCAGAATTTTAGCAGACATGCCGTTGCTCTTCTTAGACATATAAATAAAAATTGCTCACAAGCTATTTCCGCTCTCATAAAAGCAGAAAGAATTCAGTGAGACATCTAAGAGCAATGCATTTTGTTATGCAAGTAAGAACATAGAATTACAAATCCATAAACTTAAAACACGCGCAAAAAAACAGATACTTTTACTTGGTGTATTGGTAATATATATTACACTGAAAAATGTAATATAAGGTTCTCTCCGGGCATGGTCTAATCCAAGCGTTGCAAATATTGAGGGGCAAAAGGCAAAAGTACTACTAAATTAAACATATATATCCCTTAAAACAAAAAGTGCCCCTAAAATAATGCATATATCTACTTTAATAAAACATTACTGTCTGTGCGTGTGTGTGTGTGTGTCTGGTCCCTCTGGGCAATTTGACTGGTCAGTTACACTTTGGTTGCTCAGTCAAACCTAATCAAGGCAGGATTTGCAGGCAAGAGAGGTTGAAATACAGGGGTAAATCGATTAAAGGCCTAGCAGGAACACTGAGAATCACCTTCAAAAAGTGGGAGCATTTGCAGGAATACAAATAATGTTTTCACAGCAGGTAATGGGGGTCTGTCCACCATTGGTGGTACTCAAGAAGCAGATAGGAGTCAGAGAAGCAGACTTTACTGCAATGCGATTGAAAGAGGAAGCGCCAGGCAAGACAGGTTGAGACACACAAGATTACTAAAGGCAAGAGATATCTAATATTTTTAACTTTATAGCTAATCAACAATTATTTAACATGTAGTACTGTTATCATCTCACTAAAACCTGGCTTTGGCACTCTATTTCTATGCTTTAACAACTCCTTCATCTCTTGCTTTCATGCGCTAATAGCATAAAAGACTCTCACAGACCACTTTGTGTAGAACAGGCTATAGTAAAACCTGCTTTAAACAATAAGAGCAGTAAAATCACCACAAGCAAGTACTTTGTTGATAGGTGAATTATCCATAGAGTAAATTTATATGCTTTGCTTGACTTGGGAAACCTGTGGTTCATGCACATGCTCAAACTTGTGACTGTGTATGTGAACTACGAGTACAAGAAAAAGTTTCCAAGATTTACTATGTGTAGCGGCTACTTTAATTCTATAAACTCAGAATTCATCATTAAGATCCTGCATCTTAAGTGTCTGCTATAAATGTGGCAAATGAAGTTCTGGTGATTCACCAATTAATGCTTAGCACTCGTTACAGCCTGCCCTCTCAGCTTTGATGAGTTAAAGTGACAGTTTTAACTTCAAGGCAATTTCATGTTGCTTTTGCAGGAATATTTTAAGAAAAAAATTAAATAAATAAGCAGCAAAAAACATATTCTGTGACACATTTATTTACACTCACATTTCATACTTTGTCACATTTTACAGTGCTTTTATGTATGTATGTATGTATGTATTGTGGCAGACGACCAGGGACCTTACCCCACCAGGACGCTTGAAACAAGGAAGGGCCAGGAGAGGGGCAATATATTCCCCTGGACGCAAGAGGGCAGCGCCCCTGGATTCCATCAGGGCCACCTGGATGGTTCCCGAGCCACGGATGGCAGCACTTCCGCCACACCAGGAAGTGCTGCCGGAAGATCATCAGGGAACACCTGGAGCACATCTGGGTGTGCCATAAAAGGGGCCACCTCACTCCATTGGGAGAGCTGGAGTCGGGTGGAAGAGGACAGAGCTTATCCTGCAAGTTCTGTCAGCAGTAATATCATCAATAAACACTAGTTACCCACTTCCATTGGCAGTCACACATGCCAATGCCATAACACTTGTCTTGATGTGATATGCTACAAGTCATGAGCCGTTCCTTCTCTTCTCCATATTCTACTCTATTCATCACTCTGGTATGTATTGATCTTAATTTCATCTGTCCAAAAAAAACTGTTCCAAAACTGGACATTTTTTTATATTTTCTGGCAAAGTCTAATCTGTCCTTCCTATGCTTGAGGTTTACCAGTGGTTTGCTCCATATGGTAAACACTCTGTCTTTACTTTCATGAAGTCTTCTCTTGATTGTAGACTCTGGCAATGATACATCTATCTTGTTGTGAAGGGGTTTTTCTTCACAGAAGAAAGAATTCTGCAATCATCCAGCACATATGTCTTCCATGATTGTCCAGGCCTTCTGGTGTTGTTGAGCTCACTTCTCTTCAAGACTGTACCAGATGGTTGATTTGACCACTTCTGGTGTTTCAATCTTAGATGGGTTTGTTTTGTTTTCTATGCCTAATGATGGCCTGCTTTTATTTGCATGGACAGCTGTTTGGACCATATTGAGACTTGGAATCAACTCCAGCCCTTCTACCTATATAATAATAAATGAAATAACGACGGACCTGCTCACACCTGGCTATGGTACAACTTTTCAGTCAATTGTCCAAATACTTTTGAGCCCCTGGTAATATGTTTTGGGTGTGTGTGGGCAGAAAAATGGCTGTCATTCCTAAATGGCTCATACTATTTCTGTTAAATCCTTTGAATTAATGCTGAAAACCTACACTTCAATCATGTAATTATTTCTTCATTTCAAATTCATTGTGGTGGTGTATAGAGCCAAAATTACATCATTGTCCAAGAACTTCTGGATATAACTGTATGATAAAAAAAAATAAATAAATGAAAATAGTCAAAATAATTTGCAAATTATAACTTCAAGAGGCTATCCAAAAACAAGAATAAGTCCAAAAGACAACTAAAAGCTGGTCTAAAAATTCATAAACCAGAAAATTTAAAGAGAACTTGTACATCCAAGAAATGAAGAATTGAAATGATGGATAATGGAATATCTATCAGGCACACCGCAGTTTGTGAGACACAAGGACTGTGTCTCTAATACTGATGTGAGCAACATTGGAGCACAACAAGGAACAGTCCTGTCTCCTTTTCTCTTCACTTTGTGCACACCTGGTCATGTCACTTAAAGACATTCTCAGATAATTCTGCACTTATGGGGTGTATTGATAAAGGAAATGAGACAAAGGCATAGGAGTCAGGTGGGGAACATTGTTTCTTGGTGCAGAAAGAATCATCTTCAACTTGATACCAGCAAAACCAAGGAACTGGTTATTGACTTTCGACACACCAAATACTCTCTATATCCGATCACCATTCATGGTATGGATGTAACACAGAGGAACTATATAAGAATGGACAAAGCAGACTCTTTTTTTCTTATGAGACAATGTTCCTTTAATGTGAATAGTGACATTATTCACATATTCTATAATACAGTACTGTGATGACCAGTGCAATGTGGCCACACTGTGGTGTGCTGGGTTGGTAACATCACTTCAACAGGGGATTATTGAATCAATAAGCTAATTAAAAGGGCAAGCTCAGTTATAGGACACAATCTGGAGCCCCTGGGGATCATTGTGAAGGAGAGAACTGAAACAAAACTGAGTGCCATTATGAAAAATGCTGCACATCCTCTGTCAGACACACTAACAGTGAGACCTTATATGTTGTTTGTTTATAAAACAGCAGAGAAGCTGTGTAAAGGCTGCTTCACAAAAAAACAGCGGAGCGCCTTATATGAGCAGGCAGTCAGCTAAAGAGGGGAATCAATAAATAACTATAATCGTAATAAAAGAACAAAAATAGCGGAGAAGCCTCGGATTGAATAAAGGAGATGGGTACCTGAACAGTAAATTAAGTCTCAAATAGCAACACAATAAATATAACAATCATAATAAACGAACAATAAAACAGTACAGAACCGCGAAGCAAGGAGAAAGGACGGCCTTATATGGCGTTCGTTTATAAAACAGCGGAGAAGCTGTGTAAAAGCAGCTTCACCAAAAAACAGCTCAGCGCCACACTCTGAATGTATTCCTCACATCACCGTTATACCCTCTGATCTCCCATTTCAATTCAAATGCCTCCAATTTCCAGTAAGGCTCTGCTTCGCGATGACAATTAATAAGTCTCAGGGACAGACCCTACAAAAGGTTGCCTTTGATTTGAGGCAAGATTGCTTTTCTCCTAAACAACTATACGTTGCATTCTCAAGAGTAAGCTCGCACAGCTTGGTCATATTACAACCGGAGCGCTGAACTGACAACGTGGTATACAAAGAGATCCTTAACAAATAGTTATTGCTATATTTTCCCTCAGTTTAAAAAGGTTTTCTTTTCTTCTTAATAAAAATTAAAAAGCTGTACTTCGTCACTGCAAAGCGCGGGGATTTTGCAATATACAGTATATATATGTATATATGTAGATACGTATATACGTATGTATATATGTATGTATGTGTATATGTATGTATGTATATGTGTGTGTGTATGCGTGTGTATGTATGTGTATGTGTGTGTATGTATGTGTGTATATAAATGTCTATACATATGTTGATATGTGTATATATATATGTATATATGTGGATGTGTATATGTATATATATGTATATGTAGATATGTGTATATATAGATATGTATATATATATATATCTTTATATATGTGTGTGTGTGTGTGTATATATATATATATATATAAATATATGACAGCAACACTCATAAAAGTGACATAACAATTAAACTGACAATCATGTTACGTTATTTTTAAAATGTTTACTTTTCTTTTTTATAACTTCTTTAACACACTACTTCTCCGCTGAAGCTGGTATTTACTAGTATATATATATATATATATATATATATATATATATATATATATATGGTGGGTTGGCACCCTGCCCAGGATTGGTTCCTGCCTTGTGCCCTGTGTTGGCTGGGATTGGCTCCAGCAGACCCCCGTGACCCTGTATTCGGATTCAGCGGGTTAGACAATGGATGGATGGATATATATTCTTTTGCATGTTTGTCACACAAAATGTTTCTGATCATCAAACACATTTAACCATTAGTCAAATATAACACAAGTAAACACAAAATGCAGTTTTTAAATGATGGTTTTATTATTTAGGAGAAAAAATCCAAACCTACATGGCCCTGTGTGAAAAAGTAACTGCCCCTGAACCTAATAACTGGTTGGGCCACCCTTAGCAGCAATAACTGCAATCAAGCGTTTGCGATAACTTGCAATGAGTCTTTTACAGCGCTCTGGACGAATTTTGGCCCACTCATCTTTGCAGAATTGTTGTAATTCAGCTTTATTTGAGGGTTTTCTAGCATGAACCGCCTTTTAAGGTCATGCCATAGCATCTCAATTGGATTCAGGTTAGGACTTTGACTAGGCCACTCCAAAGTCTTCATTTTGTTTTTCTTCAGCCATTCAGAGGTGGATTTGCTGGTGTGTTTTGGGTCATTGTCCTGTTGCAGCACCAAGATCGCTTCAGCTTGAGTTGTCAACAGATGGCGGACATTCTCCTTCAGGATTTTTTGGTAGACAGTAGAATTCATGGTTCCATCTATCACAGCAAGCCTTCCAGGTCCTGAAGCAGCAAAACAACCCCAGACCATCACACTACCACCACAATATTTTACTGTTGGTATGATGTTCTTTTTCTGAAATGCTGTGTTCCTTTTACGCCAGATGTAACGGGACATTTGCCTTCCAAAAAGTTCAACTTTTGTCTCATCAGTCCACAAGGTATTTTCCCAAAAGTCTTGGCAATCATTGAGATGTTTCTTAGCAAAATTGAGACGAGCCCTAATGTTCTTTTTGCTTAACAGTGGTTTGCGTCTTGGAAATCTTTTTGCCCAGTCTCTTTCTTATGGTGGAGTCGTGAACACTGACCTTAATTGAGGCAAGTGAGGCCTGCAGTTCTTGAGACATTGTCCTGGGGTCTTTTGTGACCTCTCAGATGAGTCGTCTCTGTGCTCTTGGGGTAATTTTGGTCAGCCGGCCACTCCTGGGAAGGTTCACCACTGTTCCATGTTTTTGCCATTTGTGGATAATGGCTCTCACTGTGGTTCGCTGGAGTCCCAAAGCTTTAGAAATGGCTTTATAACCTTTACCAGACTGATAGATCTCAATTACTTCTGTTCTCATTTGTTCCTGAATTTCTTTGGATCTTGGCATGATGTCTAGCTTTTGAGGTGCTTTTGGTCTATTTCTCTGTGTCAGGCAGCTCCTATTTAAGTGATTTCTTAATTGAAACAGGTGTGGCAGTAAACAGGCTTGGGGGTGGCTACGGAAATTGAACTCAGGTGTGATGCACCACAGTTAGGTTATTTTTTAACAAGGGGGCAATTACTTTTTCACACAGGGCCATGTAGGTTTGGATTTTTTTTCTTCCTAAATAATAAAAACCATCATTTAAAAACTGCATTTTGTGTTTACTTGTGTTATATTTGACTAATGGTTAAATGTGTTTGATGATCAGAAACATTTTGTGTGACAAACATGCAAAAGAATAAGAAATCAGGAAGGGGGCAAATAGTTTTTCACACCACTGTATGTGTAAATGTTTATATATAGATATGTATGTATATGTGTATATGTATATATATGTTTATGTGTGTGTGTGTATGTATATATATATATATATATATAGACAGCAGCACTCATAACAGTGACAAAACAATTACATTGACAATCATGTTACGCTATTTTCAAAATGTTTCCTTTTCTTTTTCATTGCTTCTTTAACACACTACTTCTCCGCTGCGAAGCGCAGTTATTATGCTAGTATACTAATAAAAGGCAAAGCCCTCACTGACTCACTCACTCATTACTAATTCTCCAACTTCCCGTGTAGGTAGAAGGCTGAAATTTGGCAGGCTCATTCCTTACAGCTTACTTACAAAAGTTAAGCAGGTTTCATTTCGAAATTCTACGCGTAATGGTCATAACGGTCGATAACGTCCGCCATGTTAAACTTTCTTATTTATGGCCCCATCTTAACAAAATTTGGTAGGCGGCTTCCCTGCGCTAACCGAAACCAATGTACGTACTTATTTCGGTGGTATGACGCCAATGTCGGCAGACATATTGAACTTTCCAACAATCGTTGTTACCTATGGGCCCATCTTCAAGAAATTTGGTACGCGGGTTCCCAACGCTAACTGAATCCTGCTTACGTACATATATAAGTCCATAGCCTGCAGCTCGGTCGCCATGTGAGACGCCGTTGCGTCCCGCATCCCAACGCCTCCCACGTTGTTGGCTGCCTGCCTATATAAGTCTGTCCGTCGCTCCGGTCTCTTCATTCCCTTCCTTGCTTCACCACGGTATTCATGTCTCCCTGCTGAAAACTGCAGCCTTTTTATTTAATCCACGGCTTCTCCGCTGTTTTATTGTTCATTTATTACAATTATAGTTATTGTATAGATGTTTTAGATATAGTTTCCCTTGTTCAGGTACCCATTTCCTTTTTATCGTTCCAACCGTACCCCCATTTCCATGTTTATCGAGGTGATCACCATCGATCAAAGAACTGTCACTTACCGAGTGGTTTCCATGCCCGGAGATGGCGCCTGCCTTTTCCATTCTCTTTGTTACATATTGCATGGCCATATCAGGCTCACTCTTGATATCCGGAGGAACATTGTGTCTTATGTATTGAATGACTGGGACAGGTTCAAGGTGTGGACTGATGACAGTACAGGAGATAATTATACTACACAGGAGCACTATAAGAGTGAAATGCTTAAGCCCTTCACCTATGGTTCTGCATGTGAGTTGATGGCTGCCGCTGAATTGTTCGGTTGTCGCTTTCAAGTGTACCGAAATGGCCAAATACTTTACACCTTTGGACAACCGCCAATGCCTCTTAAACATCTTAGATTCACAGGTGACGATTTGAGTAGTGGACACTTTGATGTTTATGAATGTTTAAACTCTCAAAAGCTGGATGCAAAATTATCAATGAGACCGGTTGTATACTTACAACGCTTGACAGATGCCGAATGTCTCTTCAACACAAGTCCTACAAATACTAACGTAATTGAAACAAACCATGAAACTCAAACCGATTATGATAGCAGCAATCCAAGCTGTGAGATTTGAGACAAGATTACTGTTCACATGGCCAACTGTACATTGCATGCTCAAGAGTAAGCTCAGCGCACAGCTTGGTCATGTTACAACCTGAGGGCCGAACGGACAGCATGGTATACAAAGAGATCCTTAAAAAAAAAAGGTTTACTTTTCTTCTTAATAAAAATTTTAATGCAGTACTTCACCACGGCGAAGCGCGGGCATTTTGCTAGTATATATATATATATATATATATATATATATATATATATATACATATATACATATATATACGTATATATATATATGCACAGTATACTGTATATACATATATACATATTTATTTATTTGATGGTCTTCTGTAAAAAGCCAAATTTACCCTTGGGGGCAAATAACCTTTTATCTATCTATCTATTTATTTATCTATCTATCGATCCATCCACCCCTTTTGTTACTCTGATAAAGTAAAATGCTATTTTGTATATTTTGCAAAATGCCCCATTTCTTTATACAATGTAAAAAATACCCCTTAAATACTTAAATAGTTTTCTCATTTTGCCTTTCTTTGAAGACAACTGAATGAAACTGGTGTAGGAGGATGGAAAGCATAATGTAAATTTCAACCAATGTAAAATTAAACCATTCTGGCGCAATTTATCCCATTACCAAGTTAAAACTTTGTGTTTTAGGAGCCTAATATGAATTAGTCCTTTCATGATCCTTTTAGCATTTAATGTGAGCCAGTGCCAAGTTCATCTAATTTTAGAAGTGAGGCTAACACTGAGAAGTAGGCTACTGACAGCCCTCCACTGAAGAGATGCTTCAGCTATATAGTGTTGCAAAACATGAACAGATGCTGTTGATTATGAAGTTGAGTATTTTTAAGGAAGCCAAGATTTTTCAGCTATGCTGGGATTCAGAACAAGTGCTACCACATTGAGTTCTACTATACTGTTCTGTTCTACTATACTATACTAAAAGTTGTGTTTACAGTGCTAGTGCCACATGTGCATTGCTCTTCATTTACACCAGGAGACCTGCAAAACAGAACACTGATTGACATGGCCTGAGCGCACTATGACATTCTAATACTGAAAACTGCCTCTAATACAGGTAATCAAGTATTAATTTTACAAAAGTTATTATTTTAACTACAGCACATACCTTGTATATATAATGCATAAGGGGTGTTTTAGTACACCTGGCATATGCATCCAAAGTTGCTCCTTTTGGTTCTGAGCACAGGTCTGCCACTTGTTATAAAGAAGCTCTCGGCATCTGGAACTAATGGAATGCTTTTGAACTAAATGAGGTATTATTTTTGTTTACTCCTATGTTTAAATAAGCTTTTGACCTGAGTTACTCACAACTCGCCCTAAGGAAATATAAACTAACAAACAAGTATACATATAGTAATGAAATAATCAATTTTGACAGATATACAGCTGAATAAATAAATAAAAAACCCAGAAACAGGTAATGCACAAAACAATGTGTTTCTTTGTACCGGTCCCAAACCCAGATAAATGGGGAGGGTTATGTCAGGAAGGGAATCTGGTGTAAAATTTTGACAGATCAACATGCGGACAATAATACAGATTTCCATACCAGATCGGTCGAGTCCCGGGTTAACGACGACGACCACCAGTATTGTTAGCCAACAGGGTGCTGGTGGAAATTAGGCCACTGTTGGCCGAAGAAGGAGAATAAGAGGGAGGAGACATGTCAGGAGGAAAGAGGACAGTAGGAAGGTAAAGAAAGTGGAACTGAGGGTAGGAACTTTGAATGTTGGCAGTACGACTGGTAAGGGAAGAGAGTTAGCCGATATAATGGAGAGAATGAAGGCTGATATATTGTGTGTGCAACAGACTAAATGGAAGGGTGTGAATGGGAGGAGAAATGGGGTAGGGGTTATTCTGAAGGAACAGTATATGTCAAGAGTGTTTTGGAAGTGAAAAGAGGGTCAGACAGAGTGATGATTATGAAGATGGAAAATGGAGGTGTGATGATGAATGGCGTTCGTGCATACATGTATGTCCCACAAGTTGGGTGTGCGATGGATAAGAAAGATTTCTGGAGTGAGTTGGATGAAGCGAAGGACAGTGTACCCAAGGAAGAGAGAGTGGTGATTGGAGAGGATTTCAATGGACATGTTGGTGAAGGGAACAGAGTACACAAGGAGATGATGGGATGGTATGGTGGCAAGGAGAGGAATGAAGGTCAGATGATAGTGGATTTTGCGACAAGGATGGGCATGGCTGTGGTGAATACGGATTTTAATAAGAGGGAGGAACATAGGATGACGTACAAGAGTGGAAGAAGATGCACACAGGTAGATTATATCCTATGCAGAAGAGTCAATCTGAAGGAGATTAAAGAATGCAAAGTGTTGGCAGGGGAAAGTGTACTTAGACAGCATAGGATGGTGGTATGTAGGATGACACTAGAGATCAAGAAGAAGAGGAAAGTGAGGGCAGAGCCAAGGATCAAATGGTGGAAGTTGAAAAAGGAAGATTGCAAGCTTGAGTTTAGGGAGGAGATAAGGCAGGCACTGGGTGGCAGGGAAGAGTTACCATACAGCTGGGTAACTATAGCAGATGTAGCAAGGCTGACAGCAAGAAGGGTGCTTGGTGTGATATCTGGACAGAGGAAGGAGGAAAAAGAGAGTATAGAGAGGATTAGGATGGCAAAGAAGAAGTGGAATAGTCAGAGAGATGCAGAAAGTAGACAAGAGTACAAGGAGATAGGACAAGTGAGGAGAGTGTGTTGAGCAGATTAAAAGAGTACTTTGAGAGGCTGATGAATGAAGAAAATGAGAGAGAGAGAAGGTTTGATGATATGGAGTGTGAGACATGGTCGCCTATTCATCCCGGCCAATACCCCCAGGCCGCCAGATGGAGCCCTCCTTGCAGCATAGAGGTGCCCCGAATGCCAGCAGGGAATTATAGACTGTAGAATTATAATGTACAGCCCTGCTGGATACCAAGGGGGCCGCCAAGAGTCGCTGCAGGGAGACCCAGGGATTTATATTTCCCAAGTCACGGGAACGGAAGAACTGTGATGGGTTGGCACCCTGCCCGGGATTGGTTCCTGCCTTGTGCCCAGTGTTGGCTGGGATTGGCTCCAGCAGACCCCGTGACCCTGTGTTCGGATTCAGCGGGTTGGAAAATGGATGGATGGATGGGAATGGAAGAAATGATATACTGAATGAAAAAGAGAAGTTTTTACCTGACCCAGAAGTTCTGGATAATCACACGGACTGAGGGCTCAGAAGCACTTCCGGGTTGAGGACTATAAAGAACTGTGGGAGGTCCCAGACAATTGAGCTGAGTTGGGAGGCAGGGTGGCTAAACGTCTGGGAGTGGAGGATTGGATTATTGTACTGTTTATTGGAGTATTGTGGAGAGGAGATGCTTTGTGCACTTATTATAATAAATAATAATTATTTGGACTTTTATTTGGTGTCTGATGAGTGGTTTGAGGGTTCAAGGGAGCGGGAAAGCCCTAATCTGTCACAAGAGATAATAAATCAGTAAGTTGGTCCAGATGGCATACCTGTGGAAGCATGGAGGTGATTAGGAAAGATGGCGGTGAAGCTTTTAACCAGATTGCATAATGGAATCTTGGAAAGTAAAAGGATGCCTGAGGAGGGAAGAAGAGGAGCTCGAGTGAATTCTCTGTATTGCTACTTTCCACTCCTTTTCTGATATGTTGAGTGAGAGATCTTTTTCCCAGTGTCCTCTTGGATCTTTGAAAGGGAGGGACTGTAAAATAATTTTATATATTGCAGAGATGGTGTCTAAGTCCTTGAAATTGAGCAGTATTTTTTCCAGCATGGATGAGGGTGCAAGATGAGGAAAATCGGGCAGGTACTGTTTAACAAAGTTCCTAATTTGAAGATAGTGAAAGAAATGTGTAGCTAGAATGTTAAATTTGAAATGTAATTGTTCATAGGATGCAAAGATGTTGTCTATATAAAGATCTCTAAGCAAGTTAATCCCAAAATTTTTCCAGATATTAAAAACAGCATATGTTTGCGAAGGTTGAAAGAGGTGGTTTTCTTACAGAGGTGCCACAGATAAAAGCTTCTCCATCTTAAAATGCTTTCTACATTGGTTCCATATTCTGATTAAGTGAAGCACGATTGCGTTATCAGTATATTGGCGATGACTTGCATTTATTGGGGCACAAAGCAGGGAATATAAAGTACTGCAGGATTTAACTTCTATTGCGGACCAAGCCTGTGTATGTTCATCTATTTGTGTCCAAGTTTTCAGAGCTTGTATGTTTGCTGCCCAGTAATAAAACTGAAAGCAGGGTACAGCCATGCCCCCTTCTGCCTTAGGTCTTTGTAGGGTCGCTCTTTGGATACATGGATTTTTGAGTTCCAAATAAATGAAGGTATTGTTGAATCTAATTGCTTAAAAAATGATTTATTGATGTACTAGCAGAATACCCGCGCTTCGCAGTGGAGAAGTAGTGTGCTAAAGAAGTTATGAAAAAGAAAAGGAAAAATTTTAAAAATAACGTAACATGATTGTTAATGTAATTGTTTTGTCATTGATATGAGTGTTGTTCTCATATCTATCTATATATATGTATATATCTATATATATATATATATATATATATCTATATATATATATATATATATATATATATATATATATATATATACACACACACAGTATATAGCAAAATACCCGCACTTGGCAGCGGAGAAGTAAAAAGAAAAGGAAACATTTTAATAATAACGTGACATATATATATATATACAGTAATCCCTCCTCGATCGCGGGGGGTTCATGTTTGTATGGTTATTTTTATATATTTTAAGCCCTTATAAACTCTCCCACATTGTTAACATTATTAGAGCCCTCTAGACATGAAATAACACCCTTTAGTCAAACGTTTAAACTGTGCTCCATTACAAGACAGAGATAACAGTTATTTCTCACAATTAAAAGAATGCAAACGTATCTTCTCTTCAAACGAGCGCTGTCAGGAGCAGAGAATGTCAGAGAGATAGAGAGAGCGTGACAGAAAAACAAACAATCAAAAAATCAATACGTGCTGTTGGGCTTTTAAGTATGAGCACCGTGATAAAGCAGCCGCAAAGAAGGGAGCAATGTGAAGGTAGTCTTTCAGCATTTTTCAGAGTAGCCTCCGTATCTTCTAAACAAACAGCCTCTGTGCAAACAGCCTCTCTGTCAGGCGCAGAGAATGTCAGAGAAAGACCAAGAAAAGCAAACAATCCGCTCTTGGGGGCGGAAGCACATCTATATCATTGAGGAGTTTTAGTTAATATGTAATACATGCTCTGATTGGGTAGCTTCTAAGCCATCCGCCAATAGCGTCCCTTGTATGAAATCAACTGGGCAAACAAACTGAGGAAGCATGTACTTTAAATTAAAAGACCCATTGTCCACAGAAATCCGCGAACCAGCGAAAAATCCGTGATATATATTTAGATATGCTTACATTTAAAATCCGCGATGGAGTGAAACCACGAAAGTCGAAGCGTGACATAGCGAGGGATCACTGTATGTATATATATATATATATATATATATATATATATATATATATACACACAGTGGTGTGAAAAACTATTTGCCCCCTTCCTGATTTCTTATTCTTTTGCATGTTTGTCACACAAAATGTTTCTGATCATCAAACACATTTAACCACTAGTCAAATATAACACAAGTAAACACAAAATGCAGTTTTTAAATGATGGTTTTTATTATTTAGGAAGAAAAATAAATCCAAACCTACATGGCCCTATGTGAAAAAGTAATTGCCTCCTGAACCTAATAACTGGTTAGGCCACCCTTAGCAGCAATAACTGCAATCAAGCGTTTGCGATAACTTGCAATGAGTCTTTTACAGCGCTCTGGACGAATTTTGGCCCACTCATCTTTGCAGAATTGTTGTAATTCAGCTTTATTTGAGGGTTTTCTAGCATGAACCGCCTTTTTAAGGTCATGCCATAGCATCTCAATTGGATTCAGGTTAGGACTTTGACTAGGCCACTCCAAAGTCTTCATTTTGTTTTTCTTCAGCCATTCAGAGGTGGATTTGCTGGTGTGTTTTGGGTCATTGTCCTGTTGCAACACCCAAGATCGCTTCAGCTTGAGTTGACGAACAGATGGCCGGACATTCTCCTTCAGGATTTTTTGGTAGACAGTAGAATTCATGGTTCCATCTATCACAGCAAGCCTTCCAGGTCCTGAAGCAGCAAAACAACCCCAGACCATCACACTACCACCACATTTTACTGTTGGTATGATGTTCTTTTTCTGAAATGCTGTGTTCCTTTTACGCCAGATGTAACGGGACATTTGCCTTCCAAAAAGTTCAACTTTTGTCTCATCAGTCCACAAGGTATTTTCCCAAAAGTCTTGGCAATCATTGAGATGTTTCTTAGCAAAATTGAGACGAGCCCTAATGTTCTTTTTGCTTAACAGTGGTTTGCGTCTTGGAAATCTTTTTGCCCAGTCTCTTTCTTATGGTGGAGTCGTGAACACTGACCTTAATTGAGGCAAGTGAGGCCTGCAGTTCTTGAGACATTGTCCTGGGGTCTTTTGTGACCTCTCAGATGAGTCGTCTCTGCGCTCTTGGGGTAATTTTGGTCGGCCGCCACTCCTGGAAAGGTTCACCACTGTTCCATGTTTTGCCATTTGTGGATAATGGCTCTCACTGTGGTTCGCTGGAGTCCCAAAGCTTTAGAAATGGCTTTATAACCTTTACCAGACTGATAGATCTCAATTACTTCTGTTCTCATTTGTTCCTGAATTTCTTTGGATCTTGGCATGATGTCTAGCTTTTGAGGTGCTTTTGGTCTACTTCTCTGTGTCAGGCAGCTCCTATTTAAGTGATTTCTTAATTGAAACAGGTGTGGCAGTAAACAGGCTTGGGGGTGGCTACAGAAATTGAACTCAGGTGTGATACACCACAATTAGGTTATTTTTTAACAAGGGGGCAATTACTTTTTCACACAGGGCCATGTAGGTTTGGATTTTTTTTCTCCCTAAATAATAAAAACCATCATTTAAAAACTGCATTTTGTGTTTGCTTGTGTTATATTTGACTAATGGTTAAATGTGTTTGATGATCTGTGACAAACATGCAAAAGAATAAGAAATCAGGAAGGGGGTAAATAGTTTTTCACACCACTGCCTGACACAGAGAAGTAGACCAAAAGCACCTCAAAAGCTAGACATCATGCATATATGTATATATATATATACTAGCAGAATACCCGCGCTTCGCAGCGGAGAAGTAGTGTGTTAAAGAAGGTACGAAAAAGAAAAGGAAAAATTTTAACAATAACGTAACATGATTGTTAATGTAATTGTTTTGTCATTGATATGAGTGTTGTTCTCATATCTATCTATATATATATATCTCTATCTATCTATCTATATATATATATATATATATATATATATATATATATATATATATATATATATATATATATATATATATATATATATATATATATATATATATATATATATATACCGCTTGGCAGCGGAGAAGTAGTGTGTTAAAGAAGTTATGAAAAAGAAAAGGAAACATTTTAAAAATAATATAACATGATTGTCAAAGTAATTGTTTTGTGTATTTGGCGGCAGCGTCACAAAGTTTTTTTCGTCTAGCTGCATCAGAAAATGTACCACACGTCTGACACGCCTCCTTTTTAGTGTTTTCTCACAGCTTGGATTGCTGCTGTCATATATATATATACACACACACACACACACACACACACACACACACACACACACACACATACATACATACATATATATATATATACACATATATATACACATACATATCTTCATATCTACATATCTATATACATATCTACATATACACACATATATATATATACATACCTATCTACATCATATATACACACACATACATACATACACACACACAAATTATATATATGTGTGTATGTATGTATGTATGTATGTATGTGTGTGTGTGTGTATATATATATATATATATATATATATACACATACATACATATATATACACATACATATACTTGTGTGTATAGCTTTTATATATGTGTGTGTATAGCTTTGGTCACTGAGTGCAAGAGAGAAATAATAAAATATAGTCTATAAGTTATTAAACAGTAAAACATTAACGTTTTAAGAAGTACAGGTACATTGAGCACTACTGGAGTGGTTTGGTAAACTACATTTTAAAGACTGTGTAACACAACAGGTAAGTAACTAACAGCAGCTAAAATATATATGGATCATCTCTCGGTAGTAGATCCCTTTTGAAAGGCGCTACACGACGGCTGTGGTATAGAAATTACATTTTCTATGTGAACGTTCAAATTTGTGCCTCTGGTAATGTGCCTTACCGGCATTTAAAGAAAATTAGTTTTGTGTCCTCTGCAGTGTTAAAGAGAAAGGCTTTGGTTTGGGATAAAAGAAAAAAAGGTGTAAAGAAAGGAAAGTTGCCTTTTTCTTTTATATAGTATAGAGAGATGTGTTCGCTGGCGTTATGATCGCCTTTTGGGACAGTCGCGTGGGTCTTGTGTAGACTGGTGAGACGTCCCCGCCATTAATCGGCTGTGATGGCACTGTCAGTCCTCTACTCTGTGCGTGTCTTCATAATCCGGTGAGAACCTCATAATCGTATCGTGCAAAAGAAAGTGTGAATCGCCTTAATATTATTTTGCCGTGGTGTAGAAAAGGGGTCCGTGTTTGCACTTGTCTGGGCTATAGCGCAGGGGGAGGATGAAAAAATTAAAAGTGCTCACTTTGACTTAAGGCAGAAGCGCAGTCAGCGTCTCAAAGGCCGGCACAGCTATGCACGCGCTGGCTGCTCGACTTTTGCAGGGCAGGAGACCACAGTTTTGCAGACACGTTCATGATATCAAAAGTCTCAGCGCTCTTTGGAGGTCATTCATATATTATATATATATCAAAATACCCGCCCGCAGCGGAGAAGTAGTGTGTTAAAGAAGTAATGAAAAGAAAAGGAAACATTTTAATAATAACGTAACATGATTGACATTGTCATGAGTGTTGCTGTCATATATATGCCTGCCTAAATAAGTCACCCTCGCTTTGCTCTTACTTTATTTACCGTTCATTTAATCATGGCTAGTGGCGGAAAAATTATAAAATGGAAGGAGGATGGCTTTACCAAAACAATTATTGATGGCGAATCGATTATTCATAAAGCTTGAATTGGTGATCTGTTTTTCTGTGTTAACCTCATATTTTTCATACTTCTTCTCAAACTAAGGTGGTGCGAGGGTAAAATGAATCGGGATGCGCTGATCAATGTAATCGTGTACCAGGAAATCATGCATTGACAAAAGCTCCCTTTGCTTGTAATGCAAAGTGTGATTAAATGCATTATTTTTAAGCGTTATGGAGCACATGCATGAAGCTTCTCAGCTGTGCTTGTGCTAAGAAAAGGAAAGATTTTAAAAATAACGTAACACGATTGTCAATGTAACCTTTTGTAAGTAGTGCCTGGAGGATTCAGTGTGGAGAAACTCTATAGAGACAGCGTGTGTATTAACTTGTGGATTTTTCTGTGAGTATTTGGTGGCAGTGTGACTAAGTTGCTTCGAAGACGGCGTTAGCTGCAGAGCTCAGCTCAGAGCCAAATGAGATGAATGGGAGGGGAGATGATGACGTGACTCCCCCACCCGCCTTAACTGTCAATCCCCACAAACACAGTCTCTCGGAATTTGCATAAGCACACCCCTTCACCTACAATTTTAACTTAGTATAAAGTGATCAAAACTCGCTTATATCCTGCGTCCTCTCATTAAACTTGTATCCCGCATTACCTGTGGGCATGTGAAACGCCAGCGTAGCCTGTCTATGAACTTAATTTAAAGTTTAGGTTTACACCTTGCTTTCTTTCCGAGGTAGCAGCAGTCATGAATATGGTAGTATATGTCACTCCCTCGCTTCTTATTGTTTCGCTGCCTTCTCAATTATATAATGCATGTTTTCTTAAGCGCTTTTTGGAGGTCTTCCTGGTTTTCGACGCACTGCGTTGATAGTCAGTTCACATGATTACGTGAGAGGCGTGATGATATCACACGAAACTCCGCCCCCCACGTCATTCCAGCTCAACTCCAATAAAGTTAATGGAGAAAAATACCTTCCAGTTATGACCATTAGGCGTAGAATTTCGAAATGAAACCTGCCCAACTTTTGTAAGTAAGCTGTAAGGAATGAGCCTGCCAAATTTCAGCCTTCTACCTACACGGGAAGTTGGAGAATTAGTGATGAGTGAGTGAGTGAGTGAGTGAGTGAGTGAGTGAGTGAGTGAGTGAGTGAGTGAGTGAGTGAATGAGTGAAGGCTTTGCCTTTTATTAGTATAGATATATATATATTTACATACATGTGTACATATATACACACACACATATACTATGGGGTGCCAAACAGGCAAATACATTGATTTTATGAATATATAAAGTCGGCGTCAGTATATATATAAAGTCAAAACTTGAATATATAAAGTCATTCCCGAATATATAAAGTTAAAAGTTGAATATATAAAGTCATCGCTGGAATATATAAAGTCAGTGTCGGAATTTACAAAGTCATTCCTGATTATATAAAGTCAACATTGGAGTATATAAACTCACTCCTGAATATATAAAGTGAAAGTCAAAATCTATTGATTGAAACGACTCTGAACTGAACTAAGTTAACAAAAACGTATTCAGAAAAATAAATTAAAAAAACACTGTTCGGTTAATGTGTTGAAAATGATGCATGTGCCCTGCCCAGGATTGGTTCCTGCCTTGCGCCCAGTGTTGGCTGGGATTGGCTCCAGCAGACCCCCGTGACCCTGTGTTCGGATTCAACGGGTTGGGAAATGGATGGATATTCCAGCGCTGACTTTGTATATTCCGACGCTGACTTTATATATTTAAGTTTTGACTTTATATATTGCAGTGCTTACTTTATATATTCAAGTTTTGACTTTATATATTCAGAAACAAGTTTTGACTTATTTTATTCTGACAGTGACTTTATATAATCAAGTTTTGACTTTATATATATATATTTGGGAATGACTATATATATTAAAGTTTTGACTTTATATAGTTAAATTTAGTCATCATTGCATAACCTTTTCTTTACCATAGAAATTTAAAGACTAAATTCAACTTCCATTTCTAACAAAGATATTTCTGACGACTAAATAGAACCTACTTATATCCAAACTCGAGCTATTGAGCTGTCGCCTGCCTGCCTGAATAAGTCACCCTCACTTCGCTCTTACTTTTTTATCGTTCTTTTAATCATGGCTAGTGGAGGAAAAATTACAAAATGGAAGGAGGATTACACTGAGTATGGCTTTACCAAAACAATTATTGATGGTGAATCGATTATTCATAAAGCTTCAATTGGTGATCTGTTTTTCTGTGTTAACCTCATATTTTTTCATACTTCTTATCAAACCAAGGGGGTGCGAGGGTAAAATGAATCAGGAGGAGCTGATCAATGTAATCGGTGTACCAGGAAATCATGCATTGACAGAAGTTCCCATTTGTTTGTAAAGCAAAGTGTGATAAATGCGTGATTTTTTAACACGTTATGGAGCACGTGCATCGAAGCTTCTCAGCTGTGCTTGTGCTAGGAAAAGGAAACATTTTAAAAATAACGTAACACGATTGTCAATGTAACCTTTTGTAAGTAGTGCCTGGAGGATTCAGTGTGGAGAAACTGTAGAGACAGCGTGTGTATAAACTTGTGGATTTTTCTGTGAGTATTTGGTGGCAGCGTCACAAACTTGCTTCCGTAACACTGCGTTAGCTGCGGAGCTCAGCTCAGAGCGAAATGAGGTGAATGGGAGGGGAGATGATGACGTGACTCCCCCACCAGCCTTAACTGTCAATCCCCCACAAACACAGTCTCTCAGAATTTGCATAAGCACAGCCCTTCACCTGCAATTTTAACTTAGTTACAAAGTGATCAAAACTCTCATTTATATCCTGCGTCCTCTCATTAAACTTGTATCCCGCATTACCCGTGGGCATGACAAACGCCAGCGGCAGCCTGTCTATGAACTTAATTTAAACTTTAGGTTTACACTGTGCTTTGTTTCCGAAGTAGCAGCACTCATGAATATGGTTGTATATGTCACTCGCTCACTTCTTATTGTTTCGCTGCCTTCTCAATTATATAATGCATGTTTTCTTCAGCGCTTTTTGGAGCTGTTCCTGGTTTTCTATGTACTGCATTGACAGTCAGTTCACATGATTACATGGGAGGCGTGATGATGTCACACGAAACTCCGCCCCCCACTGCAATCGAGCTCAACTTCTTTACGGTAAATGGAGAAAAATAGCTTCCAGTTATGACCATTACGTGTAGAATTTCGAAATGAAACCTGCCCAACTTTTGTAAGTAAGCTGTAAGGAATGAGCCTGCCAAATTTCAGCCTTCTACCTACACGGGAAGTTGGAGAATTAGTGATGAGTCAGTGAGTCAGTCAGTAAGTGAGTGGGTGAGTGAGTCAGTGAGGGCTTCGCCTTTTATTAGTGTAGATTTATATATTTAAATATATTTAAAATTTTAAGCGCAAAAATAGTTAATTATACAATTGAATGCACAGTGTAATAGTAAACTAAATGTAAAAACATTGAATAACACTGAAACAAACACCAAGGCTCCCTGCTCAGCTGCTCACTTGCTCCCAGCTGCACACGCGCCTGCACTTGCTTGCTTACTCTCTCGCTCGCTCTCTCTCTCTCCTGCACCGGCTTTCTCCTCCTGCTTCCTGCCTTCTCCTGCAACCTCCCATTCTTTCCTGTTCTCTTCTTTTTCCCTTTAGCCGACTCGCACTTCTATTTATGAAGACGCGTGGTAGTTGTGGCAATCAGCAGCTCCTGGGAACAATTATGGATGCGGACCTCTTCTCACCTTTGTACTTAGGTGAGAAATGCCCACATCACGAACTCCTCAGGAACCACTTCGGCCACACACCACCACGCCCCCTCGCTAAGCTGCGAGTGTGGTGATTTATTTTCGACGGGAGCTGTGGACCCGCTATACCACAGGAGGAAGCTGGGTTCAGAGGAGGTTACAATTTTGAGGGGAGTTCCTCTGAGTGATGCACCGAGAACAATGTACATTACAGGGAGAGACTGAACACGTTCAGAAATCATCGGCACGTACGAACTGGAAGGGAAGCGAAATAGAGCACAAAGAGTTCACAGCGAATGCATAGGGAGAGACTGAACATGTGCAGAAATCATCGCCATGTACGACTCGGAAGGGAAAACTGGCTTTTTCGTCAACCGAGTGTGTGATCATGAACAGATGTAAAAGTTTGGCGAACTTTTTGGTGATAACCCGACTTGTACGTGTTCAGAGACATCCGTGAACTGAGGTTCCACTGTATATATATATATATATATATATATATATATATATATATATATACTAGCAAAATACCTGCGCTTTACAGCGGCGAAGTAATGCCTTAAAATTTTTATTAAGAAGAAAATTAAACCTTTTTAAACTGAGGGAAAATATACCAATAATTATTTGTTAAGGATCTCTTTGTATACAACATTTATTTATATAGCACATTTTCATACAAAAAAAATGTAGCTCAAAGTGCTTTACAAAATGGAGAATAGAAAAATAGAAGACACAGTAAAAAATAAAAATAAATCAAGATTAATGAACATAGAATAAGTAAGGTCCGATGGCCAGGGTGGACAGAAAAAACAAACAAAAAAAAAACTTCAGATGGCTGGAGAAAAAAAATAAAATCTGTAGGGATTCCAGACCATGAGACTGCCCAGTCCCCTCTGGGCACCACATAGCACATTGTCAGTTCGGCCCTCTGGTTGTAATATGACCGAGCTGTGCGCGGAGGTTTCTCTTGAGCATGCATGCAGCGTACAGTTGGCCATGTGAAAAGTAATCTTGTCTCAAATCTCACAGCTTGGACTGCTGCTGTCATAATCGGTTTGAGTTTCATGGATTGTTACAATTACGACAATATTTGCAGGACTTGTGTTGAAGTGACATTCGGCATCTGTCAAGCGTTGTAAGCATACAACCGGTTTCATCGATAACTTCGCATCCAGCTTTTGAGAGTTTAAACATTCATAAACATCAAAGTGTCCACTACTGAAATTGTCACCTGTGAATCTAAGATGTTTAGGAGGCACTGGCAGTTGTCGATAGGTGTAAAATATTTGGCCATTTCGGTACACTTGAAAGCGACAACCGAACAATTCAGTGGCAGCCATCAACTCACATACAGATCCATAGGTGAAGGGCTTAAGCATTTCACTCTTATAGTGCTCCTGTGTAGTATAATTGTCTCCTGTACCGTCATCAGTCCACACCTTGAACCTGTCCCAGTCATTCAATACATAAGACACAATGTTTCTCCGGATATCAAGAGTGAGCCTGATATGGCCGTGCAATATGTAACAAAGAGAATAAAAAAGGCAAGTGCTATCTCCGGGCATGGAAACCACTCGGTAAGCAACAGTTCTTTGATTGATGGTGATCACCTCGATAAACATGTTAATGGGGTTATGGTTGGAACGATAAAGGAAATGGGTATCTGAACAATGTAAAGTAAGTCTAAAATACCTACACAATAACTATAATCGTAATAAACGAACAATAAAACAGCAGATAAGCTGTGGATTAAATAAAAAGGCTGTAGTTATTAGCAGGGAGACGTGTATCCCGTGGCGAAGCACGGAAGGGAATGTAGAGACTGGAGCGACAGACAGCCTTATATAGGCAGGCAGCCAACAACGTGGAAGGTGTTGGGATGGGGGACCCAACACCGCCCCACATGGTGACCGAGCTGCAGGCTATGGACGTATATATGTACACAAGTAGGATTCAGTTAGCGTTGGGAACCCGCGTACCAAATTTCTTGAAGACAGGCCCATAAGTAACAAAGACCGTTGGAAAGTTCAATATGGCGGCCAACAGTAGTGTCATACCACCCAAATAAGTACGTACATCGGTTAGGGTTATCGCAGGGAAGCCGCCTACCAAATTTCGTGAAGATGGGGTCATAAATAAGAAAGTTCAACATGGCGGACATTGTCGACCGTTATGACTGTTACGTGTAGAATTTCGAATTGAAACCTGCTTAACTTTTGTAAGTAAGCTGTAAGGAATGAGCCTGCCAAATTTCAGCCTTCTACCTACACGAGAAGTTGGAGAATTAGTGACGTTGGAAAGTTCAATATGGCGGCCGACAGTGATGTCATACCACCGAAATAAGTACGTACATCGGTTTCGGTTAGCGCAGGTAAGCTGCCTACCAAATTTCATGAAGATGGAGCCATAAATAAGAAAGTTCAACATGGCGGACATTGTTGACCGTTATGACCGTCACGTGTAGAATTTCAAAATGAAACCTGCTTAACTTTTGTAAGTAAGCTGTAAGGAATAAGCTTGCCAAATTTCAGCCTTCTACCTACACGGGAAGTTGGAGAATTAGTGATGAGTGTGTAAGTCAGTGAGGGCTTTGCCTATTATATATATATATATATATATATATATATACATATAAATATATATGGGAGTTTGCCACACAATACATGCTTATTCACGTGGGAAATGCTTTTCTTGCTTCCTACAGCAGCACAACACAAATAAACAGCACCAAAGCCCAGTCCTTTTCTTCTCTCTTTTCTTCTCTCTTTCTCCACCTCCACTTCTCTCCCAGCTAATTTCATCCACCTCCTTCCGACTCTGGCTCCCTGAGTAGTGGTGGTTGGCTCCTTTAATAGGACACCCAAAAGACTCCAGGTGTCCAAAGAGCGTCTTTTGACAACATTTCTGGGTGTGGTGGAAGTGCTGCTAAACAGGGATTAGCAAAGGTCTCCAGGCACCCCTTGGCGTAGGCTATGGGCCCCAGCAGGGTTGAGCTTGCATGCTCCAAACCCATGGCCCCAGTGGCCAGTCATGTGGGCGTGTCCAGGGAGGAGTGCCAGAAAACACCTGGAGCCCATCCGGGATGAAATAAAAGGGGCCGTCTCCCTTCATTAGAGGCTGGAGTCAGGTGGAGGCAGGACAAGGCAAGAGAGAGAGTGTGGAGACGGCCCAAAGAGAAGGCATTGAGTGAGTAAGTAAAGAATAAAACAATTTTCTGAACTCAACTATGGTCAGTTCGAAGAAGAGCCAGCTAAATTTCTTCTGCCACTGGCTCTGATTGTATCAAATAGGATGTGCATAAATTTCCAGTAGTGGCAGAAGAGGCTAGTACGCTATAAACCACAATAACAAATACAAATAATCTAAAAACAATTAAATACTACTAAATACTACTAAATACTACTAAAAGCAACAAAATTTTGACTTTTAAATTGGGTTTTCTAACTGCTGAAATTTTTAATTGGTATTATTATTCTGGAGACACAGTAGCCCTTTTATACTCTGAACAAAAGGTAAGACATGAGAAAATAATCTCTCAAACAGCCTAGTGAATCAGAGGAGGATTGTGATTGCCAAGCACAATGGCTAACAGAACAAATATAGAAAAAACCACATGACTGGCATACTTTTACGATTCTCTGAATAAACACTGATAGAAAGAACTCATTTGTGAGATGGCAAGTTAATCCATTTTCTCTGGAGTCTAGTACTGGTATTGTGAGTGACAGAATGTATCAATAAAGATGTTCAAAGGATATATAACTCTGTCACGATTAGAAGACAAAAGGCTTTTGTGAACAATAAAGTCTAAAAGAGAAACAGCCTGGCACTCTAACACAAAGAATACAAAATCCTAACATGAGGGATTTTTAAATCCAGAAGCAACAGAAATCAGGCAGGTGTCAAAAAAATAAAAATGTATCAGAAAAACAATACTCAGTAGTTAGAACACACAATCAAATTACTTCATGTTTGTTGCTTAATTAGAAAGCAATTCTTGCCAATAATTTCATTTCATGATTCATTTAATTTGCTTGTTAGTGCTTTAATTCTGCTATATCAAGTCATTCTCATATCCTAGATTTTCTTTTCCTTTCTAAGGATATCATTCAAATAATTCGAAGGCTAAAATGGACAAGTAATTCTCAGTCCTTCACTTTTTTCTCTTCATTTTCCTTCCAAGTATTTACTTAAACCCAACATTGCATGATAAATACACACAGGTGCAAATAGTAACAAGCTAAAATGGGGAACTGCTGGTCTCTTTTGTCATTTGCATGTTATTGCTAATTAGGAGCAATTAAAAAACAGGAATACAGCTGTTTGACTAAAATAAACAATAAGGGTTCAATATCTTAACGAGTGAGACAACTAAAGTGAATAAGAAGTGTTACTTGAGCAATAAGTGCTTCTTATTAAGCAATTGGGTTGGAGCAAAAACCTGCAGCCACGGGGCCTTCCAGGACCGTTTTTGAGGACCCCTGTTTTATGATCTTATAAAGCTATTTAATTTGCACCTCATTTAACGTAAAAATTGAAATCCCAAAGAAATACATGTCAGGTTAATTGTGACCATGAGTTGTACTCAAGGGCTGGTTTATGTATTCATGTGATATTTCAAGGTGCACATGAGTATCACCTGGCAAGGTAGATTCATGAAGTAATGAATAAATTCAAGGCACTTCCACCAGTCTCATGGAAATGTAAAATGGAAAGATAGCCTTCACAAAATACCAATGTACCAATGATATTTTTCCATTATAAAAACACTGCATATTATCTTCCCATAGGATGAACACTGCAGCAAGCAGGTACTGCACTCATCAATAATGGGATAAAGGGGAATTTTAGTCTTGCAACAGGCAGCAATGCTAACAAACTATTCCACTTTGCTGCTTAAATACAACTGGATTCCAAAACAGTTGGGACACTAAACAAATTGTAAATAAAAACTGAATGCAATGATGTGGAGATGGCAAATGTCAATATTTTATTTGTAATAGAACGTAGATGACAGATCAAACGTTTAATCTGAGTAAATATATCATTTTAAAGGAAAAATATGTTGATTCAAAATTTCACGGTGTCAACAAATCCCAAAAAAGTTGGGACAAGTAGCAATAAGAGGCTGGAAAAAGTAAATTTGAGCATAACGAAGAGCTAGAAGACCAATTAACACTAATTAGGTCAATTGGGAACATGATTGGGTATAAAAAGAGCTTCTCAGAGTGGCAGTGTCTCTCAGAAGCCAAGATGGGTAGAGGATCACCAATTCCCACAATGTTGCGCAGAAAGATAGTGGAACAATATCAGAAAGGTGTTACCCAGCGAAAAATTGCAAAGACTTTGCATCTATCATTATCAACTGTGCATAACATCATCCGAAGATTCAGAGAATCTGGAACAATCTCTGTGCGTAAGGGTCAAGGCCGTAAAACCATACTGGATGCCCGTGATCTCCGGGCCCTTAAACGACACTGCACCACAATCAGGAATGCTACTGTAAAGGAAATCACAGAATGGACTCAGGAATACTTCCAGAAACCATTGTCAGTGAACACAATCCACCGTGCCATCCGCCGTTGCCAGCTGAAACTCTACAGTGCAAAGAAGAAGCCATTTCTAAGTAAGATCCACAAGCACAGGCATTTTCACTGGGCCAGGGATCATTTAAAATGGAGTGTGGCAAAATGGAAGGCTGTTCTGTGGTCAGACGAGTCACGATTCGAAGTTCTTTTTGGAAATCTGGGATGCCATGTCATCCGGACCAAAGAGGACAAGGACAACCCAAGTTGTTATCAACGCTCAGTTCAGAAGCCTACATCTCTGATGGTATGGAGTTGCATGAGTGCGTGTGGCATGGGCAGCTTGCATGTCTGGAAAGGCACCATCAATGCAGAAAAATATATTCAGGTTCTAGAACAACATATGCTCCCATCCAGACGTCATCTCTTTCAGGGAAGACCCTGCATTTTACAACAAGATAATGCCAGACCACATTTTGCATCAATCACAACATCATGGCTGCGTAGGAGAAGGATCTGGGTACTGAAATGGCCAGTCTACAGTCCAGATCTTTCACCTATAGAGAACATTTGGCTCATCATAAAGAGGAAGGTGCGACAATGAAGGCCCAAGACAATTGAACAGTTAGAGGCCTGTATTAGACAAGAATGGGAGAGCATTCCTATTTCTAAACTTGAGAAACTGGTCTCCTCGGTCCCCAGACGTCTGTTGAGTGTTGTAAGAAGAAGGGGAGATGCCACACAGTGGTGAAAATGGCCTTGTCCCAACTTTTTTGGAATTTGTTGACACCATGAAATTCTGAATCAACATATTTTTCCCTTAAAACGATACATTTTCTCAGTTTAAACTTTTGTTCCGTGATTTATGTTCTATTCTGAATAAAATATTAGAAGTTGGCACCTCCACATCATTGCATTCAGTTTTTATTCACGATTTGTATAGTGTTCCAACTTTTTTGGAATCCGGTTTTGTATCTATTTCCGGATAAGACAGAAGACTGAATATGTTTCGTAGCTCTCATGATACCCTCTGAAGTTAAGTCTTTAAATAAACAGCCCAGATGAAATGGAAGCCTTAAACTCTTTATCAAGATCATAAAAATATGGTATAGCCTGGTTACCTATGGCATTCTTCAAAAAACATCTCCAACAAATGCTACCCTGTTCACAATCAGTTGCTGTTGTCACTGTTCACACAGCATGTACTGGCTATACTTGAACTATAAGCAGTGCTATAGGAAGAACAACGGAGGAAGGGTGGGGTTATTAAAACGATTAAGCATATTAGGGGTAAATGGTATAGCCAAAAATTTATATCACAATATAAAAAAAATTAACACAGTTATGTTATATATCACAGTATAATCTATGTGAATATAGCTTTCAGACTGATCCCATGTAGGTGTTTTCTTGGCCTCATTTTATAGGTTAACAGTGGGTCATTCTACTGTGATGTTTCTTTTTAATATGGACCATTTTAATCAACTAAAGTAATATAAATAGTACATTTATGTAACACCTTTCTATGCTTAATGTGCTTCATAGAATTTCAGAATGAGCAACAGGGAAAAGCAGAAAATCATTGGATACAGGATAATATCAGCATAAAACACTAAATAAACAACAAGAAGCCCGAAGCTTTGAATTAAGCGCAATAAACTACAAAAAAACAAATACTACCAGAAAACCCTGAACAATTTGTGATACAAATGCAAATCATCCTGAGACACTAACAAAGGGTCAGAATGTCAGGTTAAATTAATTGCCTTCCTGAACAAATGAGTTTAGAGTTTTTTTAAAAGAATTATTTGAGTCAGCTAATCTAATTAATCCATCCATCCATTATCCAACCTGCTATATCCTTATCCAATCCCAGCCAACACAGGAAACAAACCCTAGGCAGGGCGCCAGCCCACCACAGGGCACACACACCAAGCACACACTAGGGACAATTTAGAATTGCCAGTGCACCTAACCTGCATGTCTTTGGACTGTGGGAAGAAACCGGAATACCCAGAGGAAACCCACACAGACACGGGGAGTACAAGCTCTACGCAGGGAGGACCCAGGAAGCGAACCCGGGTCTTCTAATTGTGAGGCAGCAGCACTACCACTGTACCACCATAATCTAATTAATTTATATTCCAAATATCTTTATTGTTCTAAAAAATGTATCTAAGAAATTAAATAAACACATATCGTACATACCATTAAAAAGACACAGCATCTGTTAAATGGATACTGTATACACTATACAGTAAAAAAATGAAACAAAATGAAAAATATTCCAAGAGCTATTCTGCCCAATTGCTTTGGCACATCATTGAACAAAAACAACCCCGCCTATCGAGACTTTAATATTGCCTTTCAAAAAAATTATACAAAGACAAACCACAAAAATGTAGATCTCCATTGACTGAATTATACCTCAGCAGCCCTACAACACATACTGTACAGCCTATTAAAGGAAGCTTTCACACTCACATAATTTCCAAAATCCTCTTTCTACAGAAATTACTGTCGGTGAACACATTTTTAAAAAGATGTTCTAATGAAAAAATATCAGTATTGGTATGAAACAAAATGTCTCCTGTTCCACTGCTTCTTAACTTAGAAGAAGTACAGCATTTCAACATCCATACAGGGATCAAAAGATACTTATTTATAACTTTATCCATACCTTTAATGTTCTTTTACTTTTGTAGAAACTTTGGTGCCCTTTTCCCTTTGGTGTCCTAACCATGATCTTATTTTGCCCAATGGTTAATCCAGGGCTACTTATTTATCTTATCATCTGTGTTTGAAGTGTAACAAACAACTCTGTTCAATTTTACCTACTTATCGGCTTATTCAACAATCATAGGGTTTGGCAAATGACCCTCTTCAAAGTCCAAAGACCTTAATTAAATCTAAAAACAATTTCGTAGAGCAAAAGAAGGTGATTGGCGGGAGGGACAGGTGCCCTCTTCAAAGTCCAAAGATATGAAACAGTTTCAGTCCCAAGAGGGTAAGGAGGGGAGGTTTGTGGCTCTGCGTTTCAATAAGTACCAGCTGTGTCAGAATGTAAAGGTACGCCCACCCTCCACTACGCATCTCTTTTTAAACAGGTAACAAAAGAGACTTCCTAATGTCTTCAACCGCAGTAAAAATATGAACATTTCTACAGGTTGAAAAATTTTTACCAGTGTCCCATTTGTACCGGTATACCGCCCACCACTACAGTGCAAGTTTTCAAGTTATGTTGAGACCAAAGTAGTTTATTCAGAGTTATAGTAACCAGACAAAAGGTATTTTCAATAAAGCAAAACAGTTTCTGGTTCAGCCCTTATTACCTAAAGTTATTTTTTGTGTGAGAAAGTCACATATCGTGCCTCTCCTACAAGTATGGACACAACTGTAATGCACACATGCCAGCTGCTTTGGATAAATTTTGTCAAGGCGCCATACATTATAAGACACTTCATTCAAATAGGATCCTTGGAAGGCTTTAAAAGTGATGACTGTAATTGGTGTTAGTAGACGCAATACACTAAAAAGTAGGGTTGGGTATCAGTACTGATGTCCCAATTCGATTCAATTTAGATTCACAATGCCCAGATTCGATTCAGTATCAATTTTATTTTGACTAAATTAGTATGCACTGAAATATTTGAAGTAGTAGGCCTTTCAGAAATTAATTAATCATGCATAGAGAGTATTAATATAATGTAACAAGTTTCAGTAACACTTTATTTGAAGGGTGTCTACATAGCGACTTCATAACATATGCATAAGCAAGGAATGACATTTAAAAAGAAACAATTGATTTGTAATGAACATTTAATATTAGTATATGGAAGATGTGAAACAAAATATCATTGCTCCTTGTACTTATCTACTTTATAAAACATCTGTATCATCTTGCGAATAATATTATTATAAAATAATCAAATATTGCTACATAAATAATAAATGTTAGTCAATAACCTATTCATGTTTTATGAATATCCATGTAGACACCCTTGAACTAAACTGTTAAGACAAATTTATTCCCCTATAGGACGTTTAAAATAATCTTGAATTAGTCAAAATTAAAGACACAGTGGGAAGATTTGCATCTTTCTATAATTCTACACGTTACATATATCAGCAGTTGCTCACTTGTAGCAGTCACATACATACGCACACAAACATTATGCAATGTCCTTCTATGATACCAGACAGTACACTACATAGAAGGTGTGTAGGATTAACAAAATCCTTTTGCCTCCAAAAGATATGGATGTGTTTTTCTAATTAACAAAAACTAGAACAAAAATAAATAATTTTATTAACTAAAACTACAATATAATAGTATTATATATATATATATATATATACACACACAGTAATCCCTCCTCGATCGCGGGGGTTGCGTTCCAGAACCCCCTGCGATACATGAAAATCCGCGAAGTAGAAACCATATGTTTGTATGGTTATTTTTATATATTTTAAGCCCTTATAAACTCTCCCACACTGTTAACATTATTAGAGCCCTCTAGACATGAAATATCACCCTTTAGTCAAAAGTTTAAACTGTGCTCACAATTAAAAGAATGCAAACATATCTTGCTCTTCAAAGAATGCGTGTCGGGCAGAGAATGTCAGAGAGAGAGCGCGAGAGAAAAGCAAACAATCAAAAAATCAAAACGTGCTTTTGGGCTTTTAAGTATGCCAAAGCACCGTGATAAAGCAGCATTTTTAGAGGAGCGTCCGTATCCTCTAGGCCCCTCTGCTCACACCCCTTCCGTCAGGCAGAGACAGTGAGAGAGACAGAGAAAAGCAAATAATCAAGCACCGCGGGGGAAGCATATCGTATATCATTGAGGAGTTTTATTTAATACGTAATACATGCTCTGATTGGGTAGCTTCTAAGCCATCCGCCAATAGCGTTCCTTGTATGAAATCAACTGGGCAAACAAACTGCATGTACCATAAATTAAAAAACCCATTGTCCTCAGAATTCCGCGAACCAGTGAAAAATCTGTGAAATATATTTAGATATGTTTACATTTAAAATCCGCGATGGAGTGAAGCCACGAAAGT
Organism: Polypterus senegalus; assembly: GCF_016835505.1. Taxonomy (NCBI): domain Eukaryota; kingdom Metazoa; phylum Chordata; class Cladistia; order Polypteriformes; family Polypteridae; genus Polypterus; species Polypterus senegalus. The sequence continues at coordinate 55,926,331 of NC_053161.1, forward strand.
CGAAGCGCAATATAGCGAGGGATCACTGTATATATATATACTAGCAGAATACCCCCGCTTCGCAGCGGAGAAGTAGTGTTTTAAAGAAGGTACGAAAAAGAAAAGGAAAAATTTCAAAAATAACGTAACATGATTGTTAATGTAATTGTTTTGTCATTGATATGAGTGTTGTTCTCATATCTATCTATCTATCTATCTATCTATGTTGTTCTCATATCTATCTATCTATATATATATCTCTATCTATCTATATATATATATACCTCTATCTATCTATGTATATATATCTCTATCTATCTATATATATATAGCAGAATACCCGCGCTTCGCAGCGGAGAAGTAGTGTGTTAAAGAAGGTACGAAAAAGAAAAGGAAAAATTTTAAAACTAACGTAACATGGTTGTTAATGTAATTGTTTTGTCATTGATATGAGTGTTGTTCTCATATCTATCTATATATATATTTCTCTATCTATATATATATATATACCCGCGCTTGGCAGCGGAGAAGTAGTGTGTTAAAGAAGGAAAGAGAAAGAAAAGGAAACATTTTAATAATAATGTAACATGATTGTCAAAGTAATTGTTTTGTGTATTTGGCGGCAGCGTCACGAAGTTGTTTTCGGTAGCTGCATCAGAAAATGTACTACGACGTCTGACACACCTCCTTTTTACTGTTTTCTCACAGCTTGGATTGCTGCTGTCATATATATACACACACACACACACACACACACACATACATACATACATACATACATACATACATACATACATACATACATACATATATATATATATATATATATATATATATATATACATATATATATATATATATATACACATATCTATACTAATAAAAGGCAAAGCCCTCACTCACTCACTCACTCACTGACTCACTCACTGACTCATCACTAATTCTCCAACTTCCCGTGTAGGTAGAAGGCTGAAATTTGGCAGGCTTATTCCTTACAGCTTACTTACAAAAGTTGGGCAGGTTTCATTTCGAAATTCTACGCATAAGGGTCATAACTGGAAGCTATTTTTCCCCATATAATGTAATGGAGTCTTGAGTTGGAGATGGCCGCGGGGGGCGGAGTTTCTTGTGACATCATCACGCCTCCACGTAAGTACGTAGAGCACAAGGAAGAACTCCAAACAGCGATCAGCACAAAACGCCATTTCACAATTGAGAAGGCAGAAAAACATTATGAAGCAAATGATGCATACAAGCATATTCATAAGTACAGCTACTGCGGAAACAAAGCACGGCGTGAACCGTAAGTTTATATTAAATTAAGTTCATAGGCTACCACTAGCGTTTGTAATTTAGTGCCTGCCCATATAAGGCCGTCCATCAGCGGCAATCCAATACAAACACTGCCGGTAAATATTCACGGTGAAGGACTGTGCTTATGCAGAGGAAGATGAGATGGTCAGGGTGGTGTTTGGCACAAACTCATTGAAACTGCGAGAGAAAGTTTTAAGTGCCGGGTCTTAGCTGACATTACACGAGATGGCACCAGTACAGCTGGGAACCTTCGATGCAAGAACACCAAACGCTCACGGAACTGACGCAGTGCACAGACAAAAGCAACAGTTCCAAAGAGTGCTGAACAAAACCGAATTACACAATTGAGAAGGCAGCAAAAAATATGAAGCGCCTTATACATAGAATCATATTCATAAGTGCAGCTACTGCGGAAACAAAGCACACGGTGGAAAAAGTGAATGTCCTGCTAAAGGAAGACAGTGTAAAAAAAAAACCGTGCATGCAGTTTGTCACATCACAGATAAAAGGAAGACGAGCTGTTTATTGATGCAGTAAGGAACTAATCGATGAATGAAACCTCTTATCTTTACAACGATTGACAAACACGGAATGTAACTTGAACACATCCTACAAATACGAGCCTGATTGAAAGAAATAATGATAATCAAATCCTTGATGACAGCAACATTCAATAACACTCACAAAACAATTACTGTATATTGACAATCATGTTACGTTATTTTTAAAATGTTCCCTTTTCTTTTTCATAACTTCTACTTCTCCACTGCGATACACGGGTATATATATAAATGTATATATATATCCCGATCTACAATACATACTTTAGCATAGACAAGCCACACGCTGTGGCTAATTGTAGAGTCTTAAGCCTCTAACGCCACATTCGAGGTTCGATTCCGAGAGGGATGTACTGACTATGTACGCGCTACCCGATTCATTTTACCTTCGATCTCCTTGGTTTGGGACGTATGAAAAATATTAGGTTAACGCAGAATCATGTTACGCTATTTTTAAAATTTTCCCTTTCTTAGCACAAGCACAGCTGAGAAGCTTCGATGCATGTACTCCATAACGCGTTAAAAAAGAACGCATTTAATCACACTTTCAATTCCAAGCAAACGGAACTTTTGTCAATGCATGATTTCCTGGTACATCCATTACACTGATGCACACATCACAGCTACAAAAATGTTAGAGTCGGAATAAAGCGCGCTCCTACGACTGATCATTTCGACTTCCGAGTAAGCCTTGATAAAAGCATGGTTTTGTGCACACTGAAAAGCAAGCAAAATTAGATGCATTACAGAAAGCGGACTTTGTGGCTCTTACTGGGGATCATTGGACTTCCGTGACCGTTAGTAATTCTAAATACATCTAATTACAAAATGTTCAATGATCACACTGTTTTAGCCTAATGTACAAAATAATTTTGGCTAATGTTACTCAGAGTTTAAAGAGTAAGCTGGTCAAATTACCTTTTATGTTTCTGACTTATTTTTTAAGAAGAAAACTGCACTTTATGGTGAAATTTTGGTTATTATTATTTAAAGACAATACTATTCTGAAAATGTACTTAAAGTACTTAAACTACCACTTTATTTTTAAGTCTGCCCAATTTTAACCAGGGATGATATTTTTGTTTCTGTTTTGAATTCAAATGCAGTTTAAAGGCTTTTTTTCAGAAATTAAAACAGCTTCAGTTTACAATATTCATGTCCATGTCTATTATTTGATTCTGTCGCCCACTAAAACCGCTTTTAAATAAAAAAAAACATTTGCGATTTGGGGCAAATTTACGTGTCGATTACATACGATTAATCAAGATTAATTCTTACACAGCCTCTAATTAATTGGATTAATTTTTTAATCGAGTCCCACCCTATATATATATATATATGTAGATATATATATGTTGTATATACAGTATGTATATGTGTGTGTATATATACAGTATGTGTATATATATGTATATGTATATATATGTATGTGTGTATATGTGTATATATATATATATATATATATATATATATATATATATATATATATATATATATATATATATATATATATATATATGCCAGCAACACTCATATCAATGACAAAACAATTACATTAACAATCATCTTACGTTATTTTTAAAATGTTTGCTTTTCTTTTTCATAACTTCTTTAACACACTACTTCTCCGCTGTGAAGCGCGGGTATTCTGCTAGTATATATATATATCTTCATATCTACATATCTATATACATATCTACATATACACACACTCGCACATACATACCTATCTACATCATATATACACACACATACATACATACACACACACAAATTATATACATGTGTGTATGTATGTATGTATGTATGTGTGTGTGTGTGTGTGTGTGTGTGTGTGTGTGTGTGTATATATATACACATACATATACTTGTGTGTATGTTTGTATGTGTCTATATGTGTGTGTATAGGTTTGGTCACTGAGTGCAAGGGAAAAATAATAAATTATAGTCTATAAGTTATTAAACAGTAAAACATTAACGTTTTAAGAAGTACAGGTACATTGAAATTACATTTTCTATGTGAACATTCAAATTTGTGCCTCTGGTAATGTGCCTTACCGGCATTTAAAGAAAATTAGTTTTGTGTCCTCTGCAGTGTTAAGAGAGAAAGGCTTTGGTTTGGGATAAAAGGAAAAAAGGTGTAAAGAAAGGAAAGTTGCCTTGTTCTTTTTATATAGTATAGCAAAATACCAGCCAGAGCGGAGAAGTAGTGTGTTAAAGAAGCAATGAAAAGAAAAGGAAACATTTTGAAAATAACGTAACCTGATTGTCAATGTAATTGTTTTGTCACTGTTGTGAGTGTTGAGTGTTGTTGTCATATATATATATATATATATTTACACACACACACATAAACATATATATATATATACATATCTATACATATACACATATATACATACATATATAAATCTACATATATACACACACATATATACACACACATACATACATACACACACATATATACACAGAAATACATATATATATATATATACATACATACACACACATATATAAGCATATATATACATATACATACATATCTACATATATACACACACAGCTATTTCGTATCAGTGCAATACGCTGTTTGTTAAAACGGTTGACTCCCGCTCTTACGTGCAATAACAAATCAAATCATTCAGTTGTCTTTGCTCATATGTCATTTTAGAGCTGGACGCCTGGCATCTTTTTGGCCACAAGTTCGTTTCTGTTTGGTGTGAGGTTCTGTGTTGTGGAGATTCTCAGGATGGATTGCAGGTGCTCATCAGTGAGGCGACTCCTGTGTGCTGTTTTGTTAGTCTTTATCACTGAGAAGAGCTTCTCACACAGATATGTGCTACCAAACATGCACAAGGTTCGAGCCGCATGTAGACGGACTTTTTTTGTTCTTCAAAGTCACCAAAGCGCCGTGCAAACTCAGTGCGCAATAACTCTAGCTTCGCAATAACTTGCAGCATCAAAACGTAGACTTGATTAACGTGGTAAGTGTTCGGCAAGGCAGCTGAAGCGCTGCATTATGGGATCTGTAGTTTATTGTGTTACCAGCGCTTCATATACCGGCTTTAATAACAATAATACAGTATATAAAATGATCTCGGGCGGATATAATTACACGCCGGGCGGATGTGGCCCTGCCCTTGAGTTTGACACATATGGACTAAATAGAACTTGAAAAGATATATTTTTTCAAATGTGATCGCGCAATTCAGATAGAGTTGACGCCAAGACTACAGCCTGCATGCCTCAATGAGTCATCCTCCCTCGCTCTTACTTTTTACCGCTCATCTAATGAATACACTGAGTATGGCTTTACCAAAACAATCATTGATGGCGAATAAAGTATCCATTATTCGAGTATGTAGAGCGGGATATATATATATACCCGCGATCGCAGGAGAAGTAGTGTGTTAAAAAGGTAGAAAAGAAAAGGGAACATTTTAAAAATAACGTAACATGACTGTCAATATACAGTATTTGTTTTGTGAGTGTTACTGAGTGTTGCTGTCATCAAGGATTTGATTATCATTATTTCTTTCAATCAGGTTCGTATTTGTAGGATGTGTTGTGTTCAAGTTACATTCCGTGTTTGTCAATCGTTGTAAAGATGACAGGTTTCATTCATCGATTCGTTTCTTACTGCATCAATAAACAGCTCGTCTTCTTCTTTATCTGAGACCTGACACACTGCATGCACGGGTTTTTTACACTGTCTTCCTTTAGCGGGACATTGACTTTTTCCACCGTGTGCTTTGTTTCCACAGTAGCTGCATTTATGAATATGCTTATCAGACGCTTCATATTTTTGCTGCCTTTTCAATTGTGTAATTCGGTTTTGTTCAGCTCTTTGGAACTGTTGCTTTTATCTGTGCACTGCGTCAGTTCACGTGAGCCACTCGGTGTACTTGCATCGAAGGTTCCCAGCTGTGCTGGTGCCATCTCGTGCTATGTCCATAGCTTTATTTAATGTTACCTTAGTCCTGGCACTTAAAACTTTCTCTCGCAGTTTCGCTGAGTTTGTGCCAAACACCACGCTGACCATCTCATCTTCCTCTGCATAAGCACAGTCCTTAACCCGTGAATATTTAGTGGGAGTTTGCTATTGGATTGCCGCTGACGGACGGCCTTATATGGGCAGGCACTAAATTACAAACGCCAGCGGCAGCCTGTCTATGAACTTGATTTAAAGTGTAGGTTTACATCGTGCTTTGTTTCCGAAGTAGCAGAACTCATCAATATGGTTGTATATGTCACTCGCTCGCTTCTTATTGTTTCGCTGCCTTCTCAATTATATGTTTTCTTCAGCGCTTTTTTGAGGTCTTCCTGATTTTCTATGTGCTGCGTGATTACGTGGGAGGCGTGATGATGTCACACGAAACTCCGCCCCCACGGCGTTGAAGCTCATCTCCATTACAGTAAATGGAGAAAAACTGCTTCCAGTTATGACCATTACGCGTAGAATTTCGATATAAAACCTGCCCAACTTTTGTAAGGAAGCTGTAAGGAATGAACCTGCCAAATTTCAGCCTTCCACCCACACGGGAAGTTGGAGAATTAGTGATGAGTCAGTGAGTCAGTGAGTGAGTGAGTGAGTGAGGGCTTTGCCTTTTATTAGTATAGATATATATACAGGTCACAAGGGTCACTTACTATCTGCTTCAACACAACGCTATTTGGGACAAAAAGTAAAGCTCTGAAGTCTGAATTTTATGTCCTACATTTATTATTTTTTAGTAGAATATAGTTATAAAACTGAATAAAATGATCTCTGAATTTCTTACTCTGTGGATCAGAGCTCAGTATCTAGCTACAAATACCACCACCATTCAGAAAAACATGCTGTTTCTTTTTAAGGAGACAGATTAAATTGTAAAGCTAACCTCTCCCTACAGAATACCTCATTTGGTGGCTTAGCATATTCCTGATCAGCTAAAGAAATTGGAAATTGCCACAATTAGCTCTCATGCCCTTTTAGTGTGCTCTTTATTAGCATGTGAAGCATGCATGGAAATTTGTTCTCTTAATACTGCCTTAAGTATTTTCCAGAGTGATCCAGCAGAAATCTCTGGGGAAAAATTGGCTTCTAAGAAAATATTGATTTGTGTGGAGATGAATTTTATAATGTTCTTAATTATTTGGCACTAATAGATTAAGTCACCAGTTGTGAGTTGAATTTGTGGAGCATAATGATTTGAGCTCCATAGTAACAACCTACTATCAATTTAAAATACTCAATTCTTGAGTAACTATGCTATACTGTCGAAAAAAAAAATTGCATATACAAATCTCATAGAATCAGACAGATTATGTACCTTTATAAACAGTGAAATTACTGTATCAGTTCTATATGTAATACTACAGTCACTGTTGCTGTAGCCATATCTAATTCTGGATTTAGTACAAATTAAAATCTCCAGCCATTAAAAGATTATGAATTGTCATATAGGAAACTAATACAAGAGGGAATATTAGGGAGTAAATGCTGGGGAACTGTTAAAAATAAGGGCCTGTTAAAGCCCATTGAGGCATTCCTTTTGTGATTTTGGGTTATTCAAGACAAATTGTTGTTGCTGTTGTAATACAAGAATCTTAAGCATGAATCCTTTGTTATTCACGTTCATATATTACAGGGTGAGCCAAAATGAAGTACCACATGTCTCAAGGCCGTTGTGCAAGGTAGAAGCAGCCTAGTGGGTTGAGATGGGGGTCCTTTGATAGGTGATCTCTTGTAGTTTTCAGTCGGCAACATGCCTTTGTCCGGTGTGCACCTTGCTTTCCCTGTCTAAGTGTTCTTCAAATCCAATGAATCCATCATTACGCAACATGCCATTCCAAATGCACTTCAGTGTTCCCCTGTAACGGTGAAGTCCCAAATCAGGAAACAATCTTCAGTAGGTGGCTAAATTTAGACAGACGGGCACAACATTAAACAAAAAATCTCTAAGCCATCCTCGGACTGAATAAACACCTGAAAACATCCAAGCTATAAGGACATCAATTTTGCAGTCTCCTAGATGTTCAGCGCAAAAACATGCTTCTGCCTTAGGCATTTCCAACACGTCTTTGAGGAGGATTTTCCACTAGGACCTTAATTTCCATCCATACAAAATGATGGCAGTGCAGGAACTCACTGAGAGAGACTGGGAGAGCCATAGAGAGTTGTGTGCAAACATTCTGCAAACCGTTTATCAAAATGCCATTGTCATGTGCAGCAAAGAGGCACATTTCCATTTAAATGGTTGCGTAAATAAGCAAAACTTTCACTACTGGGCTGAAACCAACCCTCGTGAACTTCATCAGAGACACCTGCACAGTAAGCATGTTAAAATTTGGTGAGTGTTGTAGAATTTGGTATTGTAGGCCCTTACTTTTTTGAGGAGTGGGGAGCAACGGTCACTGTCACTTCAGAACGTTACACTGAAATGCTAGAGAATGTTTTGCAGCCCCAACTTAAAGAAATGGATGTGGTGGATGTCTGGTTTCAACAGGATGAAGCAACAACTTATACAGCGTGGAGATCCATGCAAGTTTTGTGGAAGATGTTTCCAGGGAAGCTGATCTCCCTGTGTGGCGATGTCAGGTGCCCTTCAGGTTCGCCTGATCTTACTCCATGCAATTTCTTCTTGTGGGGCTATCTCAAGTCAAAGGTATATACACACACCAACCTCAAAACCTTGAAGTCCTCAAGGACACTATTTGCAACTAAACTGTCGCTATTCCCCTCGAAATGGCCGAACGAGTCACGCAAGCGTTCAGAAATCGTCTTGAAAAGTTTACCACTAATGATGGCCACCATCTTAAAGACATCATTTTTAAAAAGCAGTGAAAAAAATCTATTTTGTATGCCCTTGCTTGTGTCATAATGAAATTTATTTTACCTTGTAGCGTTTTTGTACAATAAACATTTGAAATGTGGTACTTGTTTTTGGCTCACCCTGTATTAGCCAGATTTAATATAGATTTGTATAGTCTCCCCACCACCATAATGTATTGCCACTCAGAGTTAGACAACAAATCCTTGGCTACAAATGTACTGTTTTGTGAATTAAGATTTTCACAACTCTCAAGTTTATCATAGTTAGAAAGAAAACTCTGCCCAACTAAGTCTCTTCAACTTGATTCCTACATTTTAAGTGAGTGTCCAGCAAAATTATATTTCAGACCTTAAATTGGTATGATATCAGAGAACCTTTTTACTCTTAATTAATGAGACCTTTTCAACTTACACAATTAGAACTACCCTGCTTCTACCTTCTAAAAGGCTTTTTTCAAAATTTTATAAGAAAAGTAAGATCCTTTGAATTTTAACTTTATGACCATTTTTAAATGTGTCTCTACCAAGCCTTGCAACCAGTTTTATGACATGATCAAAATCACCCCAACTTCAGTAAACTAAAGGATAAATTGTAATATTCACAGTTATCTTGCCTGAAGAAGGGGCCTGAGCTGCCTTGAAAGCTTGCATATTGTAATATCTGTAATATCTAGCCAATAAAAGGTGTCATTTTGCTTGACTTCTCATTAAATCCATAATGGCTAACACAGTACAACACCCTAATACTATAAAGATAGAAAAGTAATAAATATCTAAAATTATGAATATATACTTTAACACATACTAATACTAATGGTTGCTAATATATACTCCTGTTCTGTATATACTTTAAAATCTGTTAAAATATCAGAAGTGACCAAAAAAATTTTCTTTTTCTTAACAGGATAAAAAGAACAAAAACGAGAACATTTTATTTTAATCACAGTAGTATTACAGGCTTATAGGGTTTAGCAAAAATCTCTAACATTACTAACATTCCTTTTAGCTTTTCTCTTATTGAGTATTAGTGGCTAATACTGACTTCTCAAAGCCCATTTAAGATCTCTGCTCCAATCTTTAATGGACCTATTCTTGTTCTAAAAATTGGGGAAATCATTTTTTACAGCTCTTCTTCAGCGTCCTCTGGAAAGTTGCACATAGAGATTTGATCCAAAATTACTTTTAGCCAAGGCTATAGGTGCTTCTTGATTCTGTAAATTGAAACAGTCTTTCAAGCAGGTATAGCAAAAAATGCAGAAATATATGGATTCAACTGTTTTCAAACTAAATATTTCAACTCTCTGAAGAAGTAATACATTCTCTTCATCCCAACATTTGTGAAATTTAACCCCAAGCATCTAGGGAGCCTGTTTCTGAGAAGGCGAAATACATTTGCCATTTCTATGCATTGTTTGAAGCCATCACCCAGGATTAAAAAAAATAGATAGATAGATAGATAGATAGATAGATAGATAGATAGATAGATATGTAATTTAAGTGGATTACCGGATTCAAGTGCTTCTGGTAGTTCCATAATTGTAATATTTTTCCATTTGTGATTAATCTTCAGAAACTACAAACATATTACAGAGTATTCTATATTTGTTAGACCACTCAGAAAATACAAGTTTTTTAATTTAAATAAGAAACAGGAGATACAACATCAAAAAATAGGTCAAGTTTGTACCAAACAATTAAAAACATCAAAACCCAAAACACTACACTAGCATCTTAGTCATAAGTTTTCTTCTAAAAAATATTGTTAACCTGGGCAGAGAAAACTGCACTGGAAAAGTTTTCTGATTATAATCTCATGCAGCAAGCAAGGACATACCATTCACCTGTGATGGTGATGTAACACACTGATCACTTCCTATTGTCCTATCCAAGCAGTGCATGGTTTGAAGATGCAACTCCCTTCACAGCCATGTAGGAGTATATTTGCCCTTATCAGCTTTTTGCAGAGCAGTTTATAGTTCCTCCCAGAGGTGTACTGATGAGTATAATTTACTGTGCCCTGTCCATCCTCGGTAATATAAATAAAATTGAGAAATGGCAAGTACCTGCATCCTTTTTAGATAATGTTGTTAGTGTCTCTCCTCAACGGGTTCTTAGGGACTTGCATTGGCAACTGCTCGGCCATTTCTGCCATAGGCACTTGCTTGCTGCTGTGGGTTTCGAGGCAGCAAGAGAGGGAACTGCAATAAAGCCTTAAAGACCCTTTTTTGCTGCTTTTGTTGTCAGCTGTGGAGGTGTAGTTGAGGAAACCCTGTGCAGGAGTCGGGAAATGTATGTTTAAAGGTGAGCGTGCACGTGCTGTAAAATCACTGGTTTAAAGGGGCATGAGACATGTGACAGGGGAATGGGTGTCCAGCTGATTGCTAAGGGAACTTATAAAAGTCTATCGGGAAAGTACCAGGAGAGGCAAAGAAAAGATAACCTGAGTGAAGGGTAGGATGTCCAGGTTTGCTTAAGGACAGGAGTCTGTTAGTAACAGAAATGTGTAGGGAGTGAAACACCCTGATGGAACAACAATTCAATGGGTGCAACTTTCGCAATTTTTTTAGTTTTGTCGCTTTTTTTGTGCATTTTTAGTACATTGTAAAAGGTATTGGAATTTTTTTCTTCACCTTTTTGCTACACACAATTTTTGGGACTATTTTAGCCATTTATTGCACCTTTTATCAAACTGCATCTCTGTGTCTGCATCTCTTACTGTCCCACTAACCTCGGTCCTTCCATCAAGGACCTGCAGTCTGCCAGTTTTACCTGGTAGAGACCTGAGGGCCTGATAAATGGATACAGACAACAAACCAAAAAAACGGGGCATGCATGAAAAAGAACATAGCATTATGGGAGATCAAGATAAATAAATCAATAACCTTACCATGATATACAAACAAAACAAATTAAATGAATTCTACACACTCAAAAATACTTACAGGGTTCAGAAATGTGTTCCCAGAAACAAAAGGAAAGGCAGAAAAAATTTAAAATAAGCATACTGGAGTACTCTGCAAAGAAGGAGCTTGGCGGAGTAGGACCTATAAATGTCTCTTCTTTGACCTTGTGGACTTGAACCCAGACACAAACAGACGGACATCATAAGTTCACCACACACCCTTTATTCACAATTATTTACAATTAATAAAGTCAGTGCACTTCCCAGTGCCTCCAGCACCGTTCCCCCAAATGTCCAGGTCTCACAGTTCTTGTGCCTCTCTCTTGGCCCCTTAAATAGGAACCCGGATGGTCTCCAGCTGCTTCCCGGCACTCCTCCGTAGCCACGCCCCAGTGTGGCGGAAGTGCCAGCTGCGCACCCGGAAGCCGTCTGGGTGTCCCTGTTAGCTTCCCAGCACTTCCTGGTGTGGCGGAAGTGCTGGGCTCCAGGGATATTCAGGCACCGGGGCGCCGCCTGGAAGTGGCCACGGGTCCCTACAGGGCTGGGCTTCCAAGCCCTTTACCCAAGGCCCCCAACACAACCAGGGCGGACGCCTCCTCGCAGTCTGGAGGAGGCACAAGCCCTCCTCCGGTCCTCCTGGGCGTCCCGGCTAGATGCCACAACCTACTACAGGCCATGTCACACAACTGACTTAACTTCAACAGCCATTTAGTAATGCTTTCCTTTCCTTTTCTTTAAAGTTTTTCAATTCCCTTTGGTCTTTGATGTAATACTCTATACTTTCAAACGTTCCATCAGAATTGTTACAATACAGGATCTCAAAAAAAAAATTCTAAAAAAGTTTTATTTATGTATGCACTGTATGTATATATTTTATAGAAAATGACCAGGAGATTTCTATTATAAACATACACTATAAGAAAAGTATTTGAAGTGTCCATAATCATGGGCAACGTGAAAGAGCAGGAAACTGACTTTTACACTGTTGCAGTGATGATATAACATGTCACACAACAAACTAAGCCTCCCAAAATAGCAGCACCCATGGAAAAACAAAATGTGGATGCATTGAAATGAAAATAAAACATTAATAATTTTTAACTAGGCCAAAATGAATTTCAAATATGCACAGAACTGGAGTCAAAATATTACGATTCCTCCTGTTGGAAAATGCAAAACTAAATGTAAAATAAAATGAAGACTCTCCACAATCATAACACCTATCTTGAGTGATGTTGGATTTTTCAGAAGCTTGCTTCACAGTGTCTGACATCTGTGGGGTTGCCCAAATATTATTTAGCAAGATAGTGTGCAACCCTAGTTTGGTGAAGGAGGAAACTAAAGTTCAGGCAGGAAGAGACAGTTGCTTCACTGTAGGATGTAAGCTCAAGATAAGCAGTACACGCCTCCAGGAGCAGTAACCTCAAAGTTAGAGGTGTCCAACTATTTTCAGAACCACACAGAGCTGGATGGTGAATCTGATAACTGTGAGCTGGAATATTAGGATGAGGAACCCCCAACAATTAGAAGATCTAGTTATTACAGAGGACTGACACACAAGTTTGCTCCAGTGGCACAGTGTCTTATATGGTGTGTTGCATTCCTGGATGTGGAAGTGGAAGATTTCTGTGGACAAGTGAATTGGCTCCTAGCCAGAGATGGGATGGATCCTCATATCATTGTTTATATAATCACATATGACATAGACAAGAGAAAGCTGACAGTTCTGTGAGACAGATTTAAAAATCTAGGTGCAAAGCTGAGAAGAAAATGGTCTTATTTAAAATTTAGCCTGTGCAGTACACCTGAGTCCACGTAATACTACATAGTTTAGAATGTTTAAGGCATAGAGAGGAATATAGGATTATCACTGATTATATTTTAACTGGACAGGTAGTACATTTTTTGGAGAAGAATAATTAGTTTAGTGCATCTGTTTAAACTAGGAAATGTATGGTAGACAATTTGGGACAGGTCAGTTTGAAAATTTGATGAACAGAAACGAACAGTAATAAAAATATAAAACTTAACTTTAAAATTATTATGCCACAGGGGATGCACAAACCAGTGTGCTTCTTCGTGCCGGTCCCAAGCCCAGATAAATGGGGAGGGTTACGTCAGGAAGGGCATCTGGTGTAAAATTTTGCCAAACCAATATGCAGACGACAATACAAATTTCCATACCGGATCAGTTGAGCCCCGGCTTAACAACGACCACCACCAGCACTGTTAGGCAACAGGGGACTGGCAGAAATTGGGCTACTGCTGGCCGATGAAGAAGAAGGACAAGAAGAGGGGGGAGACGTGTCCGGAGGCAGGAGGAGAGGAGGAAAATAAAGAGAGTGGAACTGAGGGTAGTAACTTTGAATGTTGTCAGTATGACTGGTAAGGGGAGAGAATTAGCAGATATGATGGAGAGAAGGAAGGTTGATATATTGTGCGTGCAAGAGACTAAATGGAAGGGGAGTAAGGCCAGGTGGATTGGAGGTAGATTCAAATTGTTCTATAATGGTGTGGATGGGAGGAGAAATGGGGTATGGGTTATTCTGAAGGAACAGTATGTCAAGAGTGTTTTGGAGACGAAAAGAGTGTCAGGCGGAGTAATGATTAAGAAGCTGGAAATTGGAGGTGTGATAATGAATGTTGTTATTGCATATGCACCACAAGTTGGGTGTGCAATTTTTTTGGAGTGAGGTGGATGAAGTGGTGATTGGAGCGGATTTCAATGGGCATGTTGGTGAAGGGAACAGTGGAGACGAGGAGGTGATGGGAAGGTATGGTGTCAAGGAGAGGATTGAAAAAGGTCAGAGGATAGTGGATTTTGCCAAACGGATGGACATGGCTGTGGTGAATACGTATTTTAAGAAGAGAAAGGAGCATAGTGTTAAGTACAAGAGTGGAGGAAGATACACACAGGTAGATTACATCCTATGCAGAAGAGTTGATCTGAAGGAGATTGAAGACTGCAAAGTGCTGACAGAGGAAAGTGTAGTTAAGCAGCATAGGATGGTGGTCTGTAGGATGATGTTGGAGATCAAGAAGAGGAAGAGAGTGAGGGCAGAGCCAAGGATCAAATGGTGGAAGTTGAAAAAGGAAGACTGCAAGGTTGAGTTTAGGGAGGAGGTGAGACAAGCACTGGGTGGCAGTGAAGAGTTACCAGACAGCTGGGAAACTACTGCAGATGTAGTAAGGGTGACTGCAAGAAGGGTGCTTGGCGTGACATCTGGAAAGAGGAAAGAGGAAAAGGAAACCTGGTGTTGGAATGAGGAAATACATAAGAGTATACAGAGGAAGAGGATGGCAAAGAAGAAGTGGGATAGTCAGAGAGATACAGAAAGTAGACAAGAGTAAAAGGAAATAAGGCACAAGGTGAAGAGAGAGGTGGTGAAGGCTAAAGTAAAGGCGTATGATGAGTTGTATGAAAGGTTGGACACTAAGGACGGAGAAAAGGACCTGTACCGATTGGCTAGACAGAGGGACAGAGCTGGGAAAGATGTGCAGCAGGTTAGGGTGATAAAGGATAAAGATGGAAACGTACTCACAAGCGAGGAGAGTGTGTTGAGCAGATGGAAAGAGTACTTTGAGAAGCTGATGAATGAAGAGAACGAGAGAGAGAAGAGGTTGGCTGATGTGGAGATAGTGAATCAGGAAGTGCAACGGATTAGCAAGGAGGAAGTAAGGACAGCTATGAAGATGATGAAAAATGGAAATTGGTCCAGATGACATACCTATGGATGCATGTAGGTGTCTAGGAGAGATGGCAGTGGAATTTTTAACCAGATTATTTAATGGAATCTTGGAAAGTGAGAGGAGCCTGAGGAGTGGGGAAGAAGTGTACTAGTGCCGATATTTAAGAATAAGGGGGGTGTGCAGTACTCCAGTAACTACAGGGGAATAAAATTGATGAGCCACAGCATGAAGTTATGGGAAAGAGTAGTGGAAGCTAGATTAAGAAGTAAGGTGATGATTAGTGAGCAGCAGTATGGTTTCATGCCAAGAAAGAGCAAACACAGATG
This sequence comes from Polypterus senegalus, assembly GCF_016835505.1. Lineage (NCBI taxonomy): Eukaryota > Metazoa > Chordata > Cladistia > Polypteriformes > Polypteridae > Polypterus > Polypterus senegalus. The sequence goes on from NC_053161.1 coordinate 55,941,919, forward strand.
CAATGTTTGCTCTGAGGATGTTGATGGAGACGTTTAGAGAAGGCCAGAAGGAGTTGCATTGCGTCTTTGTGGACCTGGAGAAACCGGAAACCGGGTTTTCTGATGAAAAAACAATAACGTTTTAAACAGTATCATTTACATACAACACATTTTGGCGTATCGTTTACATGCAATTATTTATATCCATTTATACACTAATAGTGGCAATTATTAAATAATAATAATTATTATTATTATTATTAAATAATTCCTCCCGTATAAGTAACATTTCTCGGACTGCTTTTTCCGAAATGTTTCTCTGAAACATTTCTAGACTTCGTCCTGTTCTTACGCAACACTGTACTAAAGTATTGGTTAATGCCAGAGTCACCTCACGTATACATTACTGTAATGGTATTCTATCTAATTTATTCAAATTTCTGCTGCCAGGATAATAACCTGCTGTTCTAAATCCACTGAACATACTACACCTATTGTCTCTCAACTTCACTGGCTCCCTGTTAACTACAGAATACAATACTAAATACCGTTCTTAACATTTAAAGCTCTCCACAACCTCACTGATCTCCTACAGAATGACACTCGTCTCGCTCACTCTGATTCTCATCTGCAGCTGTACTTTCTGTACCACAAATCAGACACAGTGCTATGGGAGCTCGAGCGTCTCTCATAGTGCTCCTCAACTCAGGAATTCTCTTCTCTCTCATATACATCAGCTCGATTCAATAACACATTTTAAAACTACCCTCAAAACTTATCTTTTCAAACTGGCATACCAATTGTGAATTTTGCACTGTTACTGCCAGTTATCTTTGTTTGTTTGCTAATAATTGCTGTTTGATCGAGAGCGACGGTGGACGCAGAAGTAGGATTAGTGATGGTGGGTGGGGCTCTGTCGTGCGTATCCCATGGTCTTAAGAGTTGGTGGGCATGGCTCTCTGTCTTGTATGTGCTCTCTGTCTTTTTTGCCCTTAGTTGGAGTTGGTGGGCGGGTTTTGGTGGGCGTGGCTCTCTGTCTTGAGTGCCTCTCTGTCTTGCTTGCCCTTAGTTAGAGTTGGCGGGCGAGGCTCTGTCAAGCATATCTCATGGTCTTAGAGTTGGTGGGCGGGACTCTGTGAGTTGGCGGGTGTGGCTCTCTGCCTTGCGTGCACTCTCTGTCTTGCTTGCGTTCACTGTCTTGCGTGCCCTTAGTGAATTATATATATAGATATTTGAATATGACTAAAAAGCAGCAAGTTAAGAGTCTGATATTTGGAGGAGTGAGTTGTGCACATCTCAAAGCATTATGTTTCATACTGTTAAAAACATAATAAAATAAAATTTATAGGGAATGTTCTAATAATGGAGAGGCTTTAATTAGGCAAATTTTAACTGAGAATACTGTAAAATAGTGAAGAAAAACAACCGGAATTTGAAATGTTATCAGTGGCTGTTTAGACTTTATCTTATATATAAACGTCTACATGTAGAAGTGTGTGTGTATCTGTCTGTTCGCTGCAGAAGTGAAAAGTGGAGTCGGGGTAAGGGCTCCTCCTCATAGGAAACAGAAGCTTGCTTAGCCACTAATACACAAGTGAGGCGAGCACATCAGCAAAACGGTAGGTATCTCTTATACTTTCTCCCACCTCTGATGCACAAGTGATGCAAGCATGTCGGCAAAACAAAACCTCCTAGGAAAGAGATGCCCAGAGTAGTTTTTTTCATTTACCTGAATCTCTACCTTTCAATTTTTTTTCTACAATTTCAATAGTTTCTAGGACCCCGGGCTTTTTACAGCACAGGCTTACACAGTTAGTATTATATAATAATCAGAATAGAATTCAGGGACTGAAGTAATAAAAACATTAAAATCTAGTGATAATACAGTATAATAAGCTTCACAGGGTCTTGGCAAAGTAAAAAAGCTGCATCTAATTTTAGTAAGGCAAATTTTCAGCAGAAATACAGTGACATCTGGGACAGTCTTATTAAATCAGTAATGGCCAAAGAGCAATACAGTAGTTTTAAAAGTGTATTGAATGTATGTAATGAAGGACAAGTTACAAGTTTACCCAAAAATTGACAAACATTAAGAAATTTAACAGAAATCCATAGTGGATAAGGAGCTCAGAAAGATACTATAAAAGAACAATTACCTGTACAACAAATACAAGTTATTTATCTTTATAAATGACTGCAGGGCTTATAAGGATATGAGAGCAACACTTGAAGGTATATCATAAAAGCTAAAAGTCAGGCAGAGGGAAACATTACAGAAAAAACAAACATTGAACCAAAGAAGTTCTTTCAGTATTTCAGTAGGAAAGGAATGTTCAACAAGGTGGAAATGAAAACATTGGAAACATGTTACAGCAAATATACAGAAAATTAAATATCTGTACTGTGCTGTATATTCCCTGCCCAATAAAATGTTTTCTTGAGTGCTTCAGGAATTTTGTAATTCAAAATATAAACAGTAAAACAGCAAAGTTTCAAACTGTTGCACTCCTGTTTCTCCTTTAAAAGGCATTTGAATTTGACTCATAGCCTAAGTAGAGTGTTAAAATAGCAGAATCTATACTAAGGGAAAAACAATAATCAGACAGAAGTCATATTTTTAAACCTAAAATAGCGGTCTGGCTGGTATTTATAAAATTTTTTTAAATGTTTGGGATTTTGTCTTGATCGTTACTGAGAATGTGTAAACAAACAGCAGACCTACAGGTTTTGTCCAGTCTACATGCAACAGTGCAGGGTTTGTTTAACACTAGAATCCCTGAAGCCTATGAAAATATTTGTAGTGCTGGACACCTTATTCTCTGACACCTCCTCATCAGCATCTTTGTTTGGCAAATGTGTCAATCAGCACTGGCAGCAGACAGCCAGCTATCCCATCCCCCATCGAGGCAGCTGAAGTCAGAAACAAAATTCTCAAGAGCTGAAGTCTCTTTATCTGGGAGTGAAGTATCTGGAATTATATAGGGTAAATATTATACCGTTATTTGGAATACATACATTTTATATTTGTTCCGTGTCTACAACGATCTGTGTAAATGTAAGATGACAGGAAATGCGAGACAAGAAATATTGAACACATAAGGAAAACAAAAACTTTTTCATGTTATAGCAATAATTAACAAAATCTTGACGTGAAGTGTATAATGTGTGAAGATTAAGTTCAAATATTAAATAAAATTTTCTCAAAGTAACATCTTTTCCAAATATCATAAATTTACACAGGATGTTACAGACTCACATCATATGTATATTTTTATTATGCAATAATAATAATAGCAGCTCACTACTAAAGCACTAAATGTAGAGACAACACGAGATTTAAATCTATTACCTTACACTTGTTAAGCGGTAGCTTATCCACTGTGCCACCTGTGCAGATCCATGAGGGTGCAATGTTACCACTGTGACAACTGTTTAAAAAGTGAAAATGAAACGCACAAACACACACATATGCGAAAGTCAGTTACTGTATCAACTGATAGTTTCTGTTTTAGCCTTGTGTTCAGCATTTCTTACCTCAAATTTCCTCTGTCATTCTATATTTACACAGACCATTGTAGACATGGAACACACATGAAATGTATGTATTTCAAATCACAGTATTTCATTCCCTAAATAATTCCTTTCGGAATGTTCAAGTAAATTATAGAAAAAAACCTGATCTAAATCCATTAAGTAGTTCTCTTGTGAAATCCGGACAGACAGAAAGACATTGACTTTTATCTATACTAATAAAAGGCAAAGCCCTCACTAACTCACTCACTCATCACTAATTCTCCAACTTCCTGTGTATGTAGAAGGCTGAAATTTGGCAGGCTTATTCGTTACATCTTACTTACAAAAGTTGGGCAGGTTTCATTTCGAAAATCTACGCGTAATGGTCATAACTGGAACCTATTTTTCTCCATATACTGTAATGGACTTTAGCTCGATGGCCGTGGGGGGCGGAGTTGCGTGTCAAATCATCACGCCCATCACTTAATCACGTGAACTGACTGTGAACGCAGTACGTAGAAAAGAAGGAAGAGCTCCAAATAGCACTGAAGAAAAACACATACAAGCTTATTCATAAGTGCAGCTATTGCGGAAACAAAGCACAGTGTAAACCGTAAGTTTAAAAAGGTTTTCTTTTCTTCTTAATAAAAATTTAAAACCAGTACTTCGTTGCTGCGAATCGCGGGGATTTTGCTATATACAGTATATATATATATATATGTAAATATGTATATATATATATATATATATATATATATGTATTTATGTATGTATGTGTATATGTATGTGTATATATATGTATGTAGATATGTATATATATGTGTATATATATATATGTGGATATGTATATTATGACGGACAGCCAGGTCCCATGCCCGGCCGGGACGCCCCTGCTGCATATTTTCCGGGGGAGCCACCATGGACAGCTCAATACCTCCCCTGGGACGCTTGGTGGCAGCCTCCCCAGCCATTATTAGTTTCCCCGTCTCCCACGTGGCTCCATGGGACATGGAGTCCTCCACAGCCTGGTTGGGAGATGGGGTGACCGCTAGGGGATGCTGCCGAGAGCCAACGACCCGGTTGGACGAGTTATCAGCTCCACCTGGAGGTGCAATCAGGGCCAGCTGGTCAAGCACCTGGAACACTTCCGGATGGGCTATAAACGGGCCAGCCTCCCTTCATTTGAGGCCAGAATCGGGAGGAAGAGGACGAGGTTGCCTGGGAGGAGTGGTGGTGCCAGGAAGGGTTGTGTAAAGTCTGTTTTGTGCTTTTGGGACTGTGTTGGGCCTGTGGGACACGGGAAAGGCATGCCCCACGGCTGAAGAAAAGAAAATAAAAACCTATTTGTTTAAAACGTGCCTCTGCGTAAGTCTGTGCCGGGTCGGGCGCTATATAGCGCCATTTACAATATATATATATATATGTATGTATATATGTAGATCTGTATATATATATATATATATATATATATATATATATGTATATATATGTGTGTTTATGTATGTATGTATGTGTGTATATATATATATATATATATATATATATATACATACATATACACATACATACATACAGATATATATATGTATATAGATATGTGTAATTGTAGATACAGTATGTATATATGTGCAGGTATATACAGTATATGTATATATGTTTATGTGTGTGTGTGTATATATATATATATATATATATATATATATATATATATATATATATATATATATATATATATATGACAGCAACACTCATAACAGTGACAAAATAATTAAATTGACAATCATGTTAAGTTATTTTTAAAATGTTTCCTTTTCTTAACTTCTTTAACACACTACTTCTCCGTTGCGAAGCGTGGGTATTTTGCTAGTATCTAATATATAAAGCAGAGTCGATGTATATACTTAGAGGCAGTGCAGTGGTGCTGTTAGAATTACGTTTTTGGACTTCTCTAGCACCTTCAACACCATCCAACATCTGCTCCTTAGAGACAAGCTGACAGAGATGGGAGTAGATTCACACCTGGTGGCATGGATCGTGAACTATCTTACAGACAGACCTCAGTATGTGCGTCTCGGGAACTGCAGGTCTGACATTGTGGTCAGCAACACAGGAGCGCTGCAAGGGACTTTACTTTCTCTGTTCCTGTTCAGCCTTATACATCAGACTTCCAATACGATTCGGAGTCCTGCCACGTGCAAAAGTTCGCTGATGACACTGCTATTGTGGGCTGCATCAGGAGTGGGCAGGAGCCGGAGTATAGGAAGCTAATCAAAGACTTTGTTAAATGGTGTGACTCAAAACACTTACACCTTAACACCAGCAAGACAAAGGAACTGCGAGTGGCTTTTAGGAGGCCCAGGCCTCTCATGGACCCTGTGATCATCAGAGGAGACTGTGTGCAGAGGGTGCAGACCTTTAAATACTTGGGAGTGCAGCTGGATAATAAATTGGGCTGGACTGCCAATACTGACGCTCTGTGTAAGAAAGGACAGAGCCGACTATACTTCCTTAGAAGGTTGGCGTCCTTCAACATCTGCAATAAGATGCTGCAGATTTTCTACCAGACGGTTGTGGCGAGTGCCCTCTTCTACGTGGTGGTGTGCTGGGGAGGCAGCATAAAGATGAAGGACGCCTCACGCCTGGACAAACTTGTTAAGAAGGCAGGCTCTATGGTAGGAGTAAAGTTGAACAGTTTAACATCTGTGGCAGAGCGACGGGCATTAAGCAAACTCCTGTCAATCATGAAGAATCCAGTGCATCCACTGAACAGTGTCATCTCCAGGAAGAGGAGTAGCTTCAGTGACAGACTTTTGTCACTGTCTTGCTCCACTGACAGACTGAGGAGATCGTTCCTGCCCCACACTATGCGACTCTTCAATTCAAAATGCTAACATTATTCAAAGTTATTGTCTGTTTTTACATGCATTTTTATTACTCTTTAATTTAATATTGTTTTTTGTATCAGTATACTGCTGCTGGATTATGTGAACTTCCCCTTGGGATTAATAAAGTCTATCTATTTATCTATCTATCTGTTTGTCCACCATACAAATCTGCACTGGGTGTCCGATCACCACCAAATTGGATATGGGGCTCCTTTGTGACCAGGAGGAGGTCAAGGGGTATGTTTGGTTGGGAAAAATGTTTGGGGTGAAGCGCAGGGCACCTTTTCACTGATAGTTCCGCACACGTCCTTGTACTGCCAACAGGAGAAGGGCTGCTGATGCAAGGCCGGAAAAAACATCTGAAGAAAGGGAAGGGAGGCTGTAGTCGATGTACGTTTGTTTGTCCGTCATACAAATCTGCACCGGGCGTCCAATTGCCACCAAATTGGACATGGGGCTCCATTGTGACCAGGAGGAGGTCATGGGGTATGTTTGGTTGGGAAAAATGTCTGATGCAAGAGCAGATGAAACATCTCATAAAAGAAAAACCAGGCTGTCTGCCAACAGGCGAACGGCTGCTGATGCAACATGTGGACAAATGCAGCATGATTTAAACAATATGGCTTTTGCATATAACCAACAGGTTGCATATCACGAACATCCTGTCGCTGTTATTGGCTGAATGGATCATATCTGTGTTCATTGTAGAGCTCTTAAAATGGAAAGGAGAGTCACCGAGATTGTGTTGCTCAAATGGGAAGGTGAAACTGTCATCTCTACTTCGTCCACCTCAACCTCTACACTCCTTGATGTCAGGATCAACACCAATTTCAAAGCATTTCTTGAACAATATCAGGAAGTACAATTCCTCTTTTCAAATGACTTCTTTTGGTGCAACTAAACAAATACGAGAGGATGGGTTCATGCCCATAGTCAAAGTGCAAGGTCAAGTTTACCATACAATAGGATTATTACTTCCATTAACTGATTGGACAATTGAGTTTCTTCAGATCTACTTCATGGGAGATACTTCCACAACAGCGCATCATAGACAAAGCAGAATATTGAATGTGAGACTGGACATTGTGATGGATTTAGAACAATTCCTTCAAAAGAACAGCGCATATGTCACCCTTTCAAGACTGCACTTCAACGTATGTCAACAAATGGTTATACATTTGTCATAAGAGCTGACAAAATGCCACAGGGAGAGCATTACTGATGATTCAATGCTCCAACACTTGATGAGGTTGCCATTGTAATGGTAGGCAATGACTCTGGGAAGTGGGACATTATCATTGAGAAAAAGAACAGAAGTCTTCAGTGTGTGGCAGGCACACACAGGTCATATGATGCCCTTCAGTACCCACTAATCTTTCGGCAAGGCAAAGATGGGTATTACTTTGGAATTTCACAAACAGATCCTTCTACGGTCAACTCTGTTGCTGGCAAGAAACTCAGTACAATGGACTTTTATGCTTACCAACTAATGAGTAGAGTTTCTGAAGAGAATCACATCTTGAAATGCCGACTTTTCCATCAATACATATTGTTGAAGCAACTATCATAACAGGTTGTGCAAGACGTGAAAATGTTTTCATACCAAGAATACAGCTGATTCCGAATGATTTACCCTTTGATTTCAAATGACTACAATTTCCCGTTCGTTTGGCTTTTGCTATGTCAATTAATAAGGCTCAAGGGCAATCACTGCAAGTTGCAGACATCAATTTGGAAAATCCATGCTTTTCACACGGACAAGTTATGTAGCATATTCTAGAGTGGGCAATCCTCAGAATTTGTTCATTTTCGCACCACAGGGGAAAAAAAATATAGTGTATCCAAAGGCTCTGGAATAACCACTTGTATTACCTATTACAATAAAATGTGAATCAGAAAAATGTTTGTTCTTTTTCTATGTTGTGTTTCTTTCACTTGGGAAATTCATTATACATTCCCGGGCAATGCCAGGTACTCCTGTTAGTATTATATATTAGTAAACCTTCAAAATAATGTGCAGTTAAAGTCTCAACAGCATTCTCAGCATTTATGGAGCTTGTACATCCAGATAACTATAAGAATCTTCACCAAGCAGCTCTGAAAATGTCTGCTTTGTTTGGGTCTACATACCTCTGTGAGTCTGACATGAATGTCATGAAATCAAAGTTTTGAACAAGACTGACAGATGAACATTTAAATGACTCCATAAGAGTGAACCTAAGTGGCTACACTCCACCGTACACCTCTCTGATTGACTCCATGCAGTGCCTGTCATCTGACTAACTAAAAAACACATCACACATGCAACTGGACATGTGAATACTCTTGTGAAGTGAAACTGACATGTAACAAAATGACAAATGAATAAGTAATATCTGTGTATTTGGAATTGAATTTTTTTGTTTTGACAGCATTCATGTTTTAATTCAATAGTGTGAGATACACTAGAAAATACACACAAACATACAAAATGCACTTGCAGGTAAGCTAAATATTTTTTGTGATGTTTTAATGCAAAATGTTAGTTGCAGTCACCAATGTAAATGTTCAGGCAAAACAAGCTTATTCAGTTTGTTTGGGTTGAAATAAGCTATGAGAATAAACGTTAGAAAACATGAGCTCTCGGCCATTTTAATTTTGTAAAAGTAGTTCTCAGGGGGAAAAAAGGTTGGAGAAATTAGATAGATAAGCCTGGTTTGTCAGGTGAGTCAATAAGACAAGCATTTAAATACACACAATTTAGATACATACGTGCCTGATGATGCAAGGCAGCTGCAGCACCTTGCAACACGTCGCTAAACTGAATACACAAAAGTAAAATTATACAGATATGAAGGAAAGGAACGAAAACATCACTCCAACCAGTAATCACATCATGCACATGCCCTACAACTTGCTATGCATATGCATCACAATGTCTGCAATTAATCTGTTAGAAAACTTAAGACATGCATGATATCATTTCTTCTTTTCTGAATATATGCAATTTTATAGTGTAGCTATAATGATTATACAATTGGTGATAAATTATGATAGTAAAACAAATGTATATATTATTAATTTAACAAGAATTTTCTCTGACAATCATCAATGCTTTGACCTCCTGCTCACAGCCATAGTAATATTGGCTGACTCTCCCATGTCTCTTCACTACGATTAAACTTTAGTCGTGCACCGCAAAAAAAAAAAAAAATTGGATTCCATGGGATTTCCAGGGGAATGCAGACCTCTATACCAAGCTAAAAGAAGATGGAGCTGAAATTTGAACAATACTGACTTTTCAATACTCTTCCACTGAAAGCAGACCATAGTAGATATGTCAAACCAGAACATGGAGTATGAGTATCGACACTTTAGACATTTAAAAGGCATTTTCAGTAAGCACATGGAGTGAGGTGACAAGGCAATCTCCTCAGGCGACACTATAGTCAGGGCGGCATTTTCATGGAACTTTTTTTTTTTTTTCAAACATTACGAAATAACAATACAAAAAAGTTACATATGAACCTTAACAATTACATACACATCCAGTGCCTTATATATAATAACTTTAAAATGCAACACCACAGTACATTGCCATCGTCTCAGAATCAAACCAGCATATGCGCATTTTGAAGCCCCATGCCAGCCAATAGAATTTGAATTAAATTCCCTGATATCTACCCTGAATATGTAAAATTATTAACTATTAATTTATCAGAAAGATGCACCTTATAAACATGAATAGCCATGTGGTCAAAAATTGCTGCAGTGGAATCATCACTGCCAAATGTGTCTCTCAGAAAGTTGAGCATGACATTTCAGAAAAAACAGGATTTTATTTATTTTTTTTGCATTTCACCTTTATGTAAAAAGAACTGAATCTATGTCACAAGTGAAAAAAACAAGATTCTAATTGAATAATTACACACATACTTCTGTGGACGGGTAGCTCAGTATTTAACTGGAAAACCTGTAGAGTAGCATACAGTAAAAGTCAGCCAGTCATTTTTCAACCTACTATATCCTAACACAGGGTCACAGGGATTTGCTGGAGCCAGTCCCAGCCAACACAGGGCACAAGACAGGAACAAATCCCTGGGCAGGGTGCCAGCCCACCACAGGACACACATACACACACCAAGCACACACTTGGGACAATTTAGGATCGCCAATGCACCTAACATGCATGTCTTTGGACTGTGGGAGGAAACCGGAGTACCCAAAGGAAACCCACGCAGACAGGGGGAGAACATGCAAACTCCACACAGGGGGGACCTGGGAAGCGAACCCGGGTTCCCTAACTGCGAGGCAGCAGCGCCACCATGCTGCCCTTACAGTAAAAAAAAGACAGCACAATTATAAATTTTTTTTTTTTACTTTGCAGCTCCATAAACTGTAACCACGCAAATTATATTTAGGCCCTTGAAGTAAACTGACTTGCCTAATATTATCAAAAATTCAATGAAATCAAAGTACAATGATACATTTACCCATGATTCCTCTTCACCTTATCATTTCTAATGTATGCAAATAATGCAAAATTATTATCCAATGAATCATCAGCATTAGTTTTTCTAGATGCGGAGAACTTTAATAGTGTGGCAGAGAGAGAGAATCTGAAGCGCATAATTATTAAGTCATTGCTGGTGCTGAACAACAGAGGACAGGATGTGCAGAGTTTTAACACAATGGTTAATGTGAGCCCAATTGAAAGATTCTTATACTTTGAATTAAACTCGTCTTTAGCAGTGCATTTAAAGTAAACACTTGCAGTCCTCTTTAAAATTAATTTGCCATGTCTATGTCACCTATTCTGCAACAGTATGACGATTACTATTTTATTATTATTATTGCTGGATTATTATCTACATGTTGTAATTTTTGCCCTTCGCCCCGCTGGTGAAAATCCATATTGCATTTTTACAGTATATGTTCTGATTATGGCATTCTGTAAAATTTAAGTTGTCAGTCACAACAAATATTTGTTTCATATTTTATTAAAAAGTGAAATATTTATTTTTTTGTCTGTTGTTCAGAGAATGCACTCTAGGGTATTGTTTCATGCCTAGTAAGGATTAATCTCTGAGAATAGGTGTTGGGGATTTGGGGGTTAGGAGTTAAAGGGCAGAAAAAATGCACTTTGCCTCATGTGTCATTATTTCATGTGCCAGCCCTGCATATTAATTCACTTTATACACATTTAATAACTCTGTCTGTAGCTAACATACACAGAAATTACAGGCAGCTTAAATGTGAGAATTGTGTTTCTGTTCTTTCATGTACTTTTTTAAACAACTTTTGAGCTGTGCTAAGTAAACATACTGGAAACACTAGCTCATACGGACACAAAAAACAAAAAGTGAACTGAAGCAAATAACCTCTCAGCAAAGGGGCAAAGACTAGGGAAACAACAGGAGGCATGTTAAACTGCCACTTCTCAAATAACCCACCTTTACTGGCACCCATGCAAGAGTAAGCATACCTGCTGCCTATGGCAGTAAATTGTTCCATTATCCCCATTTCCTTGTATGTGGAGTAATTATGCTGTCCAACCTGCCTAAAACATCTTGGTTACATTTTTTTTTATTTCCTGTACTTCAGGGCTGTCTTAAACATACACTCTCAGATTAGGGGAAGAAAGAATAACTCACCTGTAAAGAAGTTTCCTTCTGCTGTAATAATCTGAACATTATTTGCACTTCCTGACTACTATTCGGAACATAACCTTGTGTGGGTAGAATTTTAGTGAATGGTATTCTGCTCTATTCATTGCCTGTCTTAGTCACTTTGGTCACTCTGTCTCTAAGGGTATCTATCAATAATGCATATAAACATGCAGTATATTAATGCTTTGATTAAGAAAACCAGTTTTGTATGGAAAAGTTGCAAGGTTCATTTAAGCTGACAGAAAATGCTGATTGTGGTAGCTTTCAGTGACCTTTCATCATTTGCACAGCAAATCAGAGCATTCCTCAGGGAAATCTAATAGCACATTTTAATGCTACTGAGAAGACGTCATTCAAGAATTTGCTTGTTATTGTCAGATTAAAATTGTATTGATTAATGAAACAGCCAAGTAGAGGTCACATTTCCTCACTAAAAAGACACTGATATAGAACTTTATTAAAAAAAAAACTATATAAGTACAAGTATATATTTCTGTATGCAAATTGTTTCTTCAGCATTTTGTTTTTTGGACTCTATCTGCAATTACTGATGTTTTACTTTTACCTATATTTGTAATGATAATAAATAGCTATGCTACACTTGTAATTTAGCGAATTATTAAGAATATACTGAAATGAAATGAATATACTGACACAGTGCCACTACTTTGCATTAAATAAAGCTTATAATTGCTTTTGTGATGTTACACATTACTTTCCTTCCATTGATTCATACTCCAAGGTTTTGAGGTACTAATGCCTCTGCCTGCAGCCCTGGGCACAAAGCAGCAACTGAATGTGGACTGGAAGTCAGTCTATCACAAGATCCATTCATTCACACACCCAGGCTGAACCCATTCAGAACTGGTATTTAAAACAATGATCGTTGGGATGAAACCAACAGAGGGAACAACCCTCCAGAGTCAAGGAGAGCATACAAAGTATAAACTGATGGGGTCATACTCAGGTGTCTGAATATGTGAATCAGCAGCCATAATAAGTATGCTAAAATGCCTACACAGTGTTTACAAATTACAAAAAAAATAGTTTTTAACACAGGTATCTAAATTATAATAATGTATCTACAAAGATAGATTCTTTCAAATGATTCATTATGTCAAATTTCCAAGATAGCATTGATGCTGCATTAAATAAAGGTCTTGAAGATTTTGAAAAATGGTAAAAAAAAAAAAAGTTTAAAAATCCTTAGAAGCTACATCTCAATTTTATTCTTACACAAAAGCTAAAACATAAAGCCAAATAAACTTAAATATACATTAAATATACAATAGAAATCAGCTTTAAAAAAACATCTGTAGATATGCATTTAAATGTTTTAACCATCAAGCAAAGAAACATCAAGTATAATTTTCTCTAGAGGTTTTATACTTGATTATGCCTTGCCCTATTTCACTATAAATGTAGATGTTATGGCAATTCAGAATTCATTTACATAAAACAATTTACCATTAATTAAATCCATCCCATCAATTCATTTTCTATATTCATCTCAGGGTCATGTTTGGGCAGGCATTATTTCAGAAGTATCAGGCCGAAAAAGCATTCTGAGATGAGGTGCCAATCCACTAAAGGAGATTCTGATGCAAACACCCAAACACATATCTTCTTCTTCTTTCAGCTGCTCATGTTAGGGGTTGCCACAGCGGATCATCTTCTTCCATATTTTTCTGTCCTCTGAATCTTGTTCTGTTACACCCATCACCTGCATGTCCTCTCTCACCACATCCATAAACCTTCGCTTAGGCCTTCCTCTTTTCCTATTCCCTGGCAGCTCTATCCTCAGCATCCTTCTCACAATATACCCAACATCTCTCGTCTGCACATGTCCAAACCAATGCAATCTTGCCTCTCTGACTTTGTCTCCCAACTGTCCAACTTGAGCTGACCCTCTAATGTACTCATTTCTAATCCTATCCATCCTCGTTACACCCAATGCAAATCTTAGTATCTTTAACTCTGCCACCTCCAGCTCTGTCTCCTGCTTTCTAGTCAGTGCCACCATCTCCAACCCATATAACATAGCTGGTCTCACTACCATCATGTAAACCTTCCCTTTGACTCTTGCTGATACCCATCTGTCACAAATTAATCCTGACACTCTTCTCCACCCCTTCCACCTTGCCTGCACTCTCTTTTTTACCTCTCTTCCACAATCCCCATTACTCTGTACTGTTGATCCCAAGTATTTAAACTCATCCACCTTCGCCAACTCTACTCCCTGCATCCTCACCATTCCACTGACCTCCCACTCATTTACACACATGTATTCTGTCTTGTTCCTACGGACCTTCATTCCTCTCCTCTCTAGAGCGCATCTACACCTCTCCAGGGTCTCCTCAACCTGCTCCCTACTATCGCTACAGATCACAATGTCATCAGCAAACATCATAGTCCACAGGGACTCATGAAACCATACTGCTGCTCACTAATCATCACCTTACTTCTTAACCTAGCTTGCACTACTCTTTCCCATAACTTAATGCTGTGGCTCATCAATTTTATTCTCCTGTAGTTACTGGAGTCCTGCACATCCCCCTTATTCTTAAATATCAGCACCAGTACACTTCTTCTCCACTCCTCAGGCATCCTCTCACTTTCCAAGATTCCATTAAACAATCTGGTTAAAATCTCCATTGCCATCTCTCCTAAACACACCCATGCTTCCATAGGTATGTCATCTGGACCAATGGCCTTTCCATTTTTCATCCTCTTCATAGCTGTCCTTACTTCCTCCTTGATAATCCGTTGCACTTCCTGATTCACTATCTCCATATCATCCAACCTCTTCTCCCTCTCGTTCTCTTCATTTATCAGCCTCTCAAAGTACTCTTTCCATCTGCTCAACACACTCTCCTCGTTTGTGAGTACGTTTCCATCTTTATCCTTTATCACCCTAACCTACTGCACATCTTTCCCAGCTCGGTCCTTCAGTCTAGCCAATCGGTACAGGTCCTTTTCTCCCTCCTTAGTGTCCAACCTCTCATACAACTCATTATACGCCTTTTCTTTAGCCTTCGCCATCTTTCTCTTCATCTTGTGCCTTATCTCATTGTACTCTTCTCTACTTTCTGCATCTCTCTGACTATCCCACTTCATTTTGGCCTTACTCTTCCTCTGTATACTCTCCTGTATTTCCTCATTCCACCACCAGGTTTCCTCTTTCCAGATGTCATGCCAAGCACCCTTCTTGCTGTCACCCTTACTACATCTGCTGTAGTTTCCCAGCTGTCTGATAACTCTTCACTGCCACCCAGTGCCTGTCTCACCTCCTCCCTAAACTCAACTTTGCAGTCTTCCTTTTTCATCTTCCACCATTTGATCCTTGGCTCTGCCCTCACTCTCTTCTTCTTCTTGATCTCAACGTCATCCTACAGACTACCATCCTATGCTGCTTAACTACACTTTCCCCTGCCACCACTTTGCAGTCTTCAATCTTGTTCAGATCAGCTCTTCTGCATAGGATGTAATCTACCTGTGTGCATCTTCCTCCACTCTTGTATGTAACCCTATGTTCCTCCCTCTTCTTAAAACACGTATTCACCACAGCCATGTCCATCTGTTTGGCAAAATCCACTATCCTCTGACCTTCTTCATTCCTCTCCTTGACACCATACCTTCCCATCACCTCCTCGTCTCCATTGTTCCCTTCACCAACATGCCCATTGAAATCCACTCCAATCACCATTTTCTGTCCCTTGGGTACACTGTTCATCACTTCATCCAACTCTCTCCAAAAATCTTCTTTCTCACCCATTGCACACCCAACTTGTGGTGCATATGCAATAACAACATTCATCATCACACCTCCAATTTCCAACTTCTTAATCATTACTCTGCCTGACACTCTTTTCACCTCCAAAACACTCTTGACATACTGTTCCTTCAGAATAACCCATACCCCATTTCTCCTCCCATCCACACCATGATAGAACAATTTGAATCCACCTCCAATCCAACTGGCCTTACTCCCCTTCCATTTAGTCTCTTGCACGCACAATATATCAACCTTCCTTCTCTCCATCATATCTGCTAACTCTCTCCCCTAACCAGTCATACTGCCAACATTCAAATTTCCTACCCTCAATTCCACTCTCTTTAATTTCCTCCTCTCCTCCTGCCTCTGGACACGTCTCCCTCCTCTTCTCCTTCGGCCAACAGTAGCCCAATTTCCGCCAGCACCCTTTTGGCTAACAGTACTGGTGGTGGTCGTTATTACCCGGGGCTCAACCGATCCGGTATGGAAATTTATATTGTTGTCCGCATATTGATTTGCCAAAATTTTACACCATAACCCAGACACAGTGAATGCACAAACCAGTGTGTTTCATCGTGCTGGTCCCAAGCCCAGATAAAAGGGGTGAGCCGCCACCAGTACTGTTAGCCAACAGGGTGCTGGCGGAAATTGGGCTACTGTTGGCCGAAGAAGAAACACCCAAACACATATATGCTGAGCCAATTCAGAGTTACCAGATATTCAGTGAGCTTATCAACAGAAAACGCAAGAAAAACATAGCATTAAGAGAAAGCCCAAGCAAACAAAATAATCCGGGTGATTTGAACTCTAGAGCCGAAAGTCAGCCAGGTTTAAGCACTCTGGAATAGAGTTACCATTACTAAATGTTTTAATGCTGTCACCTAATGAGATTTTTTTCATGATAGTAAATAAAGCCTTTAAGAAATTATCAATAAATAACATATGAGACATGCAGGGATTATGTAATCAACGGAAGACAGTTTATATAAACGCTCCAAGGATGGAATACTTGCAATAAAATTAAAATTTAAAATAAAAAAATATAAGTCTTAAATGGAAAAACAAATAAAAGTTGTGCCAGAAATAAAATGATTTGATAAATATTTTAGAGGTTTATTGAGGCTTATATAAAAATGACAGCTAAAGCTGGAATTACATAGCATTTATTTTCTAATTACAATGATAACTTTTTATTTAAACATCAAATAAAATACATCAACAACACTGCCATCCATAAAACCTGCTTATTATAAATCTAGGAGCTGCAGCCAACATATTCCTATCCACATTCAACAGGATGCAGCATATGAATTATTGAGGTATTTCATTAAATAAATGTTAATATTGTAAATTCTTCCAATTATACACCTTCAAGAAAATTACCTAAATTATGAATAACATGTATTTTTTAAATGAAGATAATAAAACTACAGATAATAACTAACTTAAAATAACAAAAAGAATGTGTTACATATTTCCTTGCAAGTGAGTGGCAATAATAAATGTCAAACTCGAGACGTCAGAGCCTTGTACCTTTCTTCTTATAGTGGTCTGCTTGACAGCTGCTGGCAATACAGTATTAAAAACACACCATAAATATACACATCTACGAGATGAAGAATGAAACAGCAAGGGATAAATTAATACTGATGTACAAAAAAACTGCATCTGCATCCAAGCACCTACTGTTTACTGTTTCTTTGCACTATGTAGGTTGAGCTGCAGAGTTCAGATACAGAAGCCTGCACTTTCGTTTCAACATTCTATGAACTACTTTTGACGCCTTTCATCTTATGTCATGCAGCAGAAAGTGAATCTAAATTCTAAGTAAACTGGTTTTGTTGGTTTATGTCTAGTTTAGAAGTGCTTGGGGGGGACGCTGGAAGGGAACATGAAAGAACTTCTGGGAAATGAAGTAGAAGAAGCCAGTGGCCATTGCTCTAGTGACCTTAGCTTCAGGTGGAGTATGGATGTGAGGATTAACCTGGCAGGAAGAGAAGGAAGAGTAGAGGTGCAAGATGGAAGAAAGGTAGTAGGCACAAACAAGGGAGGTTGTGAAATGTCTTTTAGTTTTGCTTCATTTGTTAGTGTCTTTATTTGTAACAACAACCTTTCTTTTCAATATATTTACTTTCTTTGTCAATTTTTGAGTTTGGGGACCAAAACAGCACACCCAAAGGCCACTCACTTATACACACACGCACAAACAAACATACACATCATAGCATATCTAAAGTAGTCATAGTGAATAACCAAGTAGTCATAGTCGGTTTCATCCGTTGTCGAAGATGGACAGGTAGCGGGGAGCTCCATTAGCAGTGGTGTTATTTTAAGCATTTTTTAATATATAATTTTGAGATATCCTGCCCTTATTCATCCCAAGGGGATTTAATAATATTACATGCAAGTACAAATAAGTATGAGTAGCAAACAAAGAACTCAGAAGGAAAAGGATAAGGCAGCAAAAGCCCCATTAAAGTCTAAATCAGCCTCTAGTTCACGGTAGGCCCTCCCAGAGACTGACCTGGAACAGACTGGCAATGGTACAGAGTTGCCAGGACATGACACACAGCATCGGCTCTAGCCGGGAGCGTTAGTGGGAGCGAAACCGCAAATGAGGCAGGATAGGAGTACCGTATATACTCGCAGATAAGTTCTCCCGCGGATAAGTCGGGAATTGATTTTACAGTATAATTTCTGGTATTTTATAATATCGATTGTATAAGTCAAATGTGGAAAACTCACGCTATTGATACAAGGGATTATGATATGCTAACCACAGAGCACAGTGCCTTTTTTTTCTATTTGGGTGTAGCAATGTGCTGTTTATCAGTGCGTGCTCCTAACCTCTCTCTCTCTCTCGCTCACTCTCTATTGTGCCTACGTGACCACAAGGTAATACCCAAACTATTCCGAAGCAACATTTGCACTGATTTGTGTTTTTTGTATTTCACACACTTGTACACCTTTATTGTAAGAGCATCCCTTATCTACGATGGAGCATTCAATCTAAAGAAAATATGAAGCTGGTTTTAAATTAAATGTCATTGAAGTAGCAAAAGAAATTGGTAACTGCGCTGCTGCAACAAAATTCGATGTGTCTGAGAAACTGATGCGAGATTGGAGGAGGTGAGAAGATTTAAAAAAAAATAAATTAAGTGTCGCATTTTTGAACGGGCATGTAAGTTGGGGTCTGATTTTATGATTGATTTTTCGGGTTTCAAGACCTGACTTTTACATGAGTATATATGGTATCTGTCGATTCCAGGATGCTCATTGGAGCCAAACGTGGCCTTTTTATCCCCGCTGTCAACTTCAGCTAACTCCCTCCGCATTTCTGTAACATCATCTCCTACTGAACATGTAACTCCACCTACAGAGATCGGGGAAGACTGAAACCCACTCTCTGAACTGAAGGTAATGATCGCTGCGCTCGTGAGGAACATAAATTATACAAGGTGAGATGCAAAGAAGAACAATAGAGAAGTAATGAATGAAACAGAGGTCCTAAACGAGTAAAATGAAAAACTGCAGCAGGATATAAAAGACCTGGATCAACGTTTAAGTACAAACTTTACAGAAATGCTACAAAAAGTTGATGAAAAAATACAGCAAAATACAAGCAAATTTGAGAGTAAAATTAAAGTACTTGCTGTTCAGCTTTAAACTGGCAACCCCAGAAGATACAGTAGGTATAGAAGGAACAACATCAGAACTGAAAGTCCTCCTGAAAAATTAGAAAGTCCAAACCCAGTGAAATTCATAGATGAACTATTCTCTAAAATAACTGGAGAGGACTTTAAATCAGAAATCGAGATATCTGCAGCCTACTGTATACATGGATCGAATGCCTCCAAACCAAAAAGCCTTCTTGTCTGTTTTGAAAAACTACAGGCCAAACAAAATCTCATGTCCCTTCTGAGACAGAAAGACAAGATTATTTTTGAAAATACCTGCATTCATATTTTCCCTGATTTTTCACTTGCTACAGCTGCTAAACGTGAAGCATTCTACAGCATTAAACGGTGCCTAAGTAGAGCTGAAATCAAATATAGCCTTGTTCCCTGCCAAACTGAAAGTGGTTATTGAAGATCAGTTTTACATTTTTAGTTCTCTGAACGAAGCAGATAATGAGCTGAGAAGACCGAACCTGACTTTCTTTTGAAACACACCATCATGAGTCACAAAGTGTTCTTGCAAGGCAAAGAAGATTCTACTTGAAGCTTGTATTTTGGACCGTTTGTAAAGCGAAATTTGCTGTAATTATATTATATTTTAATTTTTTACTTTATTTTATATTTTACTTCTTTTTGGCCATCCCTTTCACCACTTTTTTAATTAAGTTGCAGTTATTATATTGGCATTTCTTTCATTAATCATTTGGGCCATTTATGGCTACATCTTGTCTTATTGGTCACTAAAAATTAAACAGTTATTATATTGAAATTACATATATAAATATAAGATATATATTATATTGAAATTTCTTTCATTAATTATATGCACACTCTGGTTACCACAAAGTAAGAAGCTATTGTCTTTTTGTTAAACTTTATTTAAGAAACCAGCCTTTTAGTGTTTTTACTGTTTTATTTTTTTTTAACATCATACCCTTGGTATATATTTGGATTGTTTAATATTATATCAGTCTATTGTAATTGGACTGTATCTTCACAAGATATCTCAACTTTAACCTTCTACACACTGCTACTGGAGGGTCCATTTCGCTCTAGACGTGCTCCTTCTCTTGGGATGTCAGAGGACCATAGTTTGCGAAATGTGGCTTGCCTCACTTGCATAGGCACGATCTGGGGGTGGGGGTCTAGAGGGTGGAGAGATAGAGCGCAATGTTACTTCTATTTTATCCCTTATAACCTAATAACTGTTTGTGACAACATAACAATTCATACGCTTCATAGCTGCATTACTTTGCAATAATCTATAAAAATCTATGTCAAAGCTATCATATGTACAATGTACTACCTCAACCTAAGACTACAAAATGTCAACAAAAGTTCAGAAGAAACATTCCCATGACCAAATAGTGAACTTTGTGAGCTGGAATGTCAAGGGTCTCAAGCATGAATTACAGAGAAAGAAAGTACTCTTGCACTTAATAAGTCTAAATGCCAAGACAGCATTTTTACAGGAGGCTCACTAATTAAGCAAGGACCAGTTCTGATGCAAAGAGTGTGGTCTGGCCAACTGTTTCACTCTAGCCATACAAAGAAAACAAGGGAAATCTTAATACAAAGGACTATCCCCTTTGAAGTGTCAGATGCAATATCTGATTCTGAAGGGCAATATGGTGATGAGCAATTTATATAATACTAAAACGATTTTGATTAATATCTATGCACCAAATCGAATCATAGTGCCTTCTTCCATCTATCCCTAATGTGAACACTCACAAAACTGGACGGAGACTTTAACTGTTTTAAATCCAGTCCTGGATAGACCCTCAAATACAATGACAATAACATCTAATACTGCAAAGATAAGTATACAGTTTGCAACGGATCACAACTTATCTGACCAATGGAGGTTCTAAAATCCTAACCTAAGAGGATACTCCTTCTTCTCACCCATACATCATTGTTAATCAAGAATTGATAATTTCTTCATAGACAATAATTTTTTGCCCACAATCACATCTGGTAAGTAGGACGCAATCATTATCTCTGACCATGCCCCTCTGATGATGGAGCTTAAATTACTGTGTCCTACATGCACATCTTGTAGTTGTATCTTAACCCCCTGTCATTAGCTGAGGAGAGCTGTACAGAATTCATATCCAAGCAAATTGATTATTTTCTTCAGACAAATGCATCCTCAGAGGTCTCAGCAGGATTTATTATTAAAGGCAGACACTTAACTTCTAACCTTAGACGTTTGTTTAAAATAATATATTCACCCATTATATCTAAACCCCAGAGATCCTATTATCTTTAGATGCAGAAAAAACATTTGATATGGTTGAATGGGACTAACTATTCACCACATTGCACAAAGTTGGGTTTGGCCAAAAACATACGTGCATGGGTCAAACTACTTTATACTAGTCCAGAAGCCTCAGTTAATAGTAACATTATTTCAGATAACTTCAAACTAGAACGTGGTACTCAACAAGGATGCCCCTTATCACCTTTGCTATTTGCAATCACCATTGAACTGTTGGCTGTATACTTTAAAAATGCATCACAGATAATGGGGATTTTCAGAGAAGGACTTGAACAGAAAATATCACTATATGCAGATTATATGGTACTATATATATTGGGCCTACAAATTTCTGTGCCAGCAGACCTAAAAGCATTATCACCAGAAAATATCTCCACTTAAAATCAATTTGAATAAAAGCATGCTTTTTCCAGTGAATTGTCTAGCATGTAATATTGGACTGGACATTTTCTCATTTATCTTAGCATATCAGTTTAAATATCAAGGGGTAAATATTACAAGTAAATATAAAGCTCTTTTTCAACAAATTTTGCTATCTGCATAGAAAAATTTAAACAAGACGTGACTAGGTGGTCTACCCTCCACCTTTCGTTAGCAGGGAGAATCAACATTGTTAAGATGACCATCCTTCCCAAGTTGCTCTTCCTATTTCAAAGCATTTTTATATACGGTAACAAATTGTTTTTTTAAGAAATTAGACTCAATCATTACTTCATTTATTTGGAATTCAAAGCATCCATGCATCCAAAGGGTGACTCTACAATGACCTAAAGCAGAAGGGGGCATGGCACTACCCAACTTTCAATTTTATTACTGTGTGGCAAATATACACGTTATAAAGACCTGGGGCCTCGTGTATAAACGGTGCGTACGCACAGAAATGTTGCGTAAGAACTTTTCCACATTCAAATCGCGATGTATAAAACCTACACTTGGCGTAAAGCCACGCACTTTTCCACGGTACCTCATGCCTTGTCGTACGCAAGTTCTCCGCTCGGTTTTGCAAACTGGCGGCACCCAGCGTCAAAGCAATGGTACTGTTCTTGTGTGGTTACTCATTATTTTCATGACGCGGCTTTATAAATACACAGAAACTAACCGCATATTGTTTATTAGTGTAATGCATCTGATTGTAATTAACTTGTAACAATATAATGGTCCAGGGAACAGCCATAGTATTCCAAATACCATAACTGCTTTAGCGTTGTTACTCTCACTTCTTCTTCTTCTTCTTCTTCTTCTTTCAGCTCCTCCCGTTAGGAGTTGCCACAGCGGATCATCTTTTTCCATATTTCTCTCACTGCACCACTTGGAGTATTTATATCACTGTATCTGAGTGTGAATCACAGCAGCAGCTGATCGGTAAGAGAATTATCGGTATACGGCATTAAGCACACGCTGTCTCTGCCACGCAAAAGCGTTTCAAAGCCTTTCCTGTACGGACCTCGCGGTTCAAAACAGTTTAATCCCAAGAACTTTAAATGCAGCCAATCAAGTGCTCCTTGTAGAACTGTTTGTACTTATAAGTACAATCACCCCACTGTAAACTTGCACTACAGTTATAATATCGCACAACCTGAGCCACTTTATAAAGTGCGTATTTACATATGATGACGACATCATTTATAAGGTGAAATGCAGCAAAATATGTTTGTTAAATTATACAGATAAAACTTTAACTTCATTTAAATAATCTATATTCTTCACTGGGAGTGTCTTTAAGGATAGAATAATTAAACATGTACTATGAAGATATTTCAATGTTCTTTAAACGTTTTGAAGAATCGGCGCTAAGCTTACAGATGGCTTAACGTCTATTACAGAGCTGATTGTATGGCGATCGGTTACTTGGGAAAGAAAAGCACTGACTGCAGTGGCGGCTACGCCAATATATATTGAATATAAAACAGAAAGAGAAAATAACAACACAGCTAAAAGCAGCGACAAATTTCGCAAAAGTTAAATGCTTGTGTCATGAGCACGAGGCAGCTAGTGTCTGCAGCATACGTGGCCATCCACCGTGCATGACATTGGCGGCTAAGGAGCCACCGATTCTTCCTCTGCCCAGTGCCACCACAAGCTTAGAGCCGCCCCTGAGTACTGCTGCAATAAATTATTTCATCGAAGTGAAACATGTTTAATAACGTGCTTTAACTCCTATCATCATGAAAATGACATCACGTATACATCTCAGTATTTTAGTTATTCAGAGAGCTGTAATATCACGAATGTAATGGATTCTGTGTCCAGTTGGAGGAAGAGAGCGGTTTAAGAAGCAAGTAGTGATTCACACACATAGAGCACATAGAAAATCAAATACAAAACAAAGCATTTAACGTGCTACTTTAATTACGATGTGATTTTAGAAACTGGTTAATTAAACAATTTTAAGATGAATTTTATGATGTTCTACTTTAATGACAAAATAAACTACGTGATTAAAGTGGAAATGTCGAGATTGAAGTGGACATTTCGTGCTTTTTCCCCACCGTGTGGTTTTTTTCTCTGTACCCTAATAAGCTTTCATATGACACTCAGACAGTGGGCTTACAACTCGGCTTTCCACGGCGACTTTGATATGTGACTTCTTTTTTATTTCCGGCACTGTGCGATTTTGTGGATGTGAGCTTTCATGTTTCTCCAACACGCTATGCCACTCGATCAACTTCCTTTTGTTGATTATACCACGGCTTATTTGAACAAATAGTATGTTTTTCCTTTGCCTCCACTTGGTATTTGCTGAAATTCTTATGTTTCCCCCCGTGCTTTTCCCATTGCCTTTTCACAGAAGGCTGCGCTTAAGGGCGATTTATATTGATTTGCATATTCAAATAGGCGTAATTCTGGGAGGATTTGGGGCGTCACATAATGCGCGTGCACGAGCGTTAGCTTTCACGCTGATCGGGATTTATGTAGCGGAAGAGCGTGGAAGTTAGAGTACGCACAGATTCCTGCATCTGGATTTTTCTGTGCGTAAGCACATTTCGGCTTTTGTGCTTACGCCATGTTATAGTGCGAGTTCTACTCACGGCGTTATACATGAGGCCCCTGGACATGTAAGGAAATTTTTTTACGTACCACTGTGTGTAACCCGCACCCACACTTGTGGAAAACTCAACCACCACTCGCATGAGTTGATAGGCCAAAAATGCTGAGAAGTGATATATAAACTGCTCAAAAAAATTAAAGGAACACTTTGAAAACACATGAGATCTCATTGGGAAAAAGAAATCCTCCTGGATATCTATACTGATATAGACTGGGTAATGTGTTAGGAACGAAAGGATGCCACATCGTTTGATGGAAATGAAAATGATCAACCTACAGAGCCCTGAATTCAAAGACGCCTCAAAAATCAGAGTGAAAAAATTATGTGGCAGGCTAGTCCATTTTGCCAAAATTTAATTGCAGCAACTCAAAATTGTACGCAGCACTTTGTATGGCCCCTGTGTTCTTGTATACATGCCTGACAACATCGGTGCATGCTTCTAATGAGATGACAGATGGTGTTGTGGGGGATCTCCTCCCAGATCTGGACCAGGGCATCACTGAGCTCCTGGACAGTCTGAGGTGCAACCTGGTGGCATTGGATGGACCAAAACATAATGTCCCAGAGGTGTTCTATTGAATTTAGGTCAGGAAAGTGTGGTGGCCAGTCAATGGTATCAATTCCTTCATCCTCCAGGAACTGCCTGCATACTCTCACCACATGAGGCCAGGAATTGTCGTGCACCAGGAGCCACTGTACCAGCATTGGGTCTGACAATGGGTCCAAGGATTTCATCCTGATACCTAATGGCAGCCAAGGTGCCTTTGTCAAGCCTGTAGCGGTCTGTGTGACCCTCCATGGATATGCCTCCCCAGACAATCATTAACCCACCACCAAACTGCTCATGCTGAATGATGTTACAGGCAGCATAATGTTCTCCATGGCTTCTCCAGACCCTTTCACTTCTGTCACGTGCTCAGGGTGAACCTGCTCTCATCTGTAAAAGCACAGGGCACCAGTGGTGCATCTGCCAATTCTGGTATTCTATGGCGAATGCCAATCGAGCTGCATGCTGCTGGGCAGTGAGCTCAGGGCCCATTAGAGGACATGGGGCCCTTGGGTCACTCTCATGAAGTCTTTCTGGTTGTTTGGTCAGAGACATTCACACCAGTGGCCTGCTGGAGGTCATTTTGTAGGGCTCTGGCAGTGCTCATCCTGTTCCTCCTTGCCCAAAGGAGCAGATACTGGTCCTGCTGATGGGTTATGGACCTTCTATGGCCCTCTCCAGCTCTCCTAGAGTAACTGCTTGTCTCCTAGAATCTCCTCCATGCCCTTGAGACTGTGCAGGGAGACACAGCAAACCTTCTGGCAATGACACGTATTGATGTGCCATCCTGGAGAAGTTGGACTACCTGTGCAACCTCTGTAGGGTCCAGGTATCGCCTCATGCTACCAGTAGTGACACTGACTGTAGCCAAATGCAAAACTAGTGAAGAAACAGTCAGAAAAGATGAGGAGGGAAAAATGTCAGTGGCCTCCACCTGTTAAACCATTCCTGTTTTGGGGGTCATCTCATTGTTGCCCCTCTAGTGCATCTGTTGTTAATTTCATTAACACCACAGCAGCTGAAACTGATTAACAACCCCTCTGCTACTTAACTGACCAGATTAATATCCCATAAGTTTCATTGACTTTATGCTATACTCTGATTAAAAAGTGTTCCTTTAATTTTTTTGAGCAGTATATATATATATATACAGTGATCCCTCGCTATATCACGCTTCGACTTTCGTGGCTTCACTCTATCACGATTTTTTCTCATGCACGCTTATGTCACTACGCATGGGCTTTCTGAGAACTTTTATCTAAACCCCACGATGAATCATAAACGTGCTGCTTTTTCTAAGCCTTCTTACAATAAAACTAAGTGCTGAAGGGAGATGCTTACTATCCAGGAGAAGGTGAAACTGTTGGATATGATCAAAGATGGCAATACCCTACAAAGCCTCCTCACGTATATGAAAAGACAACACCAGCAACTGCCTATCAAGATGTTCTTCAGCCGCGCACCCAGACACCCACTGCCTACTCTTAGTACTCCTTCAGTGGAAGAAGACAACGATGCACCTGCTGAAGATACTGCACCACCTCTGAAGACTCTCCTGCTGAGGTCGTGCCTTAATAGGTTAGTGGTTGTGTGTAAGAACTGCGTGTGTGTGTAATTAAATGTACAGTACAATAATCTACTATATAAAAGCGGTCGGGATTGTCCTTCCGTCCCGTGAGTGCAAAGCGTAGCGGTATTCCGCTTATCACAAACTTGCTACTTGCGGCTTGCAGTACGAGGCGATGCGATGTGAGCAGAGTTCTGGTGCTGTCATCGTTCCCTTGCTTTTGTGCGTGATGCTCTGGAAAAATAGACAAAATTATGTATCTGGAGATAATTAATGTTGATGGAGTACAAATGCCTCACCGCGTAGTAAATATCAGGGGAGATGGTGCTTGCTTATTCTCATCTATAGCTTATTTAGTGCATGAAACTCCGTCTTTAGCGGTACAGATTCGGGCTGACATTGTATGCGACTTTGGACAGGCACTCGAGGGGATAAAAAAAAAACGTAGGTTTTCAGGAGATGTTATGAATGGGCACTTTAATGTTCTCATTCCCTACACTTACATGCCTGACGTACACATGGAGTGCATATAAATTGAGGATAAAAGTCGGTCGCCTTAAAAGCCGGGTGAGCCTAGTAATAATATGATATTTGTAACGTCTAATATGTCTTATTTTCTCTTATTTTGTCTAATATATTGGGTAATACGAGTGTAATGGTGACTAAAGTGTGTTATTTTATGTCTAGAGGGCTCTAATAATGTTAAAAAATGTATTTAGAAGGTCGTAAACAGGTTTTCTATACTCTAACCGCGAAAATATTCGATTTATAAATAAAGAATCCTACTTTGCGAAAATTCATTTATCACAGTAGAGTCTGGAACGGATTAACCATGATAAACGAGGGTTCACTGTATACACACACACTGGTGAGCCGGCACGGTGGTGCAGTGGTAGCGTTGCTGCCTTGCAGTTAGGAGACCCGGGTTCGCTTCCTGGGTCCTCCCTGCATGGAGTTTGCATGTTCTCCTCGTGTCTGCGTGGGTTTCCTCCCACAGTCCAAAGACATGCAATGCGATTCTAAATTGTCCCTAGTGTGTGCTTGGTGTGTCTGTGTGCCCTGCGGTGGGCTGGCGCCCTGCCCAAGGTTTGTTTCCTGCCTTGTACCCTGTGCTGGCTGGGATTGGCTCCAGGAGACCCCCGTGACCCTGTAGTTAGGATATAGTGGGCTGGATAATGGATGGATGGATATACCAGGGGACTCTGCCCGTGCTCGCCAACCCCCGGGTTTTTTGTTTTTGGAATTTTTACATAAGCATTATTTTCATTTTTACTTTAAAACTTCAGTAAAAACAGTCTTTGGAATTAAGCTTTCATCAAGATAACATTGAATTTCGATTCCTTGTTTGGTTTTACATGGACATAATGCAATGTATAACTGGCCGTGAGTGAATATTGTTTCTTTCTCTAATAAGTCTTCTCTTATTAGTAGATTCTGAATTTGAAAGTTTCCAATGTCTAGTAGCCAGTTGGCAAAATCATTCGAATTTTGATTTAATTGCATATATTTTTTAATTTGAATTGTTGGAACAAGGACCATAAAGGCCCACTCTTTAGACATGCATTGTAAATCTGCTGTCGGCCTCCTTTCTTGACTACTGGTAGACAGTTCAGGATAGGTTTCTCTGTTTGGAATTTCAGCACCGACAAACTGATCTACATCATCAGCGGTTAATAATTTTTTTTGCACAGTAATCAATAAATGCATGTGAGGCAAACTACATTTTTGAAATTTGATCTTGTAAATGTATGCTCTGATGTGTTCGAACACCGTTTCTAGTTCTTTCAATAAAAATATGACTTTCTGAGAAAACAATCTCAGTACGAAAGTGGGAATATCCAGAGCCAATGTGGCCAGTGGCATTGTTCTCAAGAATCTACATATTTCTGGCCATTGTGGATTACACGTCATTGTAATAAATAAATCTGATCAATCAATAGTTCAGGATATTGCCATTGCATCAAGATATAACTGTTGCTCATGATATGATGATGGTAATATTACTGCCTTACCTATTTTGAATTTGTCTGAACTACTGATATTTGAATTTTGAACGTGATGAATGAGACCTTGCATATGTTCCATTCTAAGTTTAGCTTGATTAATTTAATAAAGAAGAGACAATCAGCCTTGACTTTTAGATACGCATTAGTAATGTAATGTTGTGGTAGACATTGAGATGACAGAAGTGGGTTAAATAAATTGGATCGTATCGCTAATTTTGACCCGAAATATTGTGTCGGGGATATTCGCTTAGCAGAATGCGTTTGTTTCATATTGCATGTCCATCCTGTTTTGCCATCTGGGAAAAGCAAAGGAAAGAATAAAGGATCTGAATGTGGCGATGTATTTGACAGAAATGATGAATCGTGCTTTGCCTTTGGATATATATGAATATCTACTCTGTCTTTGATATCTCCGTCTTTCGAAATTATTATCGCTGACAATTTGTCACATGTTGGTTTATTATAAACGCGACTGTGATCTTTCGGATTTGTATAGAAATCCAAGAACATTTTTTCTTTGTCCGTGTTTTGCAGATAAATGTCGTGTAAAGTGCGATACTGTTGGACATATGGATTCGTATCCTGTATTGGCTGTATAATTTCTTTTATGTCCAATTGTTTAACTCTTGCGATTCTATGTTGCATTGCTTCTCCGTGATCATAAATATACATCTGTCTGAATTGTGTTTTCTTCAAAATTAAACTTGTCGTAGCTGTAATTGTTGCGGGACCACAGATTCTCATAGCGTATGGTCCATTATTGTGTAAATCTACGTTTTGTGCATTGAATGATGTGAACGCAAAAAGGTTATTGTAGACACATATATTTTGCCTGTAGTGTTTGTGGATTTCACTTTCACCAAACAACAAATCTTTTAATTCTCGCGGATACGCCTCTTCATTGAGAAGCAACAGTACTTCTCCCTGATGGCAACATGAATTTGACAATCTACAAATCTCCGACATTAAAGTCTTACAATATCTACATACTTGACATATCACTTGTGTCCATATATTCAATCTGTTTTTGCTGTTCCATTATTTCACTGAGTAATAATTTCTGTCTGCAGTGGGCTGGCGCCCTGTCCGGGATTTGTTCCTGCCTTGCGCCCTGTGCTGGTTGGGATTGGCTCCAGGAGACCCCCGTAACCCTGTGTTAGTCATTGTCCAACCCGCTATATCCTAATGGACTGAATAATTTCCGTTTCTTTGTGCTAATGAGATCTTTGCTATCTTGTTTTTGATACTTGCGAATTTTACTACTTTCATATTTTTGAACTTGCTCTGCATGTATATCGCACCAATGTTTTTTTGATCCTTTTGAATTCCAGTGCTTTCATAATCTTCTTTATGAAGTAGTACTTTGTCTTTTACTCTGTTTTATTTTGTGTTTTATTTCTGTGCCCAATTGGACCTACAAGGTGTTCTGCTACACTTGTTCCTGGCTGATTATTACTCCCGTATGTTCAGAATTTGTACATAGATTATATATTTTTTTGTTTGCCTTCTTTATTGCATTCTTTTCTCTCCAACGTGAAAGTGTCTCTCTGAAGTGCCTTTCTAACTCTTGTCTCTCTTCCAAAGATCACGTCTCATCGCAGGTTTTTTTTATAATAGAGAGATATATACATATTATATTGTACTGTTACTACTGCTTTTAAACTTGCGAATTCTACTGTATCTTAATTATTACAAAGAATTGCACCAGAAAACTAAAATTATTAGTTTTGAACCGGCTTTTAAATCCTTTAATAAAAACCACTACACATTTTTTACACTTAACTCTTTAGGCTGGTTGAATAGATAAAGCTTTTTGTGGTATAAATTTTATCAGTACCTGAATACTTTAGACAAAAACAGCTCATCCACACTTGCACTTCCCTCTCATCCCCACCATTTTTTTTTTTGTGAAGAAGAATGTGTGTTATTGTGTATGTATGTGCCTCACAAACTGTTTTAAGCTGCTGTGTGACTTGACTGTGTGCAAGCAGCTGATATAAAATTAAGGAAGATCTTCTCACATGTTTAGTTTTCCTACTACATTTTGAAGCAGAAATTTCTAACAGCTGAAGATTCGCCTGTCTCAAAAGATATTTCTTACAACTACATTAATCAACATAAACCAGGAATGAATAGAGTTTACTGAACTACAACTTTAAAAAGCAATAGAATTCAGAGAACAAAAGTATAAAACACTGATACACAAGTCTGTGCTGTTTCTGTCCTCTCAAACTATGATAGCAGTGCTTTGTCCACTGAAAGATTTTTTCTGGCTCACAATTAAGAATAATAAGTGTACTTTTTGTTTCTTTGTCTAGATACCTTTTCACCTTATATGGCTCTGGTCACACATTGTATTTGGGGTTTTACAAAGAGGCCCTCTTTTTAGCATGAAAAACGTCTGGTGAGAGTTTTCTTCAGAGACACAAATGGTCTCTCCTGTTCAGGCACTTTGCTGTCCTTCAGCGTCAATAGACTCAAAGCTGCAGTTGCATTAAACTCTTTTATGGACTGCCTTCCTCTCTTGTGATATGGCACTACACTACACCTTTGGGGTAGCAATCACAGTCTTTTTTTGTGGGTCATAAACTAGGCAATAGGGTGTTCTGATATGGAGCACAAGCTAATCCACAGGATTTGCTGATGCAGAAAGCAAAGCGCTGACACTGGGCTACTAAGGAAGGAGTAGACATTTTGCCATTGGTTTCTTAGATACACTTAAGCACAAACATTTGATTGATAATTGGTACAAACTTTTGTCCAGCAAAGTTGGCACAAGTTGAATTGTATAAATTTGTTCTCACTGATCAAGGCATTTAATAGTACAAGACCAATAAATCTCTGAGCTTACATATACAAACAAAAGTGTTGATCCAATTATGATCGAAAAAGCCTTATAAAATGGAAATTGTTATGATGTGTAGTTTACCAAAGAGATACCGCTGTAGCAGTTCCTCAAATTAACTCATACTTTGGCTGTAGTGGGTTCTGGTGTTCAGTGGGGGTGGGCTGGGTTTAATAACTCAGATTTTAATCAGCAATTGAATTTTCTTGTGCCATTTTAAAATAAAAAGGGCTTTATCCTACATTATTTAAACATTTAAACTGAGGCTAATATGTGTGACTGTCTCGGAATTATGTGATGTCTGGTATCTCTGTTCCTAGGTACACATTCTAATAGTTTAGTGTAGATCTGGATTGTCTGTACTGTTCGCTTCTAGTTGCAGGCAAAATTTCTTTGATAGAGCACATTTATTTTTTCATTTATACTTTCAATATGCAGCCAATCGAATATTCTGAGATTATAAGAAACACTGCAGCCATGCAAATAAATAAAATTAAACTAGAATGCTCTAGGACTTTATATTGAGTCCTGTGGTGAAATTTAATACATAATTTTCACTGCTGATAAAATGTTACTATAGCTGACTAATGTATTGTACCTAACAATGGTTTAAATTATGAACCTACCCAGATCTTATGTAAATCTAATGTTGTTCTTTAAATATGCATAAGTCACCACCAAGTAAGCACAGGATTAAATTACAGTCTCACAAAAACTTTAAAAGGAGAAAGAAAAGTAGTATGACAAGGGCATTTCAGCTATATTTGATACAATAAGAAGGCAAGAGCATCAGCACAGATAAAGGAGGAAAGTGCTTTGAGGTGAAAAATCAAGTTATGGTCACATGACCCTTTACCTAGAGAGACAGAAAGTGACAGAAAGAGGTTATAGTGGGCATGCAATAGCCTGAAACATCCCTTTATCACCAAGTGGCTACAAGAGGTTCCTAGTTGGCTTGGGTTGAGGTTAAAGGCAACATCAGAGAGAACCAGGAAAACACCAGTACCCTCCCTGACAGACGCTGTAAGTTACCACAAGATCCTATGATTTAAGTTAGTGGACAACTGACAGGCTGCAACACAGACTGAAACCTATTAATGGCTACTGAGAGCTTATGTGTACAGAGACACCAAGAGCTGCTAGTGTGAGTTTAAGCTTGGTAATCTTGTAGCTAAAGAAGATCTGACCCTGACCTTACTTTTGCTAACCCTATGTAAGTGAGCAAGTACACAAGCCACTACACAGGCAGACAGGAATCAAAAACTGTGTAGATGGTCTAAGGCAGCAGGTTGATTGTATTTTATTTGCATGCTAAATGCACGTGCTTTGTCATCTCTGACACATGGATGCAGCATTATTCAGTGCAAAAAGAAACAACAAGAGGACACCCTCTCCTGTTACAGGACATAAATGTGCATTTTCATTATTATTGGTTCATATAATCAGAAATAATCTATATATATAATTCACTAAGGTAAGACAACCATGGAAAGCACGCCGGAAGGGGCGTGGATTCACTAAGCCGCTGACAAGTGAGACACCTATGGCGCACGCAGGAAGGAGCCACGCCCACCAACTCCAAGACCATTGGATACGACGACAACTTGCAGGTCCACGGCCACCAACTCGGATGCGACGACACAGAAAAAATGTTGTCATTTATATTCGTCTGTCGTAGAGGCCACATGCAGTGCAGGTCAGGTTAATGTCATGTGCATGTCATGCACCTCCGAGCTACGTGGACTGTTCATAGAGGCATGTTTCTCGCGGAGGTGAATCACCATATGCAGCGTGTGGAACGGTTTGCGAGGGGTATCCCATGGGATCCTTAAAACAATCCTTTACCGTTTTCCTGCCCACCAACACTCCTTCTTCACCGGCCGGCGTCTACCCTCGCTCTCTAGGCATTCACACTGCCTGCCCATTTGCCCGGACGCAAAAACTCACCGACCACCCAATTAGTCCCTTTCGTCTGTGGTAAGAGTTCACATTCACGTCTGAGCCACGTGGCATTTGTTATGCCGCGGGTTCACTATTGTGTTGAATTTTGCTCTCTCCAGAGTTCCATCTTTTCATTCGCTTACTGTTGTATTCTCACACAACAGACAACCATGTCTTTCCAGAAGTGTTTAGCATTCAATAAATAATTCTGCATGACACTGAGTGTGTGTCAACCCGGCGCAGAGAGGCGTGGGTAAGCCGTTGAACCCCTTTCGGGCTGCAAACCATGGAATTCCCACTAAGTGCAACTCATACGCTCCCACTGGTTGCGTCCCAACCCTTTGTACACACCCCATGGCGGACGGAGCTGAATGGATGTCCTTCTCCTCTCCTCCCATTCCACACTCCGCGCCGTGCACCCCCATCCCTCCATCTGGCAGGAGGAGGTGCGAGGGCGGTCCGCCAGTTTTCAGTCATGGACGATTGTCTGTTGGTTCGTTCCGTGCATTGTTACAATGTTACTTTTCTTGCTGATTTATTACATTACCGATTTTTCAAATGTTAATTTTCTCCCTGTGCTTAAAAATCATTAAAAAACCGGCCTGATTATGCGGCGTATGGTACGCCACGGGTTGACTAGTATTTATATATTTTTTAATGTTCATAACATTTATTTTACCAATATTACATGTAACAGGGATAACTGAATATGTTAAACATATTCAATTTATTCCGAAAAAGTTTTGTAAAGGAAAACATGTATTTATTTTCAGAATATGAAAGATGGAAAAATGAAAACTGCTTTGATATTTTAATATGGTTACATTTTTTTCTTCATTATGCATAATGTTAAGTCTCATTAGCAATAACAGCCCTGGCACTCGCTAGTTGATTTTGTTTCCTTTGTTATATTTAAAAATGCATAAACTATCACTCAAAGGTAAAAAGTCCAAAAGGACAGTGCTGTCAAAAGATACACATTTTTCAAAACAGCTAATTTTCTTTGCGTTTCAAAAATAACAGCATTTAACTGAATTGTTGTTACAGAATTGGAGTTGGAGAATTTATCACACTCGCTCAGTTTTGTTAATAATATAAAAAGCTTCAATACTTTTGTAAATGAGCCCTCTCCTTCTAATATTTTACTTGTTTTATCTTTCTTAGTTCGTTATTCATAATCAACACCAAGTCATAATATCAGAAGTTTCAACCTTCACATTGAATTAAAAAGTGAATGGCCTAAAGTTTTATGAAAATTGCTTTCTCCCTGTCCTGGTACCCAAAATGCTGTACCTTTTACACATTGTCACGCACGAGTGTTTGGGGAACGGCGGACTGACCCGGGTTGCTATGGAAAACGTACCGCGAGGGGTCAACAACAGGGTGCTAACTTGTCTTTCCTTCCTCCTTCAGAAAGCCCGAGGCCTCACCGATATTAACAAACACCATGACAGCTACAGGAAGCACGCACTTCCGGGTCTGTTTATCCCCTCTGATGACCCTGATGACTTCATTTCCCAGATTCCACCACAAATACCCAACATCCTTCACATCAATCTCCGGTCCGCCTCCATGAAAAGTCCCCCCTTTCTCCCCTCATTGTCTTTTGCTATTCTAAACGTTTTGTAATTGACTGACTGTCTGGATTTTGGTTACAGTATACGGGGCTGAAAACCCCAAATCTTGCAACGTGTGTTGTCTTATCTATTACAACATCCATTAAGCCATCTCAAAACAATTTTATTTTTTTACATTATATAAAAACTTAGTGACATGGTTGTTAGCACTGTTACTCAACAGCAGCAAAAGCTTTGGCCCTGTTCCTATCAGTATGGCAATTGTACATTCCACAATGCTGGGTTTTACACTGGGTTCTTCCTGCATTTAAAAGTCACATCGGGGACTGATGATGCCAAGAATCTGAGAAGAATCTCACTTTTCTAACAATGGCAGCAGAACAGATCAATTCATTTACTCAATTCAGTTGATCCAGAGCCTGAGCCTTTCATGACAGTATTTTCAACAAACCAACTTATACAAAACCAATTTACAACCTAAACACACACATCTAAGGGATATGGGAGGGAAAATTCATCCAGACACAGGTACAACATGCGGACTCAACATATACATTGGCCATAAAGGGATTCAAGTCCAGTCTCCTGGGGCTTTAAAACAGCAGAGCTAATATTTGTGACTTAGTGTCACAATGGCAGAAAACAACGCACAGTTAACTTTAAAATAATTCACAAATACTGTAGATAAAAAAAAATTCAAAAACAATATTTAATGTTCTTCCTTTGGAACACTTTAAATACATTTATAATGCTGAAAAACTATTGTATGATAGAAAAACGCTTTGTCCCTTGAAACAGGTTTTACATGCAAAAATACTTTGTAACAACAGAAGGCCACATTTCCTTTAGTTTTCTGTTAAAGAGATTTCTTGGCAGACAGAACAAATAAATAATTGTTAATTTACAACAGTACCCTACAAATGGGCAAACTTCATTCAGAAGAATGGAAACCTATATTGTAAAAATAGTTCATCTCCTCCTTGGGGATTTTGGGTGGCAAGGGCAAAGTGTTTTTCAATGGTGTTTCACAGAGAAATAATGTACTTTCAACATTCTTGAGCCAGTGCTTGTTACTCCATATTTAGTGATATTTTATACATTACATTTACATTCATGAGTGCACAGGCCCTTGGATATTTAATTAATTTGTCACACAGAAAGACATTTGAAGGCTTCTACATGATCCTTACATGGATTAATTACTACAAAATTATTATTATTTGTATTCTTATGTTTTGGTCCTGCTGCATTACTTAGATCCTCTCACACTGGCTTACTTAATATTCTGAAAGAGAAGCATAAGAGAACTGGTGAGGCGACATTCTATTTGTATGCACCAAAAATCTAGAATACTTTACCGTTAGAGATATGTCAGTACAGCTGAGCACTTCAAACAAACTTAAAAATACACTTCTGTAATCTGAAATTACTAGAAAGAGAAAGGAGGAAATAAGCTCTTCTTCATTAAATATAACTCTGTTGTTTTATAGGCCGGTCACTTATCACTACTTTCGGTGGCTTCTTTTTTATTATGGTATTCTGTGGTGGAACCACTGCCCTCTGGCCCAAGTATGCTATAGTAGCCTTATATTCTGAGAAGATGACGAGAAAGAGCTGCCCAAGAATATCTTGTGTCCCACACGTACGCTTGGGAGTCAACCAAAGATACCAGGAAACAGCAAATCCACACCAGGCCAGGGGGTGGCAGGGTGTACTAAACCTCTCTCTTTTCTCTCCGCAGACCAAACACAAGAAATCCTTCTTGTCCCAGGCCTGTGGACGTCACTTCCTGTCCCAGCCCCGAGGACGTCATTTCCTGTGAACCACCTATAAAAACCCCTCATCCTCCATACTTAAACAGTTCTGTTTTGGACCTTTACACATTGTATGCTACTGTAAAGCCTTTTGCAGCCAGGGAAACTATATAGATGGCTGCCCCAAACCTTCGTTGTGAGTCCGGCTGTTTTTATCACACTGGCTTAGTCAGCAGGGCGGTCTCCTTAAAGAAGCAGGACAGAACCATTAGAGGAGCCTGGACACACTGTCCAAACAACCAGAAACAGGTGGGAGATTACCATTGCTGGGTTCCCATGGTGAAGTCGGTTGGTGTAGGGAACCTGAGGTGCGCTTCAACCCAAGGGTCTGTTAAAAAATCCTGGGTATGTGGACAACGGTCATACAGAATAGGGTCGGGGTCAGGAAGGTACACATGTTGGACTGATCATGGGCTCACAGCTAAAAGGTCCGCTCCAAAAGACCCCACAAAGGTAAAGAAACTTGGTGAATGTGGGAGTATCCCCAAATGCCGGTGGCTCCCCAAGCCAAGAAATAGTCGAACAAATAGCATGTGCGCTACTGATCAAAACCCTCCCAACTGACCTCGCCCAGCTGGCATGGGGTCGGCTAATGAAGAATATGGCCTTGTTAATCGAGATCATACAAACCGTAAAGGCGGAGACCTACCTGAAGGAAACAGAAAGGAACTCCTGTGAACTCGGACAATCTTGTGTCCCTACCTCACCACCCCATGGAGCAAACTGGGGACCTTCTAGCTGGCAGCAGCCATCATCCTGAGGTGAGAAAGGGGTCTGTGGAGGCATGGAGACTGTGAGGTGTTGTGCTCTCGCTAACCCTCTGGCTTTTGAACATACTGGGTAGGTTTTATTAAACGGAATCACAACACCAGCCATCTTTGATTTGGGCAGTAACATTTAAATTGTTGCTTGCCACTTAGTGTTGCCGCGAAAATGGCGTAAAATGAAGACCAGTATAACCTGTGTACTCTGGGATGTCCATCAGAATAAATCTGCCATGTGCTTTGTCAGCTGCGACGGGGCAGTAAAAAAACTGACGGTAGCCATAATGGAAGACCCTCCATCCCCAGTGATACTCAGTAGAGACTGGTCAAACAGTAAAAGTGGCATAACACTCCACCTCCCTAAACAACAGTTGAGCCTAATAATAGACGCTGTGACGGTGTCCTCAGCTGGCTCCACGGCGTGTTTACAGACAGACAAGGAGCGGAGTATGGCCTCTACTGATGACGTGGAGATTCCAGGGCCGTTGCGCGCCGATATGTCAAACACAGACGCTACGGCGGT
The DNA here is from genome assembly GCF_016835505.1 of Polypterus senegalus. Taxonomy (NCBI): domain Eukaryota; kingdom Metazoa; phylum Chordata; class Cladistia; order Polypteriformes; family Polypteridae; genus Polypterus; species Polypterus senegalus. The sequence goes on from NC_053161.1 coordinate 55,980,313, forward strand.
ATGGGAGGAAACCACAAACATTGAGGACGCCACTAACCCCCATTCTCAACTGCACTTCCAATTCAGGCAGATACCGGCTTCTTTTAAAAGGGAGCAATGGAATGATGACTCCCTTAAGTTTATAAAGAAAGTACTCATTCTGATAAATGGCCATCGCACTCAGCATCCTATGCCACAGGGTCCTCACTTTGTGCTGAATAACAACCTCCTATATCGGGAAGCTGAATGCAAGGGGGAGGTGCGCTCCCGGTTGATAGTTCCACGAACTTACCGGCAAAAAACTCTGTGAGCTAGCACACACTCAACTCCTCGGAGTCCATTTGTGGCCGAAAAGACACCTGAGCGTATCAAGCTCCAATTTTTTTGGCTGGGAATCAACTTTTGTGTGTCCTGCCCAGGATGTCAACTGCGGCAGATTCCGAAAAGTGACCATACTCCTCTTATTCCTCTACCCCTAGTTGATGTCCTGTTTGAATTTGTCGGGGTTAATAATACATTTTATTTATATAGCGCCTTCCCCATGCTCAAGGAAATTCACAGAGTTTAAGAAAGAATGGCAGGGTATACAGTATATAGCATTGTACTAAACCAGATAAATAAATAAAGAAGAGTAAGATAGTAAATTCAGAAAAAAGCCTAACAGACAACATAATTAATGGTCTAGCACACACACATACAGGTTACATAAGCATCTTGACATAGAGGTAAACTGAGAGAAGGGTAATAAAGTCATCCATCCATCCATCCATTATACAACCCACTATATCCGAACTACAGGGTCACGGGGGTCTGCCGGAGCCAATCCCAGCCAACACAGGGCGCAAGGCAGGAAAGAAACCCTGGGCAGGGCGCACACCCACACACCAAGCACACCGTACAGCTAAAAGCCTTCCTGAAGAGGTCCCTGGTGGGACCCCTAGAACTCTCGGGCTAGGGCCATAAATATATAATAGATAACTTCAGCCCTGATTTGACCACTTTTCAACACTGAGAGCTGCAAACAACCTCCTTGAATGGCTAGGACACGCTAAATTCCTGACCACCCTTAATATGACAAAGGGGTATTGGCAGGTTCTCTTAACAGATTCTACAAAGGAGAAGAACACGTTTAGCACCCCTAGTGGACACTGGCAGTATCGTGTCCTTCCATCTGGGTTACACGGGCCCCTTTCAGCGTCTGGTGGACAAAGTGCTCCAGCCCCATTAACTCATACGATGATGTTATTATCTATTCCAGCACATGGAAGGAACACGTATAGCAGGTACAAGCAGTATTGTGAACACTGAGTGAAGCCAGTCTACGAATTAACCCAAAGAAATGTTTCTTCAGGTTAACAGAGGCCAAATATTTAGGCTACCTCGTGGGCCGGGGTACTGTACGACCACAGTGTTCAAAAGTTGATGCCATATCGAAATGGCCCAATCTGAGGAGCAAGCAGCAAGTCCAAGCCTTTCTCAGACTAGTGGGCTACTATTGCCGGTTTATGCACAGGTTTTCCAAGAGAGCCTTGACGAACCTCACAATAAAGAGATGCCCAAATCATGTGGTATGGGATGCTAAATCAGAAGCTGCATTTAGTGAAATGAAACGGGCCTTTATGTTAACTCCTGACTTTTTTTTACACTTTATCCTGCAGACGAACACTTCGAACACATATGGAGTTGAACACGCTGTCATGTACCTCAACTGGAAACTGTTGGACCGCAAAGCCAGGTACGTGGCAGATTAATGGGAATTTTGCTTAAATGAGTGATCATCCAGCTAAGGTACTACCTCTTAGGCCGTGAGTTCACCCTGGTGACAGACCATGTGTCACTGCAGTGGATGGCCTTGCACAAGGAGTCAAACCCACGGATCATGAGGTGGTTTTTGGACCTCCAGCCGTACAAGTTGTCAGTCCTTTCCAACTGGGGTAACCTGCAGGTCAATGTCACGACCTCTTGGCCAGGTGCGCCCGAACCAATGTGTCTGGGCTGGGGGGGGCCCCATGTCACACACATGCCCCTGGGCATCAACCAAAGGGACCAGGAAATGACAATTCCATGCCAGGCCAGGGGGCGGCAGGGTGCACTAAGCCTCTCTCTTTTCCCTCCACAGACCAAACATGAGAAATCCTTCCTGTCCCCGCCCTGAGGACGTCACTTCCTGTGAACCACCTATAAAAACTCCTCATCCTCCATACTTAAACAGTTTTGTTTTGGACTCTAAACTGTACACATTGTATGCTACTTTAACACTAGAATTACCAGACCCTACGAAAAAACTCGTAATTCCGTCCCACCTTAAATCGCTTCTTAAATCACTTCACACCTCTCCGCCAGTGTCCTTTGTCCTCTAAATGTGCTGTGATAAAAAGAAGCTAGAAGCAGCCGGCTATTCCATCCCCCCACCAATTTAGAATGTGCACAAACTTCTCCCAACTCATGCCTTGATTGAGTATCTGGGAGTGAAGTGGAGTTTTAGAGTGGAAATAATAGATCGTTATTTGGAACACACGCATTTCATGTCTATTCCGTTTCTACAGTAATCTGTGTAAACACATTGTTAAAACAGAAACGTTTTTTATATTCTAGTATTAGATGACAAAATGTAGGCATAAACTAAACTTCGGCGCTATATGCAATCATCAGACACTCCCCATCTGCCCTTGTCATTCAAACACAGGAACATATGTTGGTGTAAAAGTATAACAAAACAACGGGCAGGTGGGGAGTGTCTGATTATTGCATATAGCGCCGTTACTCTTACCATTCTTTCCTCTGCATGTCCTGGAGTACAAAAGAAACAGCATACAGCAACATACGGGGACTGGCAGGAACACTCGATAAAACTGAATAAAAAGAAAATCAAGTGACGGTGAGATATGAAGTAGGCAGCTTCGCCAGCGTTTGTGTGTCAGAACCCTTTGGGGGGCGCGTTAGTATGCATCGTGGTACACTGCAGAGCTATAGCACGTCTTTATGTGAAAACAGCCATGTCAGATGGGGTTGTATGGATTGATTCTGAACGCGACTGAGGGAATAAAAAGTGAATTAAAAAAAAACAAAGCTAACCTTTACAAGGATCATAAATTGCACCGGCTGTTACAGACTGAAATCAAATCTATGCTTTTATTCTAAGATTGTAAGAAGTACTCTCTCTGCATAGCAGTTTACTTCTTAAAACGGAGTGGTGCAGGATCGAACTCGCAGCCTTTTGATTCCCAGGTGGGAACTGATTCTATTGCACCACGGAGGCAGTTACAATAAACGGGTGTCAGGTGTCAATGTCGCATGTTAAGGCGACTTTTTGTTTCTGCAGTTATATTTTTGAATAAAAGCGCAATTATTGTGTTATATTTGTACCTCTTGTGAAAATGTTTCTTTGATATTTGGACTTCAGGCTTCATACATTATATAGTTTATGCCTACATTTTGTCATCTACTGCTAGAATATAAAAAACGTTTCTGTTTTAACAATGTGTGTACACAGATTACTGTAGAAACGGAACAGACATGAAATGCGTGTGTTCCAAATAACGATCTATTATTTCCACTCTAAAACTCCACTTCACTCCCAGATACTCAATCAAGGCATGAGCTGAGAGAAGTTCGTGCACGTTCTAAATTGGTGGGGGGATGGAATAGCCGGCTGCTCCTAGCTTCTCTTTATCAGCACATTTAGAAGACAAAGGACGCTGGCGGAGAGGTGTGAAGGGATTTAAGAAGCAATTTAAGGTGGGACGGAATTACGAGTTTTTCAGTAGGCTCTGGTAATTCTAGTGTTAAAGCACTTTGCAGGCAGGGAAACTATATGGGTGGCTGCTCCAAACCTTTGTTGTGTGTCCATCTGTTTTTTTCACACCTGTAACTGTGACACATTCATGGACTATGGATTTGACAGTGGGGGTGGGTAGTCTTTTGGCCTTAGAACTTCTGCAGATTATTTTAGTTTTTTTTTTCTCTCCTTGCCACCCATCTGACCATACCACTAGCCTTATCTTTAGTGACATAAAAACAAATCTTCACACTTAACAACAAAATAAGGATTCCATTTTTTATTTTTCTTGCATATCTATATTAGGTAAATACATACTATTTTATTCCTATCTAATGTTTTTGGTATGTAATGTTTTAATTATTCATTTTATTTCTAATTTGTTCTTACTTTTGTGTATTTTTATTTCTTGTCATCTTGGCACTTTGAGCTACATTCTTTGTGTGAAAATGTGCTAAAAAAATAAATGTTACTGTTGTGGATTTTCCTCTCACATTCAAAAGACATGTATGTTAGGTTAAATTGGTAACTCTAAATTGACACAAAATGAGTAAGTGTAGATGTGTACACACACTGGATAAATGGCTTAGAAAATGGATGGATAGATAGATAAGCATACAATGTCTATCTCTTTTGTCCAGTCAGTTCATTTTATAATAATTTCTGAAAATAAACCCTTTAGAAGGAAAAAACTTATTGGATTAAAAGAAAATCATGCAATTCACTATAGCTACATGTAACTAGAGACTTTGGGTAAGTTAAATACTTAAATTTAATTGTCCCTGATTTCAACCCTTTGTGAAAATCTAACTTATCACTAAGTTATATTTAAAGAGATAAAAGACCAAATCTTATTCACTGTCTGAAATTGCCCCAAAGTTCTCTTTGTATAACAGACGCCCTTTCAGTTGCAGCTTTAAATCCAGACTGAAGACTCACCACTTTAGTCAAGAACACACTCACTGGAGCTTCTTTTTAACTGTTCTTATTAACTATGTTACTCATTTTCTCAAAACTAAATGTTTGGTGACCAATAAGGACTATTACTGACATTCCTCTATTCTTGGCAAACTCTTTCCAGGTGAAGTGACAACAAAATATATGGGAAGCACTGGGATTCAGTAATGAAATGATTTAGTTTTTTATTTACACATTATGACATTTTCTAAGTATTTTGTAGAATGCACAAGTTAGGGTGAATGGCTAGTTGGCTTACTTTGTCAAAATTGTGTATTTTTCCATTTATTATGGACCATTCATAATCAAATAAAATAAAGGCTTATTTTCTTTAGAACAAGTAATGCTGCTCAGTGGAGTTTTATTTTGCTTATTATATGATATATGATAAATTATATGATTTGCTTATGTTAACCAAAATTAAAACCGCTGGGTTTTACTTTGTGTTTAACACAGTTTATGTGTTCATGTATAGGAATGTCATATTGCTTGCAAGCTTATTGTTAATACTTTGTAGTTACGCACTTGTGTACAAGCTCTGAATCTGCACTCAGTGTAGACAGCTATAGAAACATAAATCAAATTAAACAGAATTTTATCTTACGTTGGTATTGCCAACATTTCCAGCAGGCCATCTCTAACAGGGACACAATAACAACAGAGATAAGATTCCACTTAGGACCTGCTAAGTGCATTTCTTAAGGGGAGATAAAAGAAATAACATGAAAGATGAGTGAATTTTTCAAAATAAATGAGGACAAACCATGGGGAAAAGCAAGCAGGTAAAAAGTTAATTATCGTTCCTGCCTCACAATTTAAGATGAAATAGATCAAACTTTAGCATGGCCCCTGTGTGTGTAATTTGAAAAATCCACCCATATTTTTTTCTGACACATTCCAAAGACACGTCTGTAAGTGTAAGCAGGGGTGTGAATTTGGGTGCTACGTGGGTCTGAATCCTGCCTTGTTGACAAAATAGGCTTCAATTAGATTATGTGGATTTAAAAATGAATGGATAGACAGTACAGCTAGATTATAGCACACAAATAAAGTCTAAGGACACATGCTTGTGTTTCACATCTCCTATCTGCTTTCTGATAGTCAGGAAGTACAATTGTTGTGTGTGTGATTCAGCCTAGGGTGTATGGAACTACAAAATCCACCCATACAGGTCTGTAACAACTAAATTATATTTATAATAGACTAGGGGGCTTTGCCCCCTGCTTGCTTCGCTTGCCAACCTGCCAGCCTGCGCTACGCGCCATCTATTTCACGTCTCTGCCACTCGCATATATATATTTTGCCTGTAGTGTTTGTGGATTTCACTTTCACCAAACAACAAATCTTTTAAATCTCGTGGATAGGCCTCTTCATTGGGAAGAAACACAACTTTTCCCTGCTGGCAACATGAATAAGACAATCTACAAGTCTCCGACTTAAAGTTTAAAGCCAAACAATATCTACATATTCTGTCATATCACCTATGTCCATCTATTCATCACCTATGTCCATATATTCAATCTCTTTTTGCTGTTCTGTTATTTTTTCAAGTAATAATTTCCATTTGTTAGCACTAATGCGATCTTTACTATCAGTTTTTTGAGACTTTCGAATTTTAGTACTTTCATAATCTCTAACCTGCTCTGCATGTGTATCATGCCAACATTTTTTAACCTCTTTACGACGTTCTACTTTGTCATCTACTCTTTGTCTTGGAGCTGAGTGTGCAGGAACTGCTTCTGACAATAGCATTCACACGAATGAGAAGTGATTGGACTGTGGGTGTGGTTGTAAATGTTTGAGAGGAGGGCGGGGCTTGTCAAAATCTCTTGGCAAAAAGTCTTGTCTCACGGGACCTAAAATTATCTCTCGCAGTACTTGAGATTATCTCTGAGAAAGTCTCGTCCCAGGATTTCCTTTTATATATAGATATATATGAGGATTGGTTACATTACTGGATTAAAAAAAAAGTACATGTACACCAAATTATTAAGCAAAATCCATGATGAGTCCTTTCGGTACTAGCATGTTAATATAGCAATGGCAATTATTTAGCAAATTACTTTTAGCTAACACCAGTGGGAACTGAGGAAAATGAAATTAAAGTTTGAAACAGAAAACATTTCCTACATTATTTAGAGTAGATGGTGAGACATACATTTGAAACATTTTAAATTCAATTTGATGAGATACTAACACCACTCTGCTATTATCTAGCCATAAACTATTATGGCTGGAAAGATCTCCATGTGAGTGAAAACTTGTGTTTTTATATAAATAAAGAATTTACATTAAATCAGCTGTAACAAGGCTGAATACAAAATGATTTTTTAGACAATATTCTAGTAGGTTCCTTCTTTGCTCATTAAATATTATCTGGTTAAGGGAATGATTTCTTTTTTAGCTTGATGGAATCATTTATTTCTGGAAAACAATGGATGTGCTGTTGTATTATGTATCACATGAGTTTATGTGACTGGATTATTTGTTATCGTATGTTTCAGTCTCTTAAATAAATAAAGCATTCTGGGACAGAGTTGCCCCAATGCTATTCTAATCAACAATGTTGCAGAACTGTAAATGGCTTGGCTTTCCCAACTTGTTAAGTTAACGCAATAGGCTGTAACAGTACCAGTATGCTGAACAAATAAATAAGACAATGGAAACACAGAATCTGTACCTCCATATGAGGTATTCTCCTTAACCAGCATGCTTCTCTCTTACACCTTTTTCCCAAGGTAACAAAGTTATGTTGTTTTGTTCTGCGTGCTAAATGAGCTCATACCTGTCCTATATCTCCTAATGAACAATTAGCAAATGAAGCAGCTCACCACACACAACCCAACATGCTTAGTCAGTTGATGGCTCCTTTATAATAGTGTGTATTTAAATTGAATTTGTAGGCACAAGGAAGCATGAATATGAGCATTTCAAAAGACAACCAAGTCTGCGAGTACAACAATTTAAGTATTCAGGTTTTAAAAGATTAAAATGTAAAATAATGGAATCTTCACTAAAGTCTCCTTCTTTCCCAATACAAACTTTAACAAGTTTAATTCAGTCCTACAAATCATGCAGCATACTGCATGTCACAATATATTAAGGCAATGAATCTTAGAATTCACATGATGCAGTCAATGAGTGTTATTTTTGTGTTCTTGAATTTTTTATGATTGCTTTCACATGCTGGGGAAGAGTTGGTAGCACGAAAGATTTTGAGCATCAACTTTTATGAGTTTACTTTTCTTGACATAACATGTAAATATTTGATCCAATATAAAAAAAAAATGCAGGTTAAGTCTGAAAGTTATATACTGTAAGGTGTGCCAGTAGCAAGGAAACATAACAACAAAATGAGGCCTACTTAAGTTGTTTAAACTCTTTATTTTACCAGTAAGTGTTTTAGGAAAGCATTAAGACCAACAGCAATGAATGGCAAGGGCCCACATATTGTCAACAGTTGTTTAACAGGGCTTAAACCGTTAGGTTATCTACATGGAATCACGTTAAGAAGAACATTACTCAGCAAAGACTACTACTTAAAGACAAAGGTGACTTGCGTCAATTAATACAATGGAGGTCCATTGAGATATACCTCAGTATAAACTGAGCGAGACAACATGATGAGGAATATATTAAAATGATCATCTAAAGGAGAGGCACTGTGGTGTAGTGATTAGTCATACTGCCTCCCAGTCTCAAAGACCTGAGTTCAAATCCAGGCATGTTTCCTGCGTCCAGGTGTGTTTTCTCTGAGTGACCTGGGTTCTCCCAAATGACATAAATGCTCAGGTTACATTAAATGGAGAATCTCAATTGCCTTCTCAATTGTCTGAGGAAGAGCAGGGTGCCACTGAACATAAGACAAGAACTAAACCTGGGCAGGGCATCAGTCCTCTTGTAGGATGCATTTATGCCTACACACACACAACCTCACAGTAATATGTTTTTCATTAGAATAAGGCAAATTTAACCGAATGGAATAAATGGGTGTGACAGTGGGTAGCTATGCTGCCTCATTGATCCACAGTCCTGAATTCTACACTCTGTCAATTACTCTGTGGAATTTTCCCCATGTCTGGATGGTGTGTCAAAACTGTTACAGTGTGAGTGTGGGTGTGTGTATGAGTGGGTCCTACAAACAACTGGTGCCCCATTCAGGGTTTGTTCATGCCTTGGTCCAGAACTAATAAAATAGGCTTCAGTCCCCTAAGACCCCAAACTGGAGTAGGTGGGTTTGGGAATGTTATATTTTGAATATGCTAAATGAATACAAGCAAGATATACTTCCTTTATAATTCATTAATACTTCTACTTTAAATTAATTGTTCCTGCCATTAACGAGCCAATTTCATGTTACTTTTGGATAATGCTCTGTTTGCAATAAAAGTAGTCCTAGCATTCATTTTTCACTGAAAAAGGTATTGACCTATGTAAAAACATAATATGTAGAATGGCATGATTGCTAACTGATTAAAGCTTTTGTCTCACAAATCAAGAGTCATCTTTTTGATTTCCAGAATTGTCACTACATGTTTGGAGATTGTACACTCACCCTGTGTTCTCCTCTGGATAGTCTAATTTCTCTTACATTAAACTGATATGGACATAGGACTTTTTACAGAAGTGTATTAGGGCAATGGAGAAGAAAATAAAATACAGACACAGTGAACAAAAAAGGTGCGAGATTAAAGTCATGTTGACTTTCATCTCGTAGTTTATTTTGTCATTAAAGTAGAATGTCGTAAACTTCATCTTAAAATCAATGTTTAATTTGTTAGATTTTCTCAAACCCAGTCATAAATAATGCAGCACATTAAATACTTCATATTAAGTGTTCCCCGAGCCATGTTAATCGCTACATGCTTCTTAAACTGACTTCCTCTTGCACTGAGAGTGAAGCAGGCAGCAGTCGCCACACAGAATACATTAATTTCATGATGTTTCCGCTCTCTGAACATTTAGAATGCTAAAATGGATACCTGATATCATTTTCATGATGAAATGCATTAAAACATGTTTTAAACATGCAGGGGCACGGTGGTGCGGAGGTTATGCTGCTGCTTCGCAGCAAGGGGGGTCCTAGTCTTGAGTTTGCATGTTTTTCTGCTGGGTTTACTTGGCGTGATTCAGTTTCCTTTCAAAGTCATGTAGGTTGTGGGGTTTTGTTATGTTAAATTGACCCTAGTGCATGTGTGTGTTTGTATTCAGCCTGCGATGAGCTGGCGCCGTCCCGTTCAGGAATTGTTCCTGTCTCGTGCACGATGCTTGCTGGGATGGGAGCAACCCTGAATTGAAGGCATAATTAAACACATATACTCAGCAAAAAAAGAAACGTCCTCTGACTTTCAACTGTTTTTCCTTTCAGTAAACTTAATGTGTAAATATTTGTATGAACACTAAAAGCGTCAACACCATAAGACATAAACTAAAAATGTATCACAATGTGTCCCTGAATGAAGGGAGGCTCAAAATCAAAAGTACCAGTCAGTATCTGGTGTGGCCACCAGCTGCTTGAAGTACTGCAGTGCATCTCCTCCTCATGGACTGGACCAGATTTGTCAGTTCTTGCTGTGAGATGTTACCTCACTCTTCCACCAAGGCACCTGCAAGTTCCTGGACATTTCTGGGGGGAATGGCCCTAGCCCTCACCCTGCGATCCAACAGGTCCCAGACGTGCTCAATTCCTTCGACGATAAACACGAATCCGTCCATCACCCCTGGTGAGACAAAACCGTGACTCATCAGTGAAGAGCACTTTTTGCCACTCCTGTCTGGTCCAGCGAAGGTGGGTTTGTGCCCATAGGCGGCGTTGTTGCTGGTGATGTCTGGTAAGGACCTGCCTTACAACAGGCCCACAAGCCCTCAGTCCAGCCTCTCTCAGCCTATTGCGGACAGTCTAAGCACTGATGGAGGGATTGTGTGTTCCTGGTGTGACTCGGGCAGTTGTTGTGGCCATCCTGTACCTGTCACGCAGGTGTGATATTCGGATGTACCGATCCTGTACAGGTGTTGTTACACGTGGTCTTCCACTGCAAGGATGATCAGCTGTCCTGCCTGTCTCCCTGTAGCGCTGTCTTAGGCGTCTCACAGTGCGGACATGGCAATTTATTGCCCTAGCCACATCAGCAGTCCTCATGCCTCCCTGCAGCATGCCTAATGCACGTTCACGCAGATGAGCCGGGACCCTGGGCATCTTTCTTTGGGTGTTTTTCACAGTCGGTAGACAAGTCTCTTTAGTGTCCTGCGTTTTTAGAAATGTGACCTTAAATGCCTACTTTCTGTAAGCTGTTAAGGTCTTAACGACCATTCCATAGGTGCATGTTAATTAATTGATTATGGTTAATTGAACATGCATGGAAATCATTGTTTAAACCCTTTACAATGAAGATCTGTAAAGTTATTTGGATTTTTAAAACATTACACAGTCCTGAAAAGGGACGTTTCTTTTTTTGCTGAGTATATAATGAAGATTTCTCAAAGTTCCGGACACTCCGTGTCCTAAGATTATAGATAGTTTTACTTTCACAAAGACGTTTATCGTGTGGTGATTGGTTATGTGGAGAAAGAAAAATGAAGGATAGAAACCAGGGGTTTTGTACATTAGATAGAGACAGCATGCATGCAATAAAGAAAGCCTATCAGAAGAACAATCATTGAATTCTGTGTTTGTGTCTTTGACCACCAGCTCACGAACCCAACAATTACACAATATTTCAGTTAAACCAGTGTGATACCCATTCATACATCCAGCTTTTTGGAGCCTCGTCACACCAGCCATAAAGGTTCTCTACACTGAATGTACACCTAGGGACCCCTTTCTGTAAGGGAGCAGCACTACCGCCACGCCACCGTGCTCCCCCCATGTTTAATACATGCTTTAATGCATTTCATCATGAAAATGATATAAGGTATTTATCTTAGCATTCTAAATGTTCAGAGAGCAGGAATATCATAAAGTGATTGTATTGTGTGTGGCGATCACTACCTGTGCCACTCAGTGCAAGAGAAAGTCGAAGCACATAGTGATTAACAACTGGGTCAGGGAAGACTTAACACAAAGCATTTACTGTGCTACATCAGTTATGACGGGGTTTGAGAAAATCTAGTAATTTAAACATTGATTTTAAAATGAAGTTTATGACATGGCCAAGTTAAACTAGAAAGAGAAAAAGCAAGGGTTTAAAGTGGAAATCTCGACATAAACGGTGAGAATAAAGTGGAAATGCCTAGAATAAAGTTGTCATGTCAACTTTAATCTTGACATAAATGGTGAGAATAAAGTGGAAATGTACTTTTTTTCTTCACTGTGTCCATATTATTTTTTCTTCTCTGTGGCCCTAATACACTTCCATAATTTTCTGATGACTCAACTCTTGTAAATTTCCCTTAAGGAGCAATAAGGTACTTTTTATCAAAAATGGCCTGGTAAAAATATTGTTTTAGATTATCTTGCATGGGCAAGGTAGTGGTGCACTTGTTACTGCTTCTGAGATCTGAGTTTGAAATTTTGTTCATGGCATGGTACACTGACCATTGCTGAATGTGGGGGTATCAGCGTGCCCTTCAAAAAAACTGACATCCTGTTCAGAGTTACATCCTGCCTTACAGATATTGCAACTAGGTGAGTCTGAAAACTGAACAATGTACTGCGTACTTGTGTGTTTAAGATGAACATTTTCACAGCTTTCACAGCACTCTATCAATATAAAATCTTCACTGAATTTCTGCTCGGAGCATTCTGCATATATATAATACTGTATTTTGACACAAACCATATAATTACGGGTAATGTTGCAAGACCAAAAGTACCAATTCATTTAAATTATGCTAAATTAATTGTCTATGAACACTTCTGTTTCACAGCTCCAAAGACCTGAGTTTAAATCATAGAACTGGTCGGTGTCTGTGTGCAAAATGAAAGTTCTGAAAGTGTCTATATGGGTGCCCCCAGTTTTCTTCTTGTATTCCAGAAATGCGCAAGTTAGGTTCAAGTTCACATTTATCATCATGTGTGCAATGAAATTCCTACTTGTATGTCTCCACAAAACAGTTGACAGTAATATAGCACCAACAAAAGACACGCACATACAGACACACGTACAGAAGTATATGCACCGTGCACCAACAAAATTTTCTAAGAAAGTATAACCTTTGATCTCTCCCTGTACAAATGGGGAACCAGTGCAGGCTTTGATGGAGACAGGTTCAGTTGAACTGTGTGGATTTGCATACCTGACAAAAACACCATACGCACACACAAACACATATTCAGTTTTATATAATAAATATCTAAATATCTATATATTATATATAAATATGTATATATTGTGATGGACGGATGGGGATCTTGCCTGGACAGGACACCCTTTTAAAGAGAAGACCGGGGGAAGAAACATATGACCAGCAGTACCTTCCCCGGGACACTAGAGGGCAGGCCCCCTGATTTACATCGGGGCCACGGAACTGGAGTTTGGAAGCTCAACCCAGCACGGGGCCGTGGCCACCACCAGGGGCGCCTGGACAGCTCCGGAGTCTGGGCATGAAGCACTTCTGCCACGCCCAGAGATGCCGCCAGAGGAGGAGCCGAGTTTATATGCAGCACTCCACCACACCCTCAATCAGGAGACACCTGGAGCACTTCCAGGTGTAGTATAAAGGAGGCCGCCTCACTACTTTCGGGAGCTTGAGTCGGGAGAACGTGGGCAATGCTTAGAGGAGTGGAGTGGAAGAGGCAGAATAAAGAAAAGAAGAGAAAGAAAACTTTATATGGTGGTGATTGAGGCACTGTGTTGTGTGTTGTGTGCAGAACCTAAGAGGAAGAATAAAGGCATCTTTCTTGAGACATTTGGTGTCCATGTCTGACTGCGTCAGGGGTTGAAGTTCATTTATATATTATATATATATATATATATATATATATATATATATATATATATATATATATATATATATATATATATATATATATATATGCAGTAATCCCTCCTCGATCGCAGGGTTGCATTCCAGAACCCCCCGCGATAGGTGAAAATCCGCGAAGTAGAAACCATATGTTTGTATGGTTATTTTTATATATTTTAAGCCCTTAGAAACTCTCCCACACTGTTTATAAATATTCTCCACATGACCTGGACCCTACAGAGTTTGCAGAGGTAGTCCAACTACTCCAGGATGGCACATCAATACATGCCATTGCCAGAAGGTTTGCTGTGACTCCCAGCACAGTCTCAAGAGCATGGTGGAGAATCCAGGAGACAGGCAGTTACTCTAGGAGAGCTGGACAGGACCGTAGAAAGTCCTTAACACATCAGCAGGACTGGTATCTGCTCCTTTGGGCAAGGAGGAACAGGATGAGCACTGCCAGAACCCTACAAATTGACCTCCGGCAGGCCACTGGTGTAAATGTCTCTGACTAAACAACCAGAAATAGACTTCATGAGGGTGGCCAGAGGGCTCGACATCATCTAATGGGCCCTGTGCTCACTGCCCGGCAACATGGAGCTTGATTGGCATTTGCCATAGAATACCAGAATTGGCAGGTCCACAGCTGGCGTCCTGTGCTTTTCACAGATGAGAGCAGGTTCACCCTGAGCACATGTGGCAGACATGAAAGGGTCTGGAGAAGCCGTGGAGAATGTTATGCTGCCTTTAACATCGTTCAGCATAACCAGTTTGGTGGTGGGTCAGTGACGGACTAGGGAGGCATATCCATGGAGGGATGCACAGACCTCTACAGGCTAGACAATGGCACCTTGACTTGTCATTAGGTATTGGGATAAAATCCTTGGACCGATTCTCAGACCCTATGCTGGTGCAGTGGGTCATGGGTTCCTCCTGGTGCACTATAATGCCCGGCCTCATGTGGCGAGAGAATGCAGACAGTTCCTGGAGGATGAAGGAATTGATACCATTGACTGGGCCCCACATTTGCCAGACCTAAATCCAATGGAATACGTCTGGGACATTATGTTTCAGTCCATCCAACACCGCCAGGTTGTACCTCAGACTATCAGTCATCAGTGATTCCCTGGTCCAGATCTGGGAGGAGATTCCCCAGGACACCATCTGTCATCTCATTAGGAGCATGCCCTGACACTGACACTGTCAGGCCAGCGTACAAGGCCATAACAAACTACTGAGTACGATTTGAAGTTGCTGCATTGAAATTTTGGCAAAATGGACTAGCCTGCCGCATCATTTTTTCACTTTCATTTTCACCGTGTCTTTGAATTCAGCCCTCTGTAGGTTGATAGTTTTCATTTCCATCAAACCATGTGGCATCCTTTTGTTCCTAACACAATACCCAGTCCATATCAGTATAGATATCCAGCAGGATTTTTTTTTTATTGAGATCTGATGTGTTTTCAAAGTGTTCCTTTAATTTTTTGAGCAGTTTATATTATATATATATATATATATATATATATAAAAATAATATATAAACACACACACACACACACATATATATACAGTGATAGGGACTGGTTAGCCAATAAGGCATCTGGATAAGCATGTTGGAAAATGGATGAAATGATAGATATTTGTCTGAATGCCCACTCCTACAACAGTATATATTTTTTTCCCAACAAGCGTCATGTTGTTCTCTAACCCACTTAACTCAGAATGTGGTTGTGAGGTGAGGGGCTGGAGCCTATCTCAGCCTGCATTGGGCGCAAGGCAGGAGCAAACCCTAGACAGAGTGCTAGTTCACTGTAGTTCTTAACAAGTGTATTCTTAAATTGCTTATTTTTTGCTCAATATTTTACCAATTAATTCAACAAATGTTTTATCAGCTAACATATTAAGGTTTTGAATGGCAATTTTTTTACTGTACAATGTTTTAATACTGTGTTTTACACTATACCAATGTTAAAAAGTTCTCTATATCTAGTAATGCTGCATGGTCTCATTTAGCAATACTTCTAATTTTTAAGTTTCAAATGATGCTAAAAGTTCAAAGAGAACTTTTTTTTATCAGTATGCTGCTGCTGCTGGAGTATGTGAATTTCCCCTTGGGGATTAATAAAGTATCTATCTGTCTGTCTATCTATCTAAGCAATGACTGACTAATTAAATGATGACCTCGGAGAAGAATGTGTAAATGTGTAAGACTAATATGGTTGGCACAGTGTCTTTGCAATGAAAGAACAAATGTACTCAATTGCAAATACATTTATTTACAGAATGGATGACAATTTCATTATTTGAATTCCTTAGCTCTCTGACAGCTATCTAGTAATTGAGAATGCATGTATATACCCATAAGCCTTTTCTCACGTGGTATGGTGCATCTTCCACCCATGATGCAATGCTTTTGGAATTTACTGTATGCTTTTGTAGCCCTTTAAAAAACTGAGCTAATAATAGCATGTTCTTGCTACAATAGTAAATTGACTAAAAATGTTGGTTTTATTATGAATGTTGTTAAAATGTCATGTACCAATATGTGAAATGCTCTAAGGTTAAAAGAGAAAGCCTTATTTTATTTACTGGGATGGTGGCAAATGATAGGGTAGGTCAAAGGTCACAGTGAAAAGGTACATGAGAAGTAGAAAGGGAGAGAGAGATGAAAACAAGACATGAAGAAAGGAAAAGAAGTATCTAGATGGGTAGTTAATACATTTAGAAAAGACATGAGGAATGGTTCAGTTGTGAACCAAATAACTATAAAGTTAAGTTATAGGAGGGGGTATTTGGTTATTTCTATAATTGACTAACACCAGAAATGTATTTAGTAAGTAGCCTCTTTCAATGCAAAGCTAACTGGTTTGATACACTATGGTGTACTGCAGGTCTTTCGAAGGACTGGGCTGCATGAGCTAACCCAGCGAACTATGCAAGCATGGTCTCTTAAGGGCTAAACAAACTGGGCCTTCAGTGAAAGGTGGAGTTTGGTTGTGCATCGGACTTGCCTGCAGATGACTGACAACCAGAGCTGGGCATATCATAAATATACAGTAACACTGGCCATACTGAACATCTCGTCTCCACTGTGGATGGTTGAGTAGAGTTTCCTGTGTACTCCAAAGGGATGAAGGAGCCTCTTTGCTTCAGCTGCACCTCTAACATACAAATATTTAATGTAAAAGGTGAATAGAGCATTATGTTTGTAAGCAAATGTGTTTAGATTGTAAGTTCATTCTGTTGTTAAATCTAGAAAAAAGAAAAAAGGGAAAAAAAAGTACCAAGAGCTAGTTAGACTAAGTATAGCCTAAGAAACCTAGTAAATGCCAATGGAGCATAAGGTCTCTTGCCTCTTTATAATAGGTTTTTTAATTTATTTTTTGGAAAACAGACTTAAAGAGAAAGCACAGGTGGTATTACAACCAGGTAGCATTTAAGTGTTTTGCCACTTTATTTTGGTGCTTTTATTTATCATTATATATATTTTTCATTATTTTACCATTTTGTTTATATTTTGTGCCCCAGCATCACACATCAATTACGCCATTAACATAATGTGTTGAGTCACCATACATTAAGTGACATCACAACACCAATGTCATAAGAAAAATTATTGCAAGGCTGCACACAACATAAATCTGTAATTTACAAAATCAGAATCTAGTTTAATGTGTTTTTTTTTTTCCTTTGTATCAATTCCATGGCTTCATCTGCCAGTAATTTTAGGGACCACTGCCAAATGTCAAGTAGCAGTTTTTAAAAATAGAGAAAAACAATAGCTTCACAAACTACCATTAACACTCGCTTCCTTTCAGTGCTGGTAAATTTGTAAATGTAGCAGTTTTGGGCTTTTTCATGAAGCACACAAAGAAAATCCATTATTTTCATAAAACATTCCCACACAAGTTTCAAAATATTAATTCCAAATTGCTAAATACTAGAATCTGGCAAGGCTTTGTTCATGTGATCCCAAAATAGCTTGCAGAGTCCTCGTCGGATTTTTGCACCTGTATTAATATTTATGAGGAGTCACATTTGGCCAGTTGGTCATATAGCTCACTGAGAAGGGCAGATGAAGTAGGCTGTGTGGTTTCCCTTTTAGTAGGATGTCTTTTTGTGGAACACAATGACTGCACTGCTTATGTCCAGGTACCATTGACAGGAATTTTGTACTACTGTACGTGTTTTGTTATTATTAATAAAATTAAATTAAAAAAAAAGAATTTCTAATCATTATTATTAGCTCACAACTTAGTAATAATTCAAGATAGTTTACTGCATTCTACCTTACATAGCTACTTAAGCATTGTATTTCATGACTCTAGCATTTGACTATTTGATCAAAGCACTTCAGGATTTGTGTCATAAAAATGTTTTTATTGCTGTTTGTCATTTTATCAGATTAGCTTACTGAAAGCAATTATTGAAGCTATTAGCATTTATGGGTTTTACCTGCTTAAACATGCTTCTTTAGAAAATGTAACTGCAGGAAAATGAACGGGCCCTAGAAATCTCCTAGGTTTATCACTGTAGTATATCAAAACTGAGAAATGATAAACAGTTTCATCTTGACAAAATAAGCCTCCAGAAAATGATGTAGTTAAATTAAATTAATTTTAAAATATTTCATAGACATTATCTAATTTGCAAACACTCATTGGAAGCTGGACAATGCGAAAGCTCTTTACAGTATTGCTGATAAAGCTTTTGAAGAAAAATCTATTGTTATACTCGTATATTCATGTCACATCATGAGGATATTTTAGATTCACTGATTGCTGCTGCAGATTTAAACAACAATACAGGCAATAACCCTTGTTTATTTTTGCTTTTCATAGCTCAACACAGAAGAGGACATTTTCTACTGTGGTGTGGCTTCATTTTTGTCCTCCTTGGACTATTCTCCCTATATAGTATTATACTATTTGCCATTTTCAACCTTTGTGGAAAGAAGGTAGACACCTGTTCCAAAAAAGGTGACTGCCAAATACTAATGTAGTGGACTTTCACAACCAGCTTAAAAATGTACTCATTTAGAACATACACAAGTACCACACATTGTGCTCCTTTTTCTAAATAAAAACCAAGTCTACTAACCACAGGTAAAGGTTATGGATGAAAAGAGATGGCAAAAAAATATGCTTTATTTATTATATATATAAAATTGGAATTTCAAAATTATATTCTGGAAATGCCATTAGAACTGCTAGTTTTTCATTTAACTATATTCTCAACCAGTGCTTACTTATTTTATTTGGCAGATTATGGTTGTTTCCAAGGTTCAAATTGTTTTTGGTGTTACTGAGTTACTCAACCAAAATATTAAACTTAATGTTTTGCTAAAAGAACTAAAGGAACTGAAATCCTTTAAAGTTGGCAGAGACACCATACACCAACCTAATCTACGTAGTGCAAGTATTTCACACGATCTTAAGTGTCAATAAACTGAATACCAAATATGTATTTCAGAAAAATGCCCCCTGAGGACACTAGTATACAATTTGCAGGAGTACCGAACAATTACTACAAAGCATAAAGTGGAAGTAGAAACCAAATAGCCTTTAGTGAAGAAAAAAAAAAAAGTTGCATATTTAAGCAATTCTATAAGATATCATATACTTTTAAATGCACTGAAACTATGGCTTTCACCAAAGATGTCTTTTGATAAAATGGAAACATTATGGTGTCAGGATTTTGTTGAAAGCCTTAGCAAAAATAATGGAAAAAGTCCTTTTTTCAAATATTTCACAAAACCAAGTAGATTTCTTAAAGCTGCTACTGAATGTTTTATGAAATACACATTTCTTTAGCTATAAAGCTAAGACAGAGGTCTTGCTTTTGTTTTATTCAGAAAAAGCTTTTTAAAGAGTCAACATGGAAATGTATTTGCTATACTTTGCAAATGCATGGGGGAACATAAGGGATGGACTTGAACAAAAATAATTGCTGTAAACAAATGGCGTGCTGGATTACACTGCTGACACATCTTCATCAATATAATACAGTGAAAAAAATTGCACAAAATTTCTTACTTTTAAAATTTACTTAAATAAAATCATTATTATTCCAATCAATAGTTTTTGCACTTTGAATTTGTTAAGTTTCCTTTTACTGTCTTACAACAGTCCAAATAAATAGGATACACAGTTACAGAAAAGGCAAACAAAGACATATTTACATATAATTTTAGCAAACGATGGAAAATGATAAACAAAAAGTTAATATACAAACACACTGTATGTATTCCTTTCTATATATATATAAAATCTTTTAAAAAAAAAAAAACCACACAATTCCGTAATAATATAAATGAAAGGTGGCCATAATACTACCTTTCATTTCAATGCTGGGTAGGGAATATACATGCTCTAAAACCTTCCAAGGAAGCAGAAGGAAATTAAATTACAGCAGCTTGGCTAACTACAGTATATAAAGGAAATCCTGTTCAAACTCTTTATGTGCCTTTTTCCGTGCACCAGCTGCTTATACATTTGCACCAATTAGGCAGGGAGCCAGAGGTTCAACAGAATATAGTACAGTACCAGTGTAGATGATACTTAAAATCGCGTTGATGCTACGATCAAATCAGTCACGACACTCATTTAATCCAACTATCCTTGACTCAGAAAGCTTTTAACACATGCATGATGCTTAGCGTTGGGACTTTCAGAGGTTTCTATAGTATACTGGCACTGTTTCTTTCAAACTTGTTTTAAATCTAACCTTCTAGTATGTCATTTCATCTAGAAATTTTGTGAAAGATACCGACCTGATTTTTCCAATATTCCTCCAGTATCAATGGTAAAAACTATACTAGGTTGCAGTCTTTTTCAAAAATCTCACCCTATTTGATGTAAATCAGCATTTGGAACAACATCTTTCAATCAGAATTTCATATGAAGATTACATTTACCCATTAACAAGACATACTCCACACCAATTTGTGCAAATTATGGAGCAATTCAACTAAAAATTGTACATCACAAAAACTTATCTTGACTCAGAAAGAAGTAACGCATCCTGATTTTACACATGACATCAGGCCAAAGCTAGTTAAGCAATGCTGTTAAAAAGAAATAAATAAAGAGCTAGAGATATCAACTTACACCCTAAAGATGACAAACCCACAACAACAAGATACAGATGGCACATCTCTATTTATATATATATATATATATATATATATATATATATATATATATATATATATATATATATATATATATATAAACACACACACACATAAACATACATGCAGTATATATAATGAAATTGGGACCAGTAATGATATGCTTGTTACTCTTGTTAATGTCCCCCAGGACACTAATGGGCAATGAATATTTGACTTGTAGGAGTATTGGACAGAACAAACAGACCTCCACAACCACACTCTGTGGCATGAGGCGCCAGCAGGTAAACCAGGTGGCGTTAGGAGTTGCTCAGGGGTAACCTTTGAGTGCTGGCCTGGTATACCAGAAACACATCCAAAGCTTTTCCAGAAGTGTTCCTAAACCCAGGCTTAAAAGGCCCCTGCATTCAGTATACAGGAGGAATAAAGGTGGAAGGTAGTGACTTCCATGTTTGCATGATGCACAAACGCCCTCTACAGTCCACTAATATATATAGAGTGCATCTGGAAAGTATTCACAGAGCATCACTTTTTCCACATTTTGTTATGTTACAGCCTTATTCCAAAATGGATTAAATTCATTTTTTTCCTCAGAATTCTACAACAACCCATTATGACAATGTGAAAAAAGTTTACTTGAGGTTTTGGTAGGAATGTAAGTTGAATTTAGTCTTTACAGAAAAATTTATGCAATGATGACTAAATTTAACTTAAATTCCTACCAAAGATATTTCTGGCGACTAAATAAAAATTACTTATATTTAAAATTTAAATAGAACTTGAACAGATACAATAGTTCATAATACCCATGCAGCACTACGTGCACATAAGAGCGTAAGTCATCCGTTTTAACAAGCAACGTATTGCACTGATACGAAATAGCCTGCCCATTTAATTATTTAGGAATGGATAGATAAATTAAGATTTTGTACAAATAATGTTTTTCATTTTTCTTCCTCGATGGATTCTGGAATGCCCAGCAACAGCTGCTCGCACCCCAAAGGGTATATATATACTAGACATTAAGCCCGTTACAATAACGGGCGCTAGAACAGTAGTGCATAAACATTAGTAGAAACAGCCTGTATTAAATGGCAAGGGACCTTGTATGTGGCTGTAATATGTGTCACTGTATTGTGTGCCTTTAATTTTCTCTCTCAATAATACTGGTTTGTATTTCCGTTAAATGCCTGTAATTTTGTCGGACAGTAATACAGTGGAACCGAAGTAATTTCCCCCATAGGATTGCATGTAAATACAATGAATCCATTCCAGACCGTATGAACTGTATGTAAATATATATTTTTTAAGATTTTAAGCACAAATATAGTTAATTATACCATAGAATGCACAGCGTAATAGTAAACTAAATGTAAAAACATTGAATAACACTGAGAAAACCTTGAATAACAGACAAAACTAACACTGCAAGAGTTCGCGCTATAGCCTTACGACCCGCTCGCTAAAAACACTTTTTTTTAATGAGTTTTAAGCACATGGAAAAAAATTAACATTTGAAAAATCCGTAATCTAATAAACAACCAAGAAAAGTAACATTGCAACAATGCACGCGTGCGCCTGTGTGTGTGTGTGTGCGTGCGTGTCTGTCTCTGTCGTGGGCCTGTGTGCGTATGTGTGCGTGCATGTGAGTGTGAGTGTGTCTCTCACGCAGCTGCGTGCGTGCGTGTGTGTGTCTGTCTCTGTATGTGTGTGTGTGTGTGTGTCTGTCTCTTGAGCGGGCCGGCGTGCATGCGTGCGTGCGTGCCTTCCTGCCTGCCTCCCTGCCTGCCTGCCTGCCTCCCTCTCTGTCTTGTGCACACGCACCTGTGTGTGTCTCTCTCTCTCTCTCTCTCTGCACACACAGGGAATGCACAGGAAGAGACTGAACACGTGCTGTGTGGCCCCGCACATGCGTACTTCACCAGAAGACACACACACACGGACACCTGGACACACACAGGGGTTTTATTAAAGAGGATATATATATACAGTATATATATATATATATATATGATATATGTGTGATGATGTCACACGAAACTCCGCCCCCACGGCGTTGAAGCTCATCTCCATTACAGTAAATGGAAAAACTGCTTCCAGTTATGACCATTACGCGTAGAATTTCGATATAAAACCTGCCCAA
This sequence comes from Polypterus senegalus, assembly GCF_016835505.1. Taxonomy (NCBI): domain Eukaryota; kingdom Metazoa; phylum Chordata; class Cladistia; order Polypteriformes; family Polypteridae; genus Polypterus; species Polypterus senegalus. The sequence goes on from NC_053161.1 coordinate 56,003,206, forward strand.
CTTTTGTAAGGAAGCTGTCAGGAATGAACCTGCCAAATTTCAGCCTTCCACCCACACGGGAAGTTGGAGAATTAGTGATGAGTCAGTGAGTGAGTGAGTGAGTGAGTGAGTGAGTGAGTGCTTTGCCTTTTATTAGTATAGATGTACATATGTAGATATGTATATGTATATATATGTGTGTGTGTGTGTGTGTGTGTGTGTGTGTGTGTGTGTGTGTGTGTGTGTGTGTGTGTATATATATATATATACATATATATATATATGACAGCAACACTCATAACAGTGACAAAACAATTACATTGACAATCATGTTACATTATTTTTAAAATGTTTCCTTTTCATTTTCATAACTTCTTTAACACACTACTTCTCCGATGAGAAGCGCGGGTATTTTGCTTGTATATATATCTCTATACTTATAAAAGGCAAAGCACTCACTCACTGATTCACTCACTCACTCATCACTAATTCTCCAACTTCCCATGTAGGTAGAAGGCTGAAATTTGGCAGGCTTATTCCTTACAGCTTACTTACATAAGTTAAGCAGGTTTCATTTCGAAATTCTACACGTAACGGTCATAACGGTCGACAAAGTCCACCATGTTGAACTTTCTTATTTATGGCCCCATCTTCACGAAATCTGGTAGGCGGCTTCCCTGCACTAACCGAAACCGATGTATGTACTTATTTCGATGGCATGACGTCACTGTCGGCTGTCATAATGAACTTTCCAATGTCACTAATTCTCCAACTTCCCGTGTAGGTAGAAGGCTGACCACATCTTCACGAAATTTGGTAGGTGGCTTCCCTGCGCTAACCAAAACCGATATACGTACTTATTTGGTGGTATGGCGCCACTGTCGGCCGCCATATTGAACTTTCCAACGTCACTAATTCTCCAACTTCCTGTGTAGGCAGAAGGCTGAAATTTGGCAGGCACATTCCTTACAGTTTACTTACAAAAGTTAAGCAGGTTTCAATTCGTAATTCTACGCGTAACGGTAATAACGGTCAACAACGTCCGCCATGTTGAACTTTCTTATTCATGGCCCCATCTTCACAAAATTTGGTAGGCGGCTTCCCTGTGCTAACCGAAACCAATGTACGTACTTATTTCGGTAGTATGATGCCACTGTCAGCCGCCATATTGAACTTTCCAATGTCACTAATTCTCCAACTTCCCGTGTAGGTAGAAGGCTGAAATTTGGTATTTATTTCGGTGGTATGATGCCACTGTCGGCCGCCTTATTGAACTTTTCAACGGTCTTTGTTCCTTATAGGCCCATCTTCAAAAAATTTGGTACGTGAGTTCCCAACACTAACTGAATCCTACTTATGTACATATATGTGTCCATAGCCTGCAGCTCGGTCACCATTTGAGGGGCGTTGGGTCCCCCATCCCAATGCCTCCTACGTTGTTGGCTGCCTGCCTATATAAGGCCGTCCATCGCTCCAGTCTCTACTTTCCTTTCCTTGCTTCGCCACGGGATTCACGTCTCCCTGCTGATAACTACAGCCTTTTTTTTTAATCCACAGCTTCTCCACTGTTTTATTGTTCATTTATTACGATTATAGTTATTGTGTAGGTATTTTAGACTTACTTTACATTGTTCAGGTACCCATTTCCTTTATCATTCCAACCGTACCCCCATTAACATGTCTAATGAGGTGATCACCATCGATCAAAGAACTGTCACTTACCGAAACTCAAACCGATTATGACAGCAGCAATCCAAGCTGTGAGAAAACAGTAAAAAGGAGGCGTGTCAGACGTAGTGGCACCTGCCTTTACCATTCTGTGTTACATATTGCACGGCCATATCAGGCTCACTCTTGATATCCGGAGTAACATTGTGTCTTATGTATTGAATGACTGGGACAGGTTCAAGGTGTGGACTGATGACGGTACAGGAGATAATTATACTACACAGGAGCACTATAAGAGTGAAATGCTTAAGCCCTTCACCTATGGTTCTGTATGTGAGTTGATGGCTGCTGCTGAATTGATAGGTTGTCACTTTCAAGTGTACCGAAATGGTCAAATATTTTACACCTTTCGACAACCGCCAATGCCTCCTAACCATCTTAGATTCACAGGTGACGATTTCAGTAGTGGACACTTCGATGTTTATGAATGTTTAAACTCTCAAAAGCTGGATGTGAAGTTATCGATGAAACCGGTTGTGTGCTTACAACGCTTGACTTGCTTCAGCACAAGTTCTTCAAATACTGTCGTAATTGAAACAAACCATGAATCTCAAACTGATTATGACAGCAGCAATCCAAGCTGTGAGATTTGAGACATGATTACTTTTCACATGGCCAACTGTATGTTGCATGCTCAAGAGTAAGCTCAGTGCACAGCTTAGTCATATTACAACCGGAGGGCCAAACTGATAATGTGGTATACAAAGAGATCCTTGACAAATTATTCGTATATTTTCCCTCAGTTTAAAAAGGTTTACTTCTCTTCTTAATAAAAATTTTGAGGCAGTACTTCGCCACTGCGAAGCGCAGGTATTTTGCTAGTATATATATATATATATATATATACATATATATATATATATATATATATATATATATATATATATATGCCAGAAACACTCATGACAATGACAAAACAATTACATTGTCAATCATGTTACGTTATTTTCAAAATGTTTCCTTTTCTTTTTCATTACTTCTTTAACACACTACTTCTTCGCTGCGAAGCGCGGGTATTTTGCTAGTACACTAATAAAAGACAAAGCCCTCACTGACTCACTCATCATTAATTCTCCAACTTCCCATGTAGGTAGAAGGCTGAAATTTGGCAGGCTCATTCCTTACAGGCTACTTACAAAAGTTAGGCAGGTTTCATTTCGAAATTCTACGCATAACGGGCATAACTGAATCCTACTTACGTACATATATGTCCATAGCCTGCAGCTCGGTCGCAGTGTGAGGCGCCGTTACGTCCCCAATCCCCACGCCTCCCACGTAAGTGGCTGCCTGCCTATATAAGGCCGTCCGTCACTCCGGTCTCTTCATTCCCTTCCTTGCTTCGCCATGGTATTCACATCTCCCTGCGGATAGCTGTGGCCTTTTTATTTAATCCACAGCTTCTCCACTGTTTTATTGTTCATTTATTACGATTATAGTTATTGTGTAGGTATTTTAGACTTAGTTTACTGTTCAGGTACCCATTTCCTTTACTGTTCCAACCGTACCCCCATTAACATGTCTATCGAGGTTATCACCATCGATCAAAAAACTGTCACTTACCGAAACTCAAACCGATTATGACAGCAGCAATCCAAGCTGTGAGGAAACAGTAAAAAGGAGGCGTGTCAGACGTAGTGGTAAATTTTCTGATGCAGCTAGATGGAAACAACTTCTTGACGCTGCCGCCAAATACTCGCAAAAAAATCCACAAGTCAATAGACACGCTGTCGCTAAATACTCGCAGGCAAATCCACAAGTTCATACAGACGCTGTTGCTAAATACTCGCTGGCAAATCCACAAGTTCATAGACACGCTGCCGCTAAATCCACAACTTAATACCAGGAATGCCTGTTAAACATCTTAGATTCACGAGTACCGATTTGGGTATGAACACTTCGATGAATGAAACCTGTTATTTTTACAACAGTTGACAAACACGGAATGTAACTTGAACACAACACGTCCTCCAAATACGAACCTGATTGAAAGGAAATAATGATAATCAAATCCTTGATGACAGCAACACTCATAAAATTGACAAAACAATTACATTGACAATCATGTTACGTTATTTTTAAAATGTAAATAAATTTTTTAACACACTACTTCTCCGCTGCGAAGCGCAGGTATTTTGCTAGTATGTATATATATATATATATATATATATATATATATATATATATATATATATATATTATGGCATCCGGCTGGGGTGGAGCCCAGCGGGACACCAGACGACGGAGGAGGGCTTGTACCTCCTCCAGACGCTGAGGCGACCGCCCTGGTTGTATTGGGGGCCACAGGTAGAGGGCTTGGAAGCCCAACCCTGTAGGGGCCCGTGGCCACCGCCAGGCGCCCGTGCCTGAACAACCCTGGAGCCCAGCACTTCCGCCACACCAGGAAGTGCTGAGGGGAAGAAGACAGGGGACACCCGGAGGGCTTCCGGGTGCGCAGCCGGCACTTCCGTCACACTGGGGCGTGTCTGCGGAGGAATCCTATATAAGGGGCCGCCTCCCTTCATTCAGTAGCGGAAGTCGGGTGGAAGAAGGACGGAGCTGGAGAGAGGACTGGAGGCGGCCAGAAAGGCAACTGGACTGTGAGGCCTGGACATTGGGGGATCGGTGCTGGAGGCACTGGGACGTGCACTGACTTTATTCTGTAAATATAATTAGTGTAAATAAACGTGTGTTGCGTGAAATAATGATGTCCGTCTGTCTGTGTATATACTGTATATACACACACACACCTAGGAAGTGCCTAGGAAGACTGGACCATCCATCATGCTCCTCACCACTTGAACTGGGCATTTGCATCAGTGTCTGTTGCATAGAAATTAGAGTTGGATTTTTTTTAGGTGTTGGCTGAAGACGGGGACCTTGGCGGTCCGATCCTTGGCTACAGAAGCTGGCTCTTGGGATGTGGAATGTCACCTCTCTGAAAGGGAAGGAGCTTGAGCTAGTGTGTAAGGTCAAGAGGTTCTGGCTAGATATAGTCGGGGTCACCTCGACACACAGATTGGACTCAATCTCCTTCAGAGGGGCTGGACACTCTACCATTCTGGAGTTGCCTCCGGTGAGAGGCGCAGAGCGGGTGTGGGCATACTTATTGCCCCCCTACTAGGAGTCTGTTCATTGGTGTTTACCCCGTTGGACGAGAGGGTAGCCTCCCTCCGCCTTCGGGTGGGGGGACGAGTCCTAACTGTTGTATGTGCGTATGCGGCGAACAGCAGTCTGGAGTACTCACACTTTTTGGAGTCCCTGGAGGGGGTGCTAGAGGGCATACCTTCTGGGGACTTCCTCATTCTGCTGGGAGACTTCAATGCTCACGTGAGCAATGACAGTAAGACCTGGACGGGCGTGATTGGGAGGAATGGCCCCCCCGATCTGAACCCGAGTGGTGTTTTGTTATTGGACTTCTGTGCTCGTCACGGATTGTCCATAACGAACACCATGTTCAAGCATAGGGGTGTTCATATGTGCATATGGGCAATAGGACACCCTAGGCCTCAGTTAGATGATCGACATTGTGATTGTGTAGTCGGACTTGCGGCCATATGTCTTGGACACTCAGGAGAAGAGAGGGGAGGAGCAGTCAACTGATCACAACCTGGGGGTGAGTTGGCTTCAATGGTGGGGGAGGATGCTGGTCAGGCCTGGTAGGCCCAAACGTATTGTGAGGGTCTGCTGGGAATGTCTGGCAGAGTCCCCTGTCAGAAGTAGCTTCAACTCCCATCTCCAGCAGACCTTCGACCATGTCCCAAGGGAGGTGGGGGGCATTGAGTCCGAATGGGCCATGTTCCGTGCCTCTATTGTTGAGGCAGCAGACTGGAGCTGTGGCCATAAGGTGGTTGGTGCCTGTCGTGGCAGCAATCTCCCAACCCGTTGGTGGATACCGGCGGTGAGGGATGCCGTCAAGCTGAAGAAGGAGTCCTACAGGACCCTTTTGTCCTGTGGGACTCTGGAGGCAGCTAATAGGTACTGGCAGGCCAAGCGGAATGCGGCTTCGGTGGTTGCTGAGGCAAAAACTCAGGCGTGGGAGGAGTTTGGGGAGGCCATGGAGAACGACTTTCGGATGGCTTTGAGGAGATTTTGGCATCTCAGGAGGGGGAAGCAGTGCAGTGTCAACACTGTATATGGTGGGGATGGTGCACTGCGGACTTCGACTCGGGACGTTGTGGGTCAGTGGGGGGAGTACTTCGAAGACCTCCTCAATCCCCCCACTAACATGCCTTCCAATGAGGAAGCAGAGCCTGGGTACTCGGAGGTGGGCTCCCCCATCTCTGGGACTGAGGTCACCGAGGAGGTCAAAAAACTCCTTGGTGGCAAGGACCCAGGGGTGGATGAGATACGCCCGGAGTTCCTCAAGGCTCTGGATGTTGTAGGACTGTCTTGGTTGACATGCCACTGCAACATCGCATGGACATTGGGAAAAGTGCCTCTGGATTGGCAGACCGGGGTGGTGGTCCCTCTTTCAGAAGGGGGACCGGAGGGTTTGTTCCAACTACAGAGGGATCACACTCCTCAGCCTCCCTGGAAAAGTCTATTCGGGGGTAATTGGAGAAAAGGGCCTGACAAATAGTCAAACTTCAGATTCAGGAGGAACGGTGTGGTTTTCATCCTGGTCGTGGAATAGTGGACCAGCTCTACACCCCTAACAGGGTCCTGGAGGGTGCATGGGAGTTTGCTCAACCAGTCTACATGTGTTTTGTTGACTTGGAAAAGGCGTTCGACCATGTCCCTCAGGGAATCCTGTGGGGGGGTGCTCCAGGAGTATGGGGTACCAGACCCCCTAATAAGGATGTTCGGTATCTGTACAACCGGTGTCAGAACTTGGTCCGCATTGGCGGCAGTAAGTCGAACCCATTTCCAGTGGGAGCTGGACTCCACCATGGCTGCCCTTTGTCATCAATTCTGTTCATAACTTTTATGGACATAATTTCTAGGCGCAGCCAGGGCGTTGAGGGGGTCCAGTTTGGTGGACTAAGGATTGGGTCACTGCTTTTTGCAGATGATGTTGTCCTGTTTGCTTAACAGGCCGTAATCTTCAGCTCTCTCTGGATCGGTTCGCAGCTGAGTGTGAAGCGGCTAGGATGAGAATCAGCACCTCTAAATCAGAGACCAAGGTTCTCAGCAGAAAAAAGGGTGGATTGCCCTCTCAGGGTTGGGAGCGAGATCCTGCCCCAAGTGGAGGAGTTCAAGTATCTCGGGGTCTTGTTCACGAGTGAGGGAAGAAAGGAGCGTGAGATCGACAGGCGGATCAGTTAAATGAGGCAGTTTGTTTGTTTGTGCTACTGCAATCTTTACTTTCTTTTTTTATACTTTTTAATTTTCCTACTTTCATATCCTTTAACTTTCTCCATGTGTGTATCGCGCCAACATTTTTTTGATCCCTTCGAATTCCACAGCGTTTATAATCTCAAACCTGCTCTGCATGTGTTTAGCGCCAACCTTTGTGAACGTCTTTATGAAGTTCTACTTCGTCTTTTAATTCTGATCCCGATTGGACGTGCTTTTTTTTCAATTCCACTTGTTCCGGGCTGATAGTTACATTCCTTTTTTTCTGAATTTGCACCTAAATTATTCTTTTTCTTTTTTTTTCTTTCCAATGCTTTTGAGTCTGTTTTCTCCGCACTGCTTTCTTCTTCACTTAGTCGTTGACGTTTCATTTATAACGTACTGTCCTTATACGCTTTATATGCGCCGAGAGCTCTGGATCTGTGTGTGTGCTCAAATCCTTTAGAAGACTGAATGTTTTGCTGCCTCTTGGCTTATTTGATACTGAATGTAAGTAGGGCGTGTCTTGCAAGAATCTCATGTTCCACGTCATCGCAAGACGGTCCTGGGTCAATCTCTTGGCACAAAGTCTCATGTTTAAGGTCCCCGCAAGACACTCTGTGGCCAATCTCTTTCATCTCGCGGTTTCTTTTAAATGTCTTCCGTGATCTTAATGTGAAGATCACGTCTCGGCCCTTGTGTTTCTCTCCAGGATTTTTTTTATAATATATATATATAGAAATATTGTCAGGGATGCCAGGGGCGACGACCCGGCCAGGACGCCTTCAGGGACCGGAAGTGGGCGTGCACCCATCTGGGATCACGTGGGGGCCGCCATCCTGGTTGCTTTGGGGGCCACAGGTAGAGGGCTTAGAAGCCCAACCCTGTAGGGACCCGTGGTCACTGCCAGGGGGCGCCCCAATACCTTGGGGACCCTGGACCTCAGCACTTTTGCCACAACAGGAAGTGCTGGAGGGAAGAAGAAGAGGGACACCCGGAGAGCTCCAGAAGAACAGCCGGCATTTCCACCACACTGGGGCGTGGCCAGAGGGGAATGCCGGGAACCACCTGGAGCTCATCCGGGAGCATATAAAAGGGGCCGTCTCCCTTCATTCAAGGCTGGAGTCGGGTGGAAGCAGGATGAGGCAGGAGCAGAGAGTGTGGAGGCGGCCCAAAAGAAAAGGCATTGGTTGGCCAGGACTGTGTTGGGGTTTGTGGTGCACTTATATATATATATATATACACAGTACTGTGCAATAGTTTTAGGCAGATGTGAAAAAATGCTGTTTCATGTTTCATGAAGACTGTTTCATGTCATGGCAAGATTAAGCACAGCAACAAGACACAAGGTAGTTATACTGCATCAGCAAGGTCTCTCCCAGACAAAGATTTCAAAGCAGACTGGGGTTTCAAGATCGGCTGTTCCAGCTCTACTGAAGAAGCACAAAGAAACGGGCAACGTTGAGGATCGTAAACGCAGTGGTCGGCCAAGGAAGACACATCAAGCTTATTACCCTTCGAAATCGGAAGATGTCCAGCAGTGCCATCAGCTCAGAACTGGCAGAAACCAGTGGGATCCAGGTACACCCATCTACTGTCCGGAGATGTCTGGCCAGAAGTAGTCTTCATGGAAGAGTTGCAGCCAAAAAGCCATACCTCCGACGTGGAAACAAGGCCAAGCAACCCAAGGATGAACGAAAACATAGGAACTGGGGTGCAGAAAAATGGCAGCAGGTGCTCTGGACTGATGAGTCAAAATTTGAAATATTTGGCTGTAGCAGAAGGCAGTTTGTTCGTCGAAGGGCTGGAGAGCAGTACAATAATGAGTGTCTGCAGGCAACAGTGAAGCAGGGTGGAGGTTTCTTGAACGTTTGGGGCTGCATTTCTGCAAATGGAGTTGGAGATTTGGTCAGGATTAACGGTGTTCTCAATGCTCAGAAATACAGGCAGATACGTATCCATCATGCAATACCATCAGGGAGGCGTATGATTGGCCCCAAATTTATTCTGCAGCAAGACAACGGCCCCAAACATACAGCCAAAGTCATTAAGAACTATCTTCAGTGTAAAGAAGAACAAGAAGTCCTGGAAGTGATGGTATGGTCCCCACAGAGCCCTGATCTTAACATCATTGAGTGTGTCTGGGATTACATGAAGAGACAGAAGGATGTGAGGAAGCCTACATCCACAGAAGATCTGTGGCTAGTTCTCCAAGATGTTTGGAACAACCTACCAGCCGAGTTCCTTCAAAAACTGTGTGCAAGTGTACCTAGAAGAATTGATGCTGATTTGAAGGCAAAGGGTGGTCACACCAAATATTGATTTTATTTAGATTTCTCTTTTGTTCATTCACTCCATTTTGTTGATTGATGAAAATAAATGATTAACACTTCCATTTTTGAAAGCATTCTTTGTTTACATCATTTTTTCCACACCTGCCTAAAACTTTTGCACAGTACTGTATATATATATATATATATATATATATATATATATATATATATATATACTCAGCAAAAAAAGAAACGTCCTCTGACTTTCAACTGTTTTTACTTTCAGTAAACTTAATGTGTAAATATTTGTAGAAACACTAAAAGAGTCAACACCATAAGACATAAACTAAAAATATTTCACAATGTGTCCCTGAATGAAGGGAGGCTCAAAATCAAAAGTACCAGTCAGTATCTGGTGTGGCCACCAGCTGCTTGAAGTACTGCAGTGCATCTCCTCCTCATGGACTGGACCAGATTTGTCAGCTCTTGCTGTGAGATGTTACCCCACTCTTCCACCAAGGCACCTGCAAGTTCCGGGACATTTCTGGGGGGAATGGCCCTAGCCCTCACCCTGCGATCCAACAGGTCCCAGACGTGCTCAATGGGATTGAGATCCGGGCTCTTCCACTGCGAGGATGATCAGCTGTCCTTCCTGTCTCCCTGTAGCGCTGTCTTAGGCGTCTCACAGTGCGGACATGGCAATTTATTGCCCTAGCCACATCAGCAGTCCTCATGCCTCCCTGCAGCATGCATAATGCACGTTCACGCAGATGAGCAGGGACCCTGGGCATCTTTCTTTGGATGTTTTTCACAGTCGGTAGACAAGTCTCTTAAGTGTCCTGCGTTTTTAGAACTGTGACCTTAAATGTCTACTTTCTGTAAGCTGTTAAGGTCTTAACGACCATTCCACAGATGCATGTTAATTAATTGATTATGGTTAATTGAACATGCATGGAAAACATTGTTTAAACCGTTTACAATGAAGATCTGTAAAGTTATTTGGATTTTTAAAACATTATTGTTGAAATACACAGTCCTGAAAAAGGGACGTTTCTTTTTTTGCCAAGTATGGTGGTGACCACGGGCCCCTACAGGGTGGAGCTTCCATGCCCTGTACTCGTGGCCCCCAGAGCAACTAGGAAGGCGGCTCCCACGTGATCCAGGGTGGGCTTTGACCCTCTTCCGGTCCCTCATGGCGTCCCGGCCGGGTCGTTGCCCCTGGCATCCCTGACTATATATATATATATATATATATATATATATATATATATATATATATATATATCTTGTCACGCTTGGGTCACAGATTTGCACAGAGACACAGAAGGTCGTAGAAAAAAAGAAGGATTTTTATTCAGACACCGCAAACACATGAGCTTAAACGTGCTCCATGACAAGTCAGATATAACAGTTCCGCTAGGAGCAGAGAGAGATAAAAGCAAACAATCAATTCCCAAACTGACAGGCGCGCAAGGCTTATAAGTCGGCGGAGTACGCTGAGGCTTGTATTACGCGTTATAGTGCAAGGATAAGGAGCAATGTGTAGTCAGTGTTTCAGGGTTTGTGGTTTTCCCAGGGGCGTCTGTCTCTATTTGGGGTGCGATCAGCCCTCCAGCTCACACCCTCCCCTCAGCTTTATTCACATTCCTGTGAATCAAGCGACTCTCTGTACTAGGTTCATTTAGTCGTGATAATACATCTGCGTTGACGTGTTCAGAACCTGGTCGGTGCTTTACTGTGAAACTGTAAGGTTGTAAACCCAGAAACCATCTCATTAGACGAGAGTTTGTATCTTTCTGTCGGTACAACCACTGGAGTGGAGCATGATCAGTTACCAAAGTGAAGTTTCGTCCCCACAAGTAATAGCGAAGCGCTTCCACAGCCCACTTAATTGCCAAGCATTCTTTCTCAATTGTAGAATAATTGCGTTCCCTAGGAAGTAATTTCCTACTCAAATATGTGATTGGATGTTCTTCTCCATCAAAAATTTGTGACAGGACTGCCCACACCAAATGCACTTGCGTCTGTTTGCAAGATAAAATCTTTTGTGAAATCCGGGTTCCTTAGAACCGGGTAAGAAGACAATGCTTTTTTTAAATCGTTGAAAGAACGTTAGCAATTTTCTGTCCACAGGACAGGTCGGTTTTTCTGCCTCTAGTAAGTTCTGTAAGAGGAGCAGCTCTATGTGCAAAATTTGGAATGAATTTTCTGTAGTAACCAGCGAGTCCCAGAAAGCGCGTACTTGTTTCTGTGTCTCAGGTCTCGGGTAAACAAGCATTTCTTCTATTTTCCTTAATTGTGGCCTAAGTAAACCCTTGCCCATAGAATAGCCTAAGTAATGAGTCTCGGACATGCCTAGTTTACATTTCTTAGGGTTAGCAGTAAGGCCAGCCTGTCTCAAGCTTTCAAGAACGGCTTGAAGCCGCTCTAAGTGTGTTTTCCAATCATTGCTAAAAATCACGACATCGTCAAGGTATGCCCCAGCATATTCAGAGTGAGGACGTAGGATCTGATCCATCATACGCTGAAAAGTTAGAGGTGCCCGTGAAGACCAAACGGAGTCTTGTAAATTCATAGAGTCCGTCAGGAGTCGCAAATGCCGTTTTCTCACAACTGCTAGCCTCTAAAGGCACCTGCCAATAGCCTTTCGTGAGATCTAGCGTGGAGATATAGCTCGCCTGACCCAGTTTTTCCAACAGTTCATCGACACGGGCATGGGATAAGCATCAATTTAGAGACCTTATTCAAGCGTCTGAAATCGATACAGAACCGAACCGAACCTCTTGCTTTGGGACTAATACGACTGGGCTGCACCAGTCACTTTTACTTTCACGAATTACACCCAGTGTCAGCATCTTTTTTACCTCTTCGCACAATATTTCGCGCTTCGGTATCCGAACGGCCGCATCTGTCTGCGAACATCAGGTGCAGTGGTAATTTTATGTTTTGTAATGTTAGTCTTGCCTGGTAAATCTGAAAAGACATCAGTGTTCCGTTCTATCAAAGATAACAGTTCTGTCTTTTGCGTGTCAGTAAGATCGTTACCAATGGTAACATCGGACTGAGAAACAGCAGCCAAGGAAGTGTTAACCTCTTGTCGGTCGTGCCATTCCTTCAAGAGGTTAATGTGTAAAATCTGGAATGGTTTGCGCCGCCGGTATTCTAACCTTGTAATTTACTGGACTCATACGCTCCTCAATAATGGCGGGCCCTGCCATTTAGCTAAGAATTTGTGTGGATCCGAGGGAACCAGTACCAAAACACGATCGCCAGGTTTGAACTCACGGAGCTTGCTGCCTATCGTAAAGACGCTTCTGAGTTTCCTGTTCTCGTTGTTGGTGTTCCACAGCAATAGAGGAAAGCATAGAAATTCTGTCTTGCAACGAAATTAGTCGATCTGCAAAGCTTGGACCCTTAGCTGCTCTCTCGTTTCCTATCCATTCCTCACGCACCACATCCAGGATGCCTCGCGCCGCCGAATAACAACTCGAAGGGACTCAAGCCAGTGGACGCCTGTGGTGATTCTCGCACGCGTACAAAACAAACGGTAGGACAGTGTTCCATGTTGTGGGATCATTATGAGCAACTCGCCTGATCATCTGTTTCAATGTTTTGTTAAATCGCCGGTTAAACCATTCGTTTGAGGATGGTAAACAGTAGTACTCAATTTCTTAATAGCAAAGCTGTCACACAATTGTTTCATCACGAGAAGTGAAAGGTGTGCCCTGATCAGTTAAGATTTCTCTAGGGATACCAATACGAGTAAAAGTTTCACATAGTGCTTTGGCTACAGCCGAAGAGTTGGCCTTTTCAGCGATCATTTCTGGATATCGTGTCGCATAATCAACCAACACCAGCAAATATTGGTACCCATCCTTAGTCTTAGGTAATGGTCCCACAATATCTAATCCCACACGCTGAAAGGGAACTTCCAATATGGGCATAGGACAAAGGGGAGCCCGAGGAGGCTTATAAGCAGAGACGATCTGGCAGTCTGGACATGAAGTACAAAATCGTTCAACATCTTTTCCCATATTAAGCCAATAAAATCGTTTTGATAACCGGTCTCTAGTTTTGTCGGCACCGAGGTGCCCCCCCAAGATGTGTGAATGTGCCAGATGCAAAACAGTTTCCCTATGTGCTTCAGGTACCACCAGTTGTTCAATAAATTCCCCCTCCAAATGATCTGAGATCACTCTGAAAAGGCAACCGTCCTTTTCTATAAAGTGTGGGGTTTTCACACCCCCGGAATTACGCTCTTGGTAATAAGAGTCAATAGCAGGGCGAGCCTGTTTAAATGCATATTCTAATGAGCTATCAGTATGCTGCAAACGCACAAAATCTGATTGTTCGTTAACACTCGGTTTGTGTTGGGCGTTTGCAATCTGGGAAGATGTAGAAGGAGCAGCCCATTCTGGAAGATTGTCGGGGGTGACCTCCTCCGTCTCGCTGGAGAGATCGGGTTCAATATCTAAGTTGGGCTCTAGATTTTCCCGGCCGCTACCAGTTCTTCGTCTTGGATTTCTTCTTCTTCTCCCCCACCAAGTTCATTAGTGGACTGGACTACTGGTCCCTTACATTTATTAATCAGTTTCGAAAAAGGGCATTTCTCCGTCCTATGAGTAATGGCCAAGGGCACGAGTCAAACGGCAGACCAAACCTTAAAGTGGCCCCTATAAGTTAAAGGAAGAAGTAAAGTCTGATAATCTTTAACATCACCATGTACACAGCGTATTTTTACAGTCTCACAGTCTCTAAGGCATTGTTCATTAAGACAGTCTCGTCTCACAATACAAAGGTCACTTCCCGAATCTAACAATGCTGAGATTTCTTTGTGTCCCAATTTCACCGGGATCAACAAGCCATCTTTTCCATCCGGACATGTAATAGTTGAGCAACAAATCTCGGCCAGTCCAATCCCATTGAATGAGCTGGAGACAAGCGACAATCTCTTGCCAAATGGCCGAGCTGATCACATCGGAAACATCTACGGTCGGCTCCGTTTCGAAATATCCTCTGCGGCGTCCACGTCGACGTGCTCTGTAGCCTCCACGGTCTTGTCGACCGCTGTTGCCGCTGTCTCCCCAGAAACAGGCGTCCCATCTACGACTGGATTTCCGGGTCCTACCTGACCCCATTAGATTTTCAGGTCCTGCAGCTTGTCGATCGAGCGGCGAGAATGTCCTGGACGTTCGTTCACAGGTTGCGAAGCAGCACGAAATCCACCGCTCTTTCTCCAAGTGGACTGTGAACCCTCTAATCGTCTGGACATAATCGTTAATGATTTAATATCATGGCGTAGAAATTCATCTCGAAGAACTTCAGGTATGCCGCCAGTAATATATTCACGACAACTGTTTCCATTACGTCTCCTTCAAACCAACAGTGCACTTTATGTATCAAATCTTGAATTTGCGCACGGATTGGGTCATCCATGTTTAGTTTCCAGTCTTTAAGTGCAAATGTTTTAGACTTCTGAAATAAGTCTTCGGCGGCATCCATCTGTGCAACCACTTCTGGTACCACTTGTCACGCTTGGGTCACAGATTTGCACAGAGACACAGAAGGTCGTAGAAAAAGAAGGATTTTTATTCAGACACCGCAAACACATGAGCTTAAACGTGCTCCATGACAAGTCAGATATAACAGTTCCGCTAGGAGCAGAGAGAGATAAAAGCAAACAATCAATTCCCAAACTGACAGGCGCTGCAAGGCTTATAAGTCGGCGGAGTACCGAGGCTTGTATTACGCGTTATAGTGCAAGGATAAGGAGCAATGTGTAGTCAGTGTTTCAGGGTTTGTGGTTTTCCCAGGGGCGTCTGTCTCTATTTGGGGTGCGATCAGCCCTCCAGCTCACAATATATATATATTGTGGCCCCCGGCCGGGGCTGGAGCCCCGCCGGGACGCCCAGGAGGACATGAGGAGGGCTTGTGCCTCCTCCAGACCCGAGGCGTCCGTCCTGGTTCTATTGGGAGCCACGGGTCGAGGGCATGGAAGCCCTACCCTGTAGGGGCCCGTGGTTGCCGCCAGCGGCGCCGATGCCGGTTGATCCCATGCAGTCGCCGGCGGAGCTGGAGCCCGGCGGGGCGCTTGGAGGACGAGGAGGGCTTGTGCCTCCTCCACACCCTGAGGCGTCCGTCCTGGTTCTGTTGGGGGCCGCGGGTTGAGGGCATGGAAGCCCTTCCTGTAGGGGCCCGTGGTCACCGCCAGGCGGCGCCCGATGCGGTTTATCCCGCGGTCAGCGGCTGGGGCTGGAGCCCGGCGGGGCGCTTGGAGGACAAGAGGAGGCGAGTGCCTCCTCCAGACAGAGTGGGGCGTCCGTCCTGGTTACGCAGGGGCCTGGGTACAGGGCATGGAAGCCCAGCCCTGTAGGGACCGTGGCCACCGCCAGGCGGCGCCCTGTGCCTAATTATCCCGGGAGCCCGGCACTTCCGCCACACCAGGAAGTGCGGGGAGACTTTATGTGGCCGGAGAGCTGCCAGGAAGGCAGCCAGCACTTCCGCCACGCTGGGGCGTGGCCAAGGAACAGGTGCCGGAAACACCTGGGGCTCATCCGGGAGCCTTATTTAGGGGCCGCCTCCCTCCAGTCGGTAGTGGAAGTCGGGAGGCAGAAGGACTGAGCTGGAGAGCGGACAGGAGGCTGCCAGGAAGAAGGCACAGAGACTGTGGGCCCTGGACTTTGGGGATTGATTGCAAGAGGCACTGGGGTTCGTGAGTGCACGTGACTTTGTATATTTGATAATATTGTAAATAAGCGGTGTGTGGGAGCAAAATATGATGTCCGTCTGTCTGTGCCGGGGCCAGCGTTCACAATATATATATATATATATATATATATATATATATATACACACACACACACACACACACATACATACATACATACATACATACATACATACAGTCATGGCCGAAATTATCAGCACCCTGGAATTTTCCCAAAAAATGCACTATTTCTCCCAGAAAATTGTTGCAATTACAAATATTTTGGTATATACACGTTTATTTCCTTTATGTGCATTGGAACAACACAAAAAAACAGAAAAAAAGCCAAATCTGACATCATTTCACACAAAACTCAAAAACCAGGCTGGACAGAATTATTGGCACCCTTAATTTAATATTTGGTTGCACGCCCTTTGGAAAAAATAACTGAAATCAAGTGCTTCCTATAACCATCAACAAGCTTGTTACACCTCTCAACTGGAATTTCCGACTACTCTTCTTTTGCAAACAGCTTAAGGTCTCTCAGATTTGAAGGGCGCCTTCTCCCAACAGCAATTTTGAGATCTCTCCATAAGTGTTTAATCGGATTTAGATCCGGACTCATTGCTGGCCACTTCAGAACTCTCCAGTGCTTTGTCTTCAACCATTTCTGGGTGCTTTTTGAGGTATGTTTGGGGTCATTGTCCTGCTGGAACACCCATGACCTCTGATGCTGGCCCAGCTTTCTGACACTGGGCCCAACATTGCACCCCAATATCTTTTGGTAGTCTTCAGATTTCATGATGCGTTGCACACAGTAAAGACATCCAGTGCCAAAGGCAGCAAAACATCCCCAAAACATCTTAGAACCTCCACCATGTTTGACTGTAGGTACTGTGTTCTCTTCTTCATAGGCCTCATTCCACTTTCTGTAAACAGTAGAATGATGAGCTCTACCAAAAATGCTCTACCTTGGTCTCATCTGTCCACAAGACGTTTGCCCAGAAGGATTTTGGCTTCCTCATTTTGGCAAACTTCAGTCTGGCTTTTTTATGTTTCTGTGTCAGCAGTTGGGTCCTCCTGGCTCTCCTGCCATAGTGTTTACTTTCATTCAGATGTCGACGGGTAGTTCGAGCTGACACTGTTGCACCCTGAGTCTGCAGAACAACTTGAATATGTTTTGAAGTTGATTGGGACTGTTTATCCACCATTCGGACTATCCTTTGTTGCAGTCTTTTATCAATTTTTCTCTTCCATCCACGTCCAAGGAGATTAGCTACAGTGCCATGTGTTGTGAACTTCTTGATTATGTTGCGCACAATGGACAAAGGAACATGAAGATCTCTGGAGATGGACTTGTAGCCTTGAGATTGTTGATATTTTTCCACAATTTTTGTTCTCAGTGTGGCACACTCAGACACACAACAGAAAGGCTGAGTCAACTTTTCTCCATTTTAACTGGCTTCAGGTGTGATTGCTATATTGCCAGCACCTGTTTCTTGCCACAGGTGAGTTCAAACGAGCATCATATGCTTGAAATAAAACAATTTACCCACAATTTTGAAAAGGTGCCAATAATTTGTCCGGCCCATTTTTGGAGTTCTGTGTGACATGATGTCAGATGTGGCTATTTGTCTCTGTTTTTTTTCCAATGCACATAAAGAAAATAAACATGTGTATACCAAAACATTTGTAACTGCAACAATTTTCTGGGAGAAATGGTGCACTTTCTGGGAAATCTCCAGGGGTGCCAATAATTTCAGCCATGACTGTGTATATATACACATACAGTATATATGTATATTTATATAGTTAGTATGCTAACAAGATGAAGACCCCAGGCAACCTACACAATTGCCTTTTTGTGGTGTAGGAGAGACTCACATGTTCTGTCAAGTAGTAATAAACATCTAATAAAATGATTCTAACTATTCTGGATCATCAAAATTTAAATTTATATTTTTGAATGGTAAATAATGCCAAGAGAAAATGTCACTACTCTTTTTTTTGGAAAGCGATGCACTTTTAAACAGAATTGTTGACCTTAAGCAATAAAACCTTTAAATAGCATTTTATGCATTTATTCAAATAAATGTTATTTCCAAAAGTTACTTAATGTAGCAGAAGAAGAAAAGATCATAATCCTAAAGTATAAAATGAAAATTATCCCAAAAAAGTTCACTTTTCTTGTTGTAACCACTTACTATTCAATTTTGAATAGATTTAATAGCCAGGATTGAGGATTTAAATATTCAAATAGGAGACAATTTAATGTTTCCTTTTAAGCGGACTCCATACTTTAAAAACATTTTAACAGAGCAAAAATATACTTGGAGAGATACACAAAGAGCTCTAACAGCTAGTGGTGAAAAATGGCAATAATGTAACATTTGGTGTTCACTAACATAAAGATGTAGTTACTGTATATATGAAGTACGTAGAATAACATAAAATACTGCTAATGTCAGGCATAGATTTGTGTATGGGTAGCCTTTGTGTCTGTGAATCAACCAATTCCCATAAGGATCAAAACAAACTTGGGGTCCTGTATTGTTGCTCTTTATTTTATTCGTGACCTCCTGATTTCTTTGCACTTTCCCTTTAAAATGAATCTTATGAGCTACAGATGGTAATAATTAACGTTTCTTACCAATTTGTACATAAATTAGTTCAGTTTGGTCTCACCTACCATTCTCAGCTTCTCATACATTCTCTATGAAATATTTGTTTGTTTTTTTGTTAACTGTTCTGCAGACGTCTTGATATCCTTCACACTCAGGTAAAATCCTTGTTGACTTTGATTCTTTACTGTCACTGATTGGGCAGCATGATGGTACAACGGTAATGCCACTGTCTCACAACTCCAGTGTGCTGGATTTGAATCTTGTATGAAGAATTTTAACTCACTGTGTCTGCGTATGTTTTTCTCTGGGTATTCTGTTTTTCACCCCACATCTCAAAAGATATATGTGTTAGTTCAACTGTTGATTCTAAATTGGTTATGCCTTGCGTCCAGTGCTGCTGGGATAGGCTCTGGCCCCACCTGATCCTGAACTGGATGCTGCTAATGTATGCTTACTTCTCTTTCTCACAGTAAATTTCAAGGCTTGACTATAATCATTGGCTGGCTCCTTCTCTAAAATATTTTGATATCCTTTTTTGGTGAAACAGTAATTGGTTATTTGATTAGTTGTACACATACTAACATATTTGTTCAAGGTTTGTTCGATCACTACTCATTCTGCTCCCAAAAGCTACCCTTTCCCATATCTTGTCTGTAAATGCTGAAATGTTGTCTCTGTATAGGCCAGAAGTCTTTGGGCTTTTAGCAAAGTCAGACAGATACCTAAAAGTGACCCGTTCTTAGTTCATTTTATTTTAAATATTCCTGCTTTAGTATTTTTATATTTGTAGCTCTATGTAACACATTTCCTGGATACTTAAATTTTTATTTATTTTTAAATTATTGATTTTAAATGGTGTTTGTTTATTGTTTTTATTCATGTATTTAGTATGATTCATTCTGTAAAAGGTCCATTATAAGGGCATCTGTTAAAATAAATAATAATATAGTGTACTTGGAGCTTTGGGGCTTGTGCTGTTTTTCATTTTTTTTTTCTAAATATATTTCTGTTTAACTGCACCAAACATGATAAGAACAAACAGCTACTGACGAAGTTTATTAATATTTGATGTAATTCTTACTCAAATATCTTAAGCAAATTATCAAAATTAATTTAAAAAATTCAATGGCCAAATCAGACATTGAATATTTAATACAGTGTAAAGCCAAGACAAAAAAGCAGACTGAGTTTAAATTTCACACAGTGAGAGAACATACCATTGCTTTCATAATCATGTAACACCCACAATTCAAGATAGAGAAAAATGATAAAGGCTGTTTTTGCATCACCTTCACTATAAAGGTCCTCTCCCACTGTGATCAGCTTTGATTTTCTGAGCCATTTTCTATCACTTGTGGTTTCATTTACAGATCTCCAGTTCTTACAGGTACATTTCTCCACCTGCCTAGTTCAGCAAAGAACATTTCAGCACCACTGAGTATGTAGATTACAAAATGCCATCGGTTTAGCTGAATGCTTTAAATGTTTCGCTTGACTTTTTATTTTTTCTGTTGGGTCACTATGCCTTTTAGAGTTATGCAAGAGCAGCATGAAGCATAAGGCAGAAGTGTCCCTTCCAAAGGCAAATTCATTGTTTTCTGTAATTTTAAGCGAGTGTGCAGCATTTTATACTGAATAAAACCAATATGGAAGGGCATTATTTTCAATGCAGAAAAAGGTAGAAACTGATTATTGTCTATTTAATAATAAAAAAGGCTCTTACTTCAAATGATGAGATGCTTTACGAAATTTAGTAATCATAATTATTGGCTCCTTGACTGAAATAATTTATGAATTTTGATTATGTGTCCACTCTGTATTCATATTATCCTCCTCCTGAGTTTTCAGTTTCCTTCCAGTAATCTTTGACACTATGTCATTTTATTATCTTAAATTCAATGATCCCATGTGTTTGTGACAGTGAAGTGTGTACCCTCTGCCAGAGTGTGATCTTGTTTTCTACATAATGCTCCTTATGTTGGGTTACAATATTAACTTTATATTTGGATAGCTGGAGATAAACATCTGGCTCAAACCCTGTGTCAGGTGCAGGGATTTTCAAATAGAAATGCCATCAGTGAACAACTACAACAGCCAAGAAAGCTGGAATAGACCAGTGAACTTACCAAAGCACGTGTTCATAATGATAACACACCATCGTATCTTACTGATAAGGCAAGTCAAAGCAGAAGCATTTTAAGATGCAATGATCAGGGGTTTTATACAATGTCAGGTATGATTTGTTTAGTTCATATACTGAAATATAATCAATTGCTAGAGAGGTGATGCATTAAACTATTCACCAATGACCTTGATCAAGTTATTTAACCTGCCTGTGTTCAAAAACATAAACTATACTGATGTAACTAACTGTATTGTTAGTGTAATCTGGAAAATCATCTTGAGTAAAGGCATTTGCCAACTAAACAATAATACTTCTGTGGTGAAAGAAGAGTATATTTCCTGACATACAGAGACCACTGCACTCTTCCTACAGGCAGCATTCATTATCTTACACAAATTTGGAAACAAACCTATGAAATAAAAATATATAAAGTCACGTATTAATCTGCAATCTTTTTTAATATGAAGGGATTGAGAACACACAGAATAAACTAATGCAGACACAGGCAGAAGATCCAGGATTTGACCCGCTGTACTACCAAATCACTGCGCTTAATTTTCAACACAGGTAATTCACACTGTGCAGTAAAACGTACAAGATATATCCCTGTGATTAGACTGTTGCAGTCTTTCTTTTTCATTTCCCCATTCGCCTCTGAAGCAGTGAAAAGCAGCCCAGAAGATAAAATAAAAAACACTTCATATACTGGCTACAACTTTAATTTGTATAGAGTGTACTTTCAGCAAACAGCAGGGAACAGTTATAGATCTTTCAAATAATCAGAATCGGTGGAATATACAGGAGCGAAGTATGTTTCCTTTATGAACATGAAAAGCTATTTCTTCTTTCGCATTCAAATGGTATTCAAAAGCTGTTTATAAGATGCCACTTGACTTCTCCATGTTTAATCGCTACTAAATTTCAAACACCCCTTACTTTCTGCTATCCTTAGTGTCCATTTTTCTGTACTCTTTTTATTATAATCTATACTAATAAAAGGCAAAGCCCTGACTGACTGACTCACTCACTCTCTCACGCATCACTAATTCTCCAACTTCCCGTGTAGGTAGAAGGCTGAAATTTGGCAGACTCATTCCTTACAGCTTACTTACAAAAGTTGGGCAGATTTCATTTCGAAATTTTACGCGTAACGGTCATAACTGGAACCTACTTACGTACATATATACAACCATAGCCTGCAGCTCGGTCGCCGTGTGAGGCAGAGTTGCGTCCCTCATCGTCACGCCTCCCACGTAATTGAGTGCCTGCCTATATAAGGCCGTCCATCAGCAGCAATCCAATAGACACGCTGCCGGTAAATATTCACGGGTGAAGGACTGTGCTTACGCAAACGAAGATGAGATGGTCAGGGATAGAATAGTGTTTGGCACAAACTCAGTGAAAGTGCAAGAGAAACTTTTAAGTGCCGGGTCTTAGCTAACATTAAATAAAGCCGTGGACAGAGATCGCACAAGATAGCACAAGCACAGCTGAGAACCTTCGATGCATGTACTGACTGTGAACGCAGTATGCAGAGAACAAGCAAGAGCTCCAAAGAGCGCTGAACAAAAAACGCATTACACAATTGAGAAGGCGGTAAAAGAATATGAAGCGAGTGACGCATACAAGCATATTCATATGTGCAGCTACTGCGGAAATAAAGCACGGTGTAAACCTTAAGTTTAAATTAAGTTCATAGACACACTGCCGCTGGCGTTTGTCATGCCTACAACAAATACGATATTCGCGAGATACAAGTTTAATGAGAAGACTCAGGGTATAAACGAGACTTTTGTTCACTTTGTAACAGAGTTAAAATTGCTGTAACGGAGTTAAAATTGCTGGTGAAGGACTGTGCTTATGCAAATGAATAGGAAAGCAAGGTGTAAAGCTTAAGTTTAAATTAAGTTCATAGACACCCTGCCGTTGGCACTTGTCATGCCTAAGACGAATACAATATTCACGAGATACAAGTTTACTGAGAGGACGCAGGGTATAAACGAGACTTTTGATCACTTTGTAACAGAGTTAAAATTGCTGGTGAAGGACTGTGCTTATGCAAAGGAAGATGAGATGGTGAGGGATAGAATAGTGTTTGGCACAAACTCAGCAAAAGTGCGAGAGAAACTTTGAAGTGCCGGGTCTGAGCTAACATTAAATAAAGCCATGGACATCGCAAGATCGCACGAGATAGCACAACCACAGCTGATAACCTTCGATGCATGTACTCCGAGCGGCTCACATGAACTGACTGTGAGCATGATGCGCACACAAAAGCAAGAGCTCCAAAGAGCGCTGAACAAAAAATGCATTACACAATTGAGAAGGCAGCAAAAGAATATGAAGCATGTGACACATTCAAGCATATTCATAAGTGCAGGTACTGCGGAAACAAAGCACACGGTGGAAAAAGTCAATGTCCAGCTAAAGACAGTGTAAAAAATGTGGTAAATTGAACCACTTCACTAAACTTTGCAGGACTGGGAAAGGTAAACCTGTGCATGCGGTGTGTGATGTCTCAGATAAAGAGGAAGATGAGCTGTTTATTGATGCAGTAAGAAAGGAACAACCCTCAGAATCTGAACAAGCCTTTGTAGACTCAGCGAAAGTGCGTGAGAAACTTTTAAGTGCCGGGTTTGAGCTAACATTAAATAAAGCCGTGGACATCGCAAGATTGCACGAGATATTCGCGAGATACAAGTTTAATGAGAAGACGCAGGGTATAAACGAGACTTTAGCGCGAGTATTTTGCTAGTGCTATAATAAAATACTACAGCTGCAGTGCTTCCGGTTTATATACTTATTTAACATATGGACTGAGTCCTTTCCAGGTCTGCTTGTCACCTTTTTTTTCTTTTCATTCAATCCTTACCACTGCCACATTTATATACTTAACCGCATTTCTCTGTAAATACACTGCAGTCCTAATCACATTAAGTTCAATAACAGTTTACAGTATGTTAATTCTATGTATAGGTGTATGCAAAAGCACACAAAAATGCATAATCCTTGAATCTTTGAACAATTAAAATATTGCATTTAATAGCTAAATGAAATTTTGCACTCTACTGAAAGGGGTGGAATTTTACACCATGTAACTGAAATGGGAAAGTGAAGCATGACTTACTTAAGTATTCACCCCTCTGAGTCAATTACATTGTAGGATCACCTCTGGCAGCAATTTCATCAAAAATGAACTTACTTGCGGGAACTGTGAAAATCCAAATTAGTAGTTTTCTGCTCTTCTTTCTCACAGATTTCAATTAGCAACTGTCAGGCAGGAAAGGGAGTAGCGATGGATTGTAATCTTTAAATCTGAACTTAATGATAAAATTGCAATTTGAGTACATTACACCTTTCAGAAGTCACTCCAGAGATGCTTTCCCTCTTCCTTTTCAGCTTTTTCATGCAGGACTGTCATTCTTAACCCAAGTGCTCTTAAGCAAGCCAAATTATATTTAGATTTGATTATCTGCTTTTTCAAACAATTCACTGGTCCTTGTTACTCAAAAGCTTCATAACAATATGATCCTCCAGCTGCCAGGTTTAATAGTGTTACATGAGTGTGTTTAGTTTGGACAAATTATTGCAAATAGGAATTTCATCCTACAAGGCATTTTTTGCAATAAGGCATCAACAGCCTGCTGCTTTATGCTTTTTGATATTTGAGGATGTGCTGTTTTTAACATTCCCATAGGTGGTACATCTTTGAGGTGCTACATATTTTAAAATGGTACTTCTCTGTACATGTACAGTCTCAGCAACAGAACTTCATTTTTATCATTATGATTGCTAAGTATTCAGTAAATTAACTATTAATTAATTAGTTCTTGTCCACTTCCAATGTTTGAGGTGAAGGTTAGCTCCAGGAAAGTGAGTAGGTAGATTCTTTTCATTTCTAATTGTGGAATATACAGGGGATCCTAAGGTGTTTCATTATAGCAGGAAACTGAACACCCTTCTTTTACATATACCCAGTCTTACTTGTGCAGTCACTTTAACTAATGTCAACAACCAGGACTATACCCAGGCAGAGTGCTTTCTCAAAATAATAACAAAAAGCTACCATAACTTTAGAAGATATTACTTCTCTTAAACAACCGCCAAAGAACATGAATGTCAAATCAGTGCTAGGTTAGGAGAGACCTAGGAAAGACGGGTGACCAAGTGGGTAATGGCTAATAAAGACAAAGTATGTGTAGACTACAGTTCTGTTATTTTTTTTTTACTTTGCCAGCTAGTCTAGACTTAATATAAGATTAGATCAATAGCAAAGTTAAGAGAGAGTCTCCATGGTCAGTGCTTTTTTTTAGAAAATCTTGAGTAGTAGAAAGGTTCAACAAAGAAACCGGAAAGGGTAAGTTTGCTCAATACAAGACCAAGACCACAACTAGTCAAGACCAAGTCCAAATAATAGAGAGACCAACCCGGTGTCTAAAACCAAGCATTAGTTAGGATTTAAGTAGTTCCAGCCCAAATGTGTTAATTCTCTGATGTTTCAAACCAGATTCAGCTCTACTGAAATCCTACAGATTCACTTTAGAGAAATGATTAAAGCGTAGGAAAGCATCTTACTAGTTGATGAGAAGGATCAAACACAACAGGACACTAAAATGCGGTGGTGGACATGCACCTCTATGCCCAAAGAAAAATGTAACCATTCTCCAAATTATAGAAATTAACAAATACAAATATTCGTGACAGTTAATTATTTTTGAGTGTTGTATATCTTGATGTATGCATGTACAATTGTTTCAGAATTTTAACTCGTCAAAAACAGAGTGAAACAACAGTATAGGGTCAAATTAGGATACAATACTTTTTCACCTGGCATTACACTGAACACTCTCTAGAAATATGTAATAATACGTAACTCCCAGCCTCATGAATAGTGTTGTGGGTCATTGAAGTAAAAGTCACATGAAGTCAAACAGAAACATCTCGTTTTTCTGCACTATTCAATATCAGACCTGATTCTAATGTGTCACACAGATCCATCTCATATACGGTGTACCACTTACATTCTCTATGTTGGTAAATACCAAGTAACAGGATACAAAGGTAAGACTGCAAGACAGACCACTCATATTTGCACATAAACCAATGTATTAGTCACTTAAAATGGAGAAACTGAATAAGCTCAACTTTATTAAAGGATTTAGTTTTTCAAAGAGTTTGGTACCTACTGCATGCAACTCTTCTAAATCATTCTGTTACTCTTGTTTATGCTCTATAAATGTTTCCCCTTTTTAGGCAATTAAACATTATTACAGAAGCCATGATTGCAGCTAAGAAACATGAAGACTTGACATCTTTCAATTTAATTTTTGAACATAATATTAAAAACCAGAAAAACATGTAATTTATCTCTTTTTAGTCTGGACAGAAAAAACAGATTATGGACAAACAGCTTGACTGTTTTTATTTGCAAAATTGTCAACAAGAAGTAAACATCAGAAAACACATTTTTCAGAAGTTATAATGCAGACTACAGTTACAAGTTTCTAAGCAAATGTCTGCTAACTTAAATTTGCCTTGGTGATAGAAGTTATGGAACATTATTTCTTTATACTGCTTAGCATTACATATTTTCTAAAAAAATACATGTAAAAAGTGTTGGGTTTTTTAGCTTGAAAAAATGACATTATTATTAAATATCATCTGTAAAACCTGCAAAACACTAAAAGTATAAGGTCAGAAGTGTAGAAAGTATAATAATAATAATAATAATAATAATAATAATAATAATATGAACAGCACACTGCACATGTGCAGTGGATTCCCAGAATCAGTTTCGGTTTCACCGTTTCGGTTTCACTGCCTAAACGTAGACTCACTTCGTCATTACTGCTGATGACAGGCATTTCTTACGAGACACCATTATGAGGCCTGGAAAAGACGCATCGATACCATTGCCTGGGCAAAGACTCTTGGGCCTGATGCATATGCAGGGCACGCCTATGTCATTGCCCAAGTATCGCTTGGCACTAACGCTGTTTACACTTTTACAGCATGAGTCATCCTCATTTTATGCAAGACGAGTCTATACCACTGTTTTTATAGCCCGAGTGATGCTCAGATCTCAAGGTAAGGAGGTTAAAAAAAAAAACACAATAAAACAAAGTTCATGACCAAATAATTTGCAGAGCGATGAAACACTAATTTACTTAATAA